>NC_057814.1:448648763-448975983 GCF_018294505.1 Triticum aestivum | reverse complement strand
CTTGGCCGCCGCCCCCCCATGTAGATGGGATCCCAGGGCCGGCGCCCCCCAGGGGGCCTATATAAAGGGGGGAGGGAGGGCAGCAGTACCCTAGCCCCTGGCGCCTCCCTCTCCCTCCCGTGACACCTCTCTCTCCCGCTTGCGCTTGGCGAAGCCCTGCCGGGATCCCCGCTACTTCCACCACCACGCCGTCGTGCTGCTGGATCTCCATCAACCTCTCCTTTCCCCTTGCTGGATCAAGAAGGAGGAGACGTCGCTGCTCCGTATGTGTGTTGAACGCGGAGGTGCCGTCCGTTCGGCGCTCGGTCATCGGTGATTTGGATCATGACGAGTACGACTCCATCAACCCCGTTCACTTGAACGCTTCTGCTCGCGATCTACAAGGGTATGTGGAAGCACTCCTTCCTTCTCGTTGCTAGTAAACTCCATAGATGGATCTTGGTGATGCGTAGAAAATTTTAAAATTCTGCTACAATCCCCAACAGTGGCATCATGAGCCAGGCCTATGCGTAGTTACGATGCACGAGTAGAACACAAAGCAGTTGTGGGCGTAGATGTTGTCAATTTTTCTTGCCACTACTAGTCTTATCTTGTTTCGGCGGTATTGTGGGATGAAGCGGCCCGGACCGACCTTACACGTACGCTTACGTCAGACAGGTTCCACCGACTGACATGCACTAGTTGCATAAGGTGGCTAGCGGGTGTCTGTCTCTCCCACTTTAGTCGGAACGGATTCGATGAAAAGGGTCCTTATGAAGGTTAAATAGAAATTGGCATATCACGTTGTGGTTTTACGTAGGTAAGAAACGTTCTTGCTAGAAACCTATAGAAGCCACGTAAAAACATGCAACAACAATTAGAGGACGTCTAACTTGTTTTTGCAGCATGTGCCTTGTGATGTGATATGGCCAAAAGGATGTGATGAATGAGATATATGTGATGTATGAGATTGATCATGTTCTTGTAATAGGAATCACGACTTGCATGTCGATGAGTATGACAACCGGCAGGAGCCATAGGAGTTGTCTTTATTTTTTGTATGACCTGCGTGTCATTGAATAACGCCATGTAAATTACTTTACTTTATTGCTAAACACGTTAGCCATAGAAGTAGAAGTAATCGTTGGCGTGACAACTTCATGAAGACACGATGATGGAGATCATGATGATGGAGATCATGGTGTCATGCCGGTGATGAAGATGATCATGGCGCCCCGAAGATGGAGATCAAAGGAGCAAAATGATATTGGCCATATCATGTCACTATTTGATTGCATGTGATGTTTATCATGTTTTACATCTTATTTGCTTAGAACGATGGTAGTAAGTAAGATGATCCCTTATAATAATTTCAAGAAAGTGCTCCCCCTAACTGTGCACCGTTGCGAAGGTTCGTTGTTTCGAAGCACCACGTGACGATCAGGTGTGATAGATTCTAACGTTCGCATACAACGGGTGTTGACGAGCCTAGCATGTACAGACATGGCCTCGGAACACACGCAATACACTTAGGTTGACTTGACGAGCCTAGCATGTACAGACATGGCCTCGGAACACGGAAGACCGAAAGGTCGAGCATGAGTCGTATAGAAGATACGATCAACATGGAGATGTTCACCGATCTTGACTAGTTCGTCTCACGTGATGATCGGACACGGCCTAGTTAACTCGGATCATGTTTCACTTAGATGACTGGAGGGATGTCTATCTGAGTGGGAGTTCATTGAATAATTTGATTAGATGAACTTAATTATCATGAACTTAGTCTAAAATCTACTAAAATCTTTACAATATGTCTTGTAGATCAAATGGCCCACGTTGCCCTCAACTTCAACGCATTCCTAGAGAAAACCAAGCTGAAAGATGATGGCAGCAACTATACGGACTGGGTCTGGAACCTGAGGATCATCCTCATAGCTGCCAAGAAAGATTATGTCCTAGAAGCACCGCTAGGTGAAGCACCCATCCCAGAGAACCAAGACGTTATGAACGCTTGGCAGTCACGTGCTGATGATTACTCCCTCGTTCAGTGCGGCATGCTTTACAGCTTAGAACCGGGGCTCCAAAAGCGTTTTGAGAAACACGGAGCATATGAGATGTTCGAAGAGCTGAAAATGGTTTTCCAAGCTCATGCCCGGGTCGAGAGATATGAAGTCTCCGATAAGTTCTTCAGTTCTAAGATGGAGGAAAACAGTTCTGTCAGTGAGCACATACTCAAAATGTCTGGGTTGCACAACCGCTTGTCTCAGCTAGGAGTTAATCTCCCGGATGACGCGGTCATTGACAGAATCCTTCAGTCGCTTCCACCAAGCTACAAGAGCTTTGTGATGAACTTCAATATGCAGGGGATGGAAAAGACCATCCCTGAGGTATATTCAATGCTGAAATCAGCGGAGGTAGAGATCAAAAAGGAACATCAAGTGTTGATGGTGAATAAAACCACTAAGTTCAAGAAAGGCAAGGGTAAGAAGACCTTCAAGAAAGACGGCAAGGAAGTTGCCGCGCCCGGTAAGCCAGTTGCCGGGAAGAAGCCAAGGATTGGACCCAAGCCTGAGACTGAGTGCTTTTATTGCAAGGGAAGTGGTCACTGGAAGCGGATTTGCCCCAAATACTTAGCGGATAAGAAGGCCGGCAACACCAAAGGTATATGTGATATACATGTAATTGATGTGTACCTTACCAGTACTCGTAGTAGCTCCTGGGTATTTGATACCGGTGCGGTTGCTCATATTTGTAACTCAAAACAGGAGCTGCGGAATAAGCGGAGACTGGCGAAGGACGAGGTGATGATGCACGTCGGGAATGGTTCCAAGGTCGATGTGATCGCCGTCGGCGCGCTACCTCTACATTTACCTACGGGATTAGTTTTAAACCTCAATAATTGTTATTTAGTGCAAGCTTTGAGCATGAACATTGTATCAGGATCTCGTTTAATTCGAGATGGCTACTCATTTAAATCCGAGAATAATGGTTGTTCTATTTATATGAGAGATATGTTTTATGGTCATGCCCCGCTGGTCAATGGTTTATTCTTAATGAATCTCGAACGTGATGTTACACATATTCATAGTGTGAATACCAAAAGATGTAAAGTTGATAACGATAGTCCCACATACTTGTGGCACTGCCGCCTTGGTCACATTGGTGTCAAGCGCATGAAGAAGCTCCATGCAGATGGACTTTTAGAGTCTCTCGATTATGAATCATTTGACACATGCGAACCATGCCTCATGGGCAAAATGACCAAGACTCCGTTCTCCGGAACAATGGAGCGAGCAACCAACTTATTGGAAATCATACATACCGATGTGTGCGGTCCAATGAGTGTTGAGGCTCGCGGTGGCTATCGTTATGTTCTCACTCTCACTGATGACCTAAGTAGATATGGGTATGTCTACCTAATGAAACACAAGTCTGAAACCTTTGAAAAGTTCAAGGAATTTCAGAGTGAGGTTGAGAATCAACGTGACAGGAAAATAAAGTTCTTACGATCTGATCGTGGGGGAGAATATTTAAGTCACGAATTTGGTACGCACTTAAGGAAATGTGGAATCGTTTCACAACTCACACCGCCTGGAACACCTCAGCGAAATGGTGTGTCCGAACGTCGTAATCGCACTCTATTGGATATGGTGCGATCTATGATGTCTCTTACCGATCTACCGCTCTCATTTTGGGGCTATGCTTTAGAGACTGCCGCATTCACTTTAAATAGGGCTCCGTCGAAATCCGTTGAGACGACACCGTATGACTTATGGTTTGGGAAGAAACCTAAGCTGTCGTTTCTAAAAGTTTGGGGATGCGATGCTTATGTCAAGAAACTTCAACCTGAAAAGCTCGAACCCAAGTCGGAGAAATGCGTCTTCATAGGATACCCCAAGGAAACTATTGGGTATACCTTCTACCTCAGATCCGAAGGCAAGATCTTCGTTGCCAAGAACGGGTCCTTTCTGGAGAAAGAGTTTCTCTCGAAAGAATTGAGTGGGAGGAAAGTGGAACGTGATGAGGTGATAGTCACCCCTTCCGAACCGGAAAGTAGCGCAGCGCGGGAAGATGTTCCTGTGGTGCCTACACCGACTGGGGAGGAAGTTAATGATGATGATCATGAAGCTTCGGATCAAGTTACTGCTGAACTTCTTAGGTCCACAAGGACACATTCCGCACCAGAGTGGTACGACAACCCTGTCCTGGAAATCATGTTGTTAGACAACGGTGAACCTTCGAACTATGAAGAAGCGATGGCGGGCCCGGATTCCAACAAATGGCTTGAAGCCATGCAATCCGAGATAGGATCCATGTATGAAAATGAAGTATGGACTTTGACTGACTTGCCCGATGATCGGCGAGCCATAGAAAATAAATGGACCTTTAAGAAGGAGACAGACGCGGATGGTAACGTGACCATCTATAACGCTCGACTTGTCGCTAAGGGTTATCGACAAGTTCAAGGGGTTGACTACGATGAGACTTTCTCACCCGTAGCGAAGCTGAAGTCCGTCCGAATCATGTTAGCAATTGCTGCATTCTATGATTATGAGATATGGCAAGTGGACGTCAAAACGGCATTCCTTAACGGCTTTCTTAAGGAAGAGTTGTATATGATGCAGCCGGAAGGTTTTGTCGATCCTAAGAATGCTAACAATGTATGCAAGCTCCAGCGCTCCATCTATGGGCTGGTGCAAGCATGTCGGAGTTGGAACATTCGATTTGATGAGATGATCAAAGCGTTTGGATTTACACAGACTTATGGAGAAGCCTATGTTTACAAGAAAGTGAGTGGGAGCTCTGTAGCATTTCTCTTATTGTATGTGGATGACATACTATTGATGGGAAATGATATAGAATTCTTGGAAAGTATAAAGGCCTACTTGAATAAGTGTTTTTCTATGAAGGACCTTGGAGAAGCTGCTTATATATTAGGCATCAAGATCTATAGAGATAGATCAAGACGCCTCATTGGTCTTTCACAGAGTACGTACCTTGACAAGATATTGAAGAAGTTCAATATGGATCATTCCAAGAAGGGGTTCTTGCCTGTATTGCAAGGTGTGCAATTGAGCATGGCTCAATGCCCGACCACGGCAGAAGATAGAGAAAAGATGAGTGTCATCCCCTATGCCTCGGCCATAGGGTCTATTATGTATGCCATGCTGTGTACCAGACCTGATGTAAACCTTGCCGTAAGTTTGGTAGGAAGGTACCAAAGTAATCCCGGCATGGAACACTGGACAGCGGTCAAGAATATCCTGAAGTACCTGAAGAGGACTAAAGATATGTTTCTCGTATATGGAGGTGACGAAGAGCTCGTCGTAAAGGGTTACGTCGACGCTAGGTTCGACACAGATCTGGATGACTCGAAGTCACAAACCGGATACGTGTATATTTTGAATGGAGGGGCAGTAAGCTGGTGCAGTTGCAAGCAAAGCGTCGTGGCGGGATCTACATGTGAAGCGGAGTACATGGCGGCCTCAGAGGCAGCACAAGAAGCAATCTGGATGAAGGAGTTCATTACCGACCTAGGGGTGATTCCCAATGCGTCGGGCCCGATAACTCTCTTCTGTGACAACACTGGAGCTATTACCCTGCCAAGGAGCCCAGGTTTCACAGGAAGACCAGGCATATCAAGCGTCGCTTCAACTCCATTCGTGAAAGTGTTCAAAATGGAGACATAGATATTTGTAAAGTACATACGGACCTGAATGTAGCAGATCCGTTGACTAAACCTCTCCCTAGAGCAAAACATGATCAACACCAGAACTCTATGGGTGTTCGATTCATCACAATGTAACTAGATTATTGACTCTAGTGCAAGTGGGAGACTGTTGGAAATATGCCCTAGAGGCAATAATAAAATGGTTATCATTATATTTCCTTGTTCATGATAATTGTCTATTGTTCATGCTATAATGTGTTATCCGGAAATCGTAATACATGTGTGAATACATAGACCACAACGTGTCCCTAGTAAGCCTCTAGTTGACTAGCTCGTTGATCAACAGATAGTCATGGTTTCCTGACTATGGACATTGGATGTCATTGATAACGGGATCACATCATTAGGAAAATGATGTGATGGACAAGACCCAATCCTAAGCATAGCACAAAGATCGTGTAGTTCATTTGCTAGAGCTTTTCCAATGTCAAGTATCATTTCCTTAGACCATGAGATCGTGCAACTCCCGGATGCCGTAGGAGTGCTTTGGGTGTGCCAAATGTCACAACGTAACTGGGTGACTATAAAGGTGCACTACGGGTATCTCCGAAAGTGTCTGTTGGGTTGGCATGGATCGAGACTGGGATTTGTCACTCCGTATGACGGAGAGGTATCTCTGGGCCCACTCGGTAATGCATCATCATAATGAGTTCAATGTGACTAAGGAGTTAGCCACGGGATCATGCATTACGGTATGAGTAAAGTGACTTGCCGGTAACGAGATTGAACAAGGTATTGGGATACCGACGATCGAATCTCGGGCAAGTAACGTACCGATTGACAAAGGGAATTGTATACGGGATTGATTGAATCCTCGACATCGTGGTTCATCCGATGAGATCATCATGTAACATGTGGGAGCCAACATGGGTATCCAGATCCCGCTGTTGGTTATTGACCGGAGAGCCGTCTCGGTCATGTCTGCGTGTCTCCCGAACCCGTAGGGTCTACACACTTAAGGTTCGGTGACGCTAGGGTTGTATAGATATTAGTATGCGGAAACCCGAAAGTTGTTCGGAGTCCCGGATGAGATCCCATACATCACGAGGAGTTCCGGAATGGTCCGGAGGTGAAGAATTATATATAGGAAGTCCAGTTTCGGCCACCGGGAAAGTTTCGGGGGTTATCGGTATTGTACCGGGACCACCGGAAGGGTCCCGGGGGTCCACTGGGTGGGGCCACCTATCCCGAAGGGCCCCATGGGCTGAAGTGGGAGGGGAACCAGCCCCTGGTGGGCTGGTGCGCCCCCCATGGGCCTCCCCCTGCGCCTAGGGTTGGAAACCCTGGGGGTGGGGGGCGCCCCACCTGACTTGGGGGGGAAGTTTCCCCCCCTTGGCCGCCCCCCCATGTAGATGGGATCCCAGGGCCGGCGCCCCCCCAGGGGGCCTATATAAAGGGGGGGAGGGAGGGGAGCAGTACCCTAGCCCCTGGCACCTCCCTCTCCCTCCCGTGACACCTCTCTCTCCCGCTTGCGCTTGGCGAAGCCCTGCCGGGATCCCCGCTACTTCCACCACCACGCCGTCATGCTGCTGGATCTCCATCAACCTCTCCTTTCCCCTTGCTGGATCAAGAAGGAGGAGACGTTGCTGCTCCGTATGTGTGTTGAACGCGGAGGTGCCGTCCGTTCGGCGCTCGGTCATCGGTGATTTGGATCACGACGAGTACGACTCCATCAACCCCGTTCACTTGAACGCTTCCGCTCGCGATCTACAAGGGTATGTAGATGCACTCCTTCCTTCTCGTTGCTAGTAAACTCCATAGATGGATCTTGGTGATGCGTAGAAAATTTTAAAATTCTGCTACGATCCCCAACACTTTGAGCTTGCTAACTCTCAATCCCTCCAATGATTCTGGCTAGTTCTTGAGGGAAAAGAGAGAGGAGATCTAGATCCACGTTTCCACCAATCACTTTCTCCTCTAAGTGAGGGGAACCCCTTGGATCAAGATCTTGGAGTTCTTCGTGTTCTTCTTTCGTTCTTCCTCTCATTTTCCTCCCTAGCATTAGTTGCTTTGGTGGGATTTGGGAGAGAAGGACTTGGGCACTCCGTGTGCCCTTGCCATTGCATTTGGTGCATCGGTTTGAGTTCTCCACGGTGATACGTGGAAGTGAAGTTTGAGAAGCTTATTACTCTTGGGTGTTTGGGCACCCTAGAGCTTGTTCCTCTTGGGTGCCTTGGCGCCCTAGACGGTTGGTGGTGTTCGGAGCTCAATCATTGTGGTGTAAAGCTCCGGGCAAGCGTCGGGGTCTCCAATTAGGTTGTGGAGATCGCCCCGAGCAATTTGACGGGTTCCGGTGACCGCCCCCAAGGGTTGCCAAAGTGTACGGGTTCGGTGACCGCCCCCAAGGGTTGCCATTTGTACGGGTTCGGTGACCTCCCTCAAGGGTCCCTTAGTGGAATCACGGCATCTTGCATTGTGCGAGGGCGTGAGGAGATTACGGTGGCCCTAGTGGATTCTTGGGGAGCATTGTGCCTCCACACCGCTCCAAACGGAGATTAGCATCCGCAAGGGTGTGAACTTCGGGATACATCATCGTCTCCGCGTGCCTCGGTTATCTCTTACCCGAGCCCTTTACTTATGCACTTTACTTTGTGATAGCCTTATTGTTTCTTGTCATATATCTTGCTATCACCTAGTAGTTTATCTTGCTTAGCATAAGTTGTTGGTGCACATAGGTGAGCCTTGTTGTTGTAGGTTTTGTGCTTGACAAATTAACCGCTAGGTTTATTCCGCATTTGTTCAAGCCTAAACCGTAATTATTTTAAAGCGCCTATTCACCCCCCCCTCTAGGCGACATCCACGATCTTTCAAAAAGAATGCTTATAATGATGAATTGGTTGTGCAATACGAAAGGCCAAAGGAGGAACCTATACCTCCTAAAGTTGATCTTGGGGACTTTTATCCCATTAAATTTAGCCCTTTTGATTACTTTTGCTTGCCTCAAAGAAAACTTGCTGCTGAACGTAGAGAATACGAAATGAGTTTTAATGATCTATCCTATTATTATGGCAATACCTAGATTTATCCTTGCTTTTATGCCTAGCGAGGGGCGTTAAACGATAGCGCTTGTTGGGAGGCAACCCAATTTTATTTTTAGTTTTTTGCTTTTTGCTTCTGTTTAGGAATAAATCTTTGATCTAGCCTCTGGTTAGATGTGTTTTTATGTTTTAATTAGTGTTTGTGCCAAGTTAAACCTATAGGATCTTCTTGGATGATAGTTATTTGATCTTGCTGAAAATTGCAGAAACTTTCTGTTCATGAAAATAATTGTTAAAAATCACCAGAACATGATAAAATATTGATTCCAATTGCTGCTGATCAATAAAAAAATTGTCTAGGTCTTCCTATTTTGGCTGAATTTTTGGAGTTCCAGAAGTTTGCGTTAGTTACAGATTACTACAGATTGTTCTATTTTTGACAGATTCTGTTTTTCATGTGTTGTTTGCTTATTTTGATGAATCTTTGGCTAATAAAATAGTTTATAAACCATATAGAAGTTGGATTACAGTAGGTTTAACACCAATATAAATAAATAATGAGTTCATTACAGTACCTTGAAGTGATGTTTTGTTTTCTTTCGCTAACGGAGCTCACGAGATTTTCTGTTAAGTTTTGTGTTGTGAAGTTTTCAAGTTTTGGGTAAAAGATTTGATGGATTATGGAACAAGGAGTGGCAAGAGCCTAAGCTTGGGGATTCCCAAGGCACCTCAAGATAATCTAAGGACACCAAAAAGCCAAAGCTTGGGGATGCCCCGGAAGGCATCCCCTCTTTCGTCTACTTCCATCGGTAACTTTACTTGGAGCTATATTTTTATTCACCACATGATATGTGTTTTGCTTGGAGCGTCTTGTATTATTTGAGTCTTTGCTTTTTAGTTTAACACAATCATCTTTGCTGGACACACCTTTTGAGAGAGACACACATGATTCGGAAATTATTAGAATACTCCATGTGCTTCACTTATATCTTTTGAGCTATATAGTTTTTGCTCTAGTGCTTCACTTATATCTTTTAAAGCACGGTGGTGGTTTTGTTTTATAGAAACTATTATTCTCTCATACTTCACTTATATTATTTTGAGAGTATTAAACAGCATGGTAATTTGCTGAAATAATCCTAATATGCTAGGTATTCAAGACTAGTAAAAAACTTTCTTATGAGTGTGCTGAATACTAAGAGAAGTTTGATGCTTGATGATTGTTTTGAGATATGGAGGTAGTGATATTAAAGTTGTGCTAGTTGAGTAGTTGTGAATTTGAGAAATACTTGTGTTGAAGTTTGCAAGTCCCGTAGCATGCACATATGGTAAACGTTATGTAACAAATTTGAAACATGAGGTGTTCTTTGATTGTCCTCCTTATGAGTGGCGGTCGGGGACGAGCGATGGTCTTTTCCTACCAATCTATCCCCCTAGGAGCATGCGCGTAGTGCTTGGTTTTTTATGACTTGTAGATTTTTGCAATAAGTATGTGAGTTCTTTATGACTAATGTTGAGTCCATGGATTATACACACTCTTAACCTTCCATCATTGCTAGCCTCTTCGGTACCGTGCATTGCCCTTTCTCACATTGAGAGTTGGTGCAAACTTCGCCGGTGCATCCAAACCCCGTGATATGATACGCTCTTTCACACATAAACCTCCTTATATCTTCCTCAAAACAGCCACCATACCTACCTATTATGGCATTTCCATAGCCATTCCGAGATATATTGCCATGCAACTTTCCACTGTTCCGTTTATTATGACACGCACATCATTGTCATATTGCTTTGCATGATCATGTAGTTGACATCGTATTTGTCGCAAAGCCACCGTTCATAATTTTTCATACATGTCACTCTTGATTCATTGTTATCCCGGTATACCGCCGGAGGCATTCATATAGAGTCATACTTTGTTCTAGTATCGAGTTGTAATCATTGAGTTGTAAATAAATAGAAGTGTGATGATCATCATTCATAGAGCATTGTCCCAATAAAAAAAGAGAAAGGCCAAATAAAAAAAGGAAGGCCCAAAAAAAAGAAAAGAAAAAGGGACAATGCTACTATCCTTTTTTTCCACACTTGTGCTTCAAAGTAGCACCATGATCTTCATGATAGAAAGTCTCTTGTTTTGTCACTTCCATATACCAGTGGGAATTTTTCATTATAGAACTTGGCTTGTATATTCCAACAATGGGCTTCCTCAAATGCCCTAGGTCTTCGTGAGCAAGCAAGTTGGATGCACACCCCCTTAGTTTCTTTTGTTGAGCTTTCATGCATTTATAGCTCTAGTGCATCCGTTGCATGGCAATCCCTACTCCTTGCATTAACATCAATCGATGGGCATCTCCATAGCTCATTGATTAGCCTTGTTGATGTGAGACTTTCTCTTTTTTTGTCTTCTCCACATAACCCCCATCATTATATTCTATTCCACCCATAGTGCTATATCCATGGCTCACGCTCATGTATTGCGTGAAGGTTGAAAAAAGTTTGAGATCACTAAAGTATGAAACAATTGCTTGGCTTGTCATCGGGGTTGTGCATGATGAGAGCATTCTTGTGTGACGGAAATGGAGCATGACTAAACTATATGATTTTGTAGGGATGAACTTTCTTTGGCCATGTTATTTTGAAAGGACATAATTGCTTAGTTAGTATGCTTGAAGTATTATTACTTTTATGTCAATATTAAACCTTTATCTTGAATCTTTCGGATCTGAATATTCATACCACAATCAAGAGAATTACATTGAAATTATGCCAAGTAGCATTCCACATCAAAAAATTCTGTTTTTATCATTACCTACTCGAGGACGAGCAGGAATTAAGCTTGGGGATGCTTGATACGTCTCCAACGTATCTATAATTTTTTATTGTTCCATGCTATATTATATTCTGTTTTGGACATTAATGGGCTTTATTACACACTTTTATATTATTTTTGGGACTAACCTATTAACCGGAGGCCCAACCTAGAATTGTTGTTTTTTGCCTATTTCAGAGTTTCGCAGAAAAAGAATATCAAACGGAGTCCAAACAGAATGAAACCTTCGGGAACGTGATTTTCAGAACGAACGTGATTCAGAGGACTTGGACCCTACGTCAAGACATCAACCAGGAGGGCACGAGGTAGGGGGCGCGCCCTCCACCCTCGTGGGCCCCACGTTGCTCCACCGACGTACTTCTTCCTCCTATATATACCTACGTACCCCCAAACTACCAGATACAGAGCCAAAAACCTAATTCCACCGCCGCAACCTTCTGTACCCGTGAGATCCCATCTTGGGGCCTTTTCCGGAGCTCCGCCGGAGGGGGCATCGATCACGTTGGGCTTCTACATCAACACCATAGCCTCTCCGATGATGTGTGAGTAGTTTACCTCAGACCTTCGGGTCCATAGTTATTAGCTAGATGGCTTCTTCTCTCTTTTTGGATCTCAATACAATGTTCTCCCCCTCTCTTGTGGAGATCTATTCGATGTAATCTTCTTTTGCGGTGTGTTTGTTGAGACCGATGAATTGTGGGTTTATGATCAAGTTTATCTATGAACAATATTTGAATCTTCTCTGAATTCTTTTATGTATGATTGGTTATCTTTGCAAGTCTCTTCGAATTATCAGTTTGGTTTGGCCTACTAGATTGATCTTTATTGCAATGGGAGAAGTGCTTAGCTTTGGGTTCAATCTTGCGGTGTCCTTTCCCAGTGACAGTAGGGGTAGCAAGGCACGTATTGTATTGTTGCCATCGAGGATAACAAGATGGGGTTTATATCATATTGCATGAGTTTATCCCTCTACATCATGTCATCTTGCTTAAAGCGTTACTCTGTTCTTATGAACTTAATACTCTAGATGCATGCTGGATAGCGGTCGATGTGTGGAGTAATAGTAGTAGATGCAGGCAGGAGTCGGTCTACTTGTCTCGGACGTGATGCCTATATACATGATCATACCTAGATATTCTCATAACTATGCTCAATTCTGTCAATTGCTCAACAGTAATTTGTTCACCCACCGTAATACTTATGCTCTCGAGAGAAGCCTCTAGTGAAACCTATGGCCCCCGGATCTATTTTCTATCATATTAATCTTCCAACACTTAGTTATTTTTATTGCCTTTTATTTTACTTTGCATCTTTATCATAAAAATACCAAAAATACTATCTTATCATATCTATCAGATCTCACTCTCGTAAGTGACCGTGAAGGGATTGACAACCCCTTTATTGCGTTGGTTGTGAGGATTTATTTGTTTGTGTAGGTGCGAGGGACTCGTGCGTGGCCTCCTACTGGATTGATACCTTGGTTCTCAAAAATTGAGGGAAATACTTACGCTACTTTACTGCATCACCCTTTCCTCTTCAAGGGAAAACCAACGCAGTGCTCAAGAGGTAGCAATCGTCACCTCGTCCTTAGCCAATCTTCACTTAATCCATAGTCCCTGTTTCGAGTTGTAGATATTAGCAACAGAACCAGTATCAAATACCCAGGTACTACTGCGAGCATTAGTAAGGTACACATCAATAACATGTATATCACATATACCTTTGTTCACCTTGCCATCCTTCTTATCCGCCAAATACTTGGGGCAGTTCCGCTTCCAGTGACCAGTCCCTTTGCAGTAGAAGCACTCAGTCTCAGGCTTAGGTCCAGACTTGAGCTTCTTCACTTGAGCAGCAACTTGCTTGCCGTTCTTCTTGAAGTTCCCCTTCTTCCCTTTACCCTTTTTCTTGAAACTGGTGGTCTTTTGACCATCAACACTTGATGCTCCTTCTTGATTTCTACCCCCGCAGCTTAGCATTGCGAAGAGCTCGGGAATTGTCTTATCCATCCCTTGCATGTTATAGTTCATCACGAAGCTCTTGTAACTTGGTTGCAGTGATTGAAGAATTCTGTCAATGACACTATCATCCGGAACATTAACTCCCAGTTGAATCAAGTGATTGTTATACCCAGACATTTTGAGTATATGCTCACTGACAGAACTATTCTCCTCCATCTTGCAGCTGTAGAACTTATTGGAGACTTCATATCTCTCAATCCGGGCATTTGCTTGAAATATTAACTTCAACTCCTGGAACATCTCATATGCTCCATGACGTTCAAAACGTCATTGAAGTCCCGGTTCTAAGCCGTAAAGCATGGCACACTGAACTATTGAGTAATCATCAGCTTTGCTCTGCCAGACGTTCATAACATCTGGCGTTGCTCCTGTAGCAGGTTTGGCACCTAGCGGTGCTTCCAGGACGTAATTCTTCTGTGCAGCAATGAGGATAATCCTCAAGTTACGGACCCAGTCTGTGTAGTTGCTACCATCATCTTTCAACTTAGCTTTCTCTAGGAACACATTAAAATTCAACGGAACAACAGCACGGGCCATCTATCTACAACAACATAGACATGAAAAATACTATCAGGTACTAAGTTTATGATAAATTAATGTTCAATTAATCAAATTACTTAAGAACTGCCACTTAGATAGACATTCCTCTAATCATCTAAGTGATCATGTGATCCATATCAACTAAACCATGTCTGATCATCACGTGAGATGGAGTAGTTTTCAATAGTGAACATCACTATGTTGATCATATCTACTATATGATTCACGCTCGACCTTTCGGTCTTAGTGTTCCGAGGCCATATCTGCATATGCTAGGCTCATCAAGTTTAACCCGAGTATTCTGCATGTGCAAAACTGGCTTGCACCTGTTGTATGTGAACGTAGAGCTTATCACACCCAATCATCACGTGGTGTCTCGGCACGACGAACTTTCGCAACAGTGCATACTCAGGGAGAACACTTGTACCTTGAAATTTAGTGATAGATCATCTTATAATGCTACCGTCGATCTAAGCAAAATAAGATGCATAAAGGATAAACATCACATGCAATCAATATAAGTGATATGATATGGCCATCGTCATCTTGTAACTTTGATCTCCATCTCCAAAGCACCATCATGATCACCATCATCACTGGCGCGACACCTTGATCTCCATCGTAGCATCGTTGTCGTCTCGCCAACTATTGCTTCTACGACTATCGCTACCGCTTAGTGATAAAGTAAAGCAATTACATGGCGATTGCATTTCATACAATAAAGCGACAACCATATGGCTCCTGCCAGTTGCCGATAACTCTATTACAAAACATGATCATCTCATACAATAAAATTTAGCATCATGTCTTGACCATATCACATGACAACATGCCCTGCAAAAACAAGTTAGACGTCCTCTACTTTGTTGTTGCAAGTTTTACGTGGCTGCTACGGGTTGAGCAAGAACCGTTCTTACCTACGCATGAAAACCACAACGATATTTCGTCAAGTATGTGCTGTTTTAACCTTCAACAAGGACCGGGCGTAGCCACACTCGATTCAACTAAAGTTGGAGAAACTGACACCCGCCAGTCACCTGTGTGCGAAGCACGTCGGTAGAACCAGTCTCGCGTAAGCGTACGCGTAATGTCGGTCCGGGCTGCTTCATCCAACAATACCGTCGAATCAAAGTATCACATGCTCGTAAGCAGTATGACTAGTATCGCCCACAACTCACTTGTGTTCTACTCATGCATACAACATATACGCATAAACCTGGCTCGGATGCCACCGTTGGGGAACGTAGTAATTTCAAAAAAAATCCTACGCACACGCAAGATCATGGTGATGCATAGCAACGAGAGGGGAGAGTGTTGTTCACGTACCCTCGTAGACCAAAAGCGGAAGCGTTATGACAACGCAGTTGATGTAGTCGTACGTCTTCACGATTGACCGATCCTAGTACCAAACGTACAACATCTCCGCGATCTGCACACGTTCAGCTCGGTGACGTCCCATGAACTCACGATCCAGTAGAGCTTTGAGGGAGAGCTCCGTCAGCACGACGGCGTGATGACGGTGATGATGAGGTTACCGGCGCAGGGCTTCACCTAAGCACTACGACGATATGACCGAGGTGGATTATGGTGGAGGGGGGCACCGCACACGGCTAAGAGATCAATGATCAACTTGTGTGTCTATGGGTTGCCCCCTCCCCCGTATATAAAGGAGAGGAGGAGGGGAGGGCCGGCCCACTACTATGGCGCGCCATGGGGAGTCCTACTCCCACCGGGAGTAGGATTCCCCCCCCCTTCCATGTAGTAGGAGTAGGAGAGAAGGAAGGGGAGGAGAGGGTGAAGGAAAGAGGGGGGCCGGCCCCACCCAATTCGGATTGGGCTAGGGGGCGCGCCCTCCACCTTTTCCCTTCCTCTCCTCTATTCCACTATGGCCCAATAAGGCCCATATACTCCCCGGGGGGTTCCGGTAACCTCCCGGTACTCCGGTAAATGCCCGATATCACCCGGAACCATTCCGATGTCCAAATATAGGCTTCCAATATATCGATCTTTATGTGTCGACCATTTCGAGACTCCTCTTCATGTCCGTGATAATATCCGGGACTCCGAACTACCTTCGGTACATCAAAATACATAAACTCATAATACCGATCGTCACCGAACGTTAAGCGTGCGGACCCTACGGGTTCGAGAACTATGTAGACATGACCGAGACTCATCTCCGGTCAATAACCAATAGCGGAACCTGGATGCTCATATTGGTGCCTACATATTCTACGAAGATCTTTACCGGTCAAACCGCACAACAACATACGTTGTTCCCTTTGTCATCGGTATGTTACTTGCCCGAGATTCGATCGTCGGTATCTCAATACCTAGTTTAATCTCGTTACCGGCAAGTCTCTTTACTCGTTCCGTAATGCATCATCCTGCAACTAACTCATTAGTTGCATTGCTTGCAAGGCTTATAGTGATGTGCATTACCGAGAGGGCCCAGAGATACCTCTCAGACAATCGGAGTGACAAATCCTAATCTCGATCTATGCCAACTCAACAAGTACCATCGGAGACACCTGTAGAGCACCTTTATAATCACCCAGTTAGGTTCTGACGTTTGGTAGCACACAAAGTGTTCCTCCGGTATTCGAGAGTTGCATAATCTCATAGTCATAGGAACATGTATAAGTCATGAAGAAAGCAATAGCAATATACTAAACGATCAAGTGCTAAGCTAACGGAATGGGTCAAGTCAATCACATCATTCTCTAATGATGTGATCCCGTCAATCAAATGACAACTCATGTCTATGGTTAGGAAATTGAACCATCTTTGATTCAACGAGCTAGTCAAGTAGAGGCATACTAGTGACACTCTATTTGTCTATGTATTCACACATGTACTAAGTTTCCGGTAAATACAATTCTAGCATGAATAATAAACATTTATCATGATATAAGAAAATATAAATAACAATTTTATTATTGCCTCTAGGGCATATTTCCTTCAGGATTGTGCATGCAGACGATGACACGCCTTGACCGACGTCCATGGGTGTTCATCCATCACGCCTTTGACCGCCTAGTCATCGCTATCTCTCGGATCTCCTCGGCACAGGGAAAAGGAGGCTGGTCGAGAGCTCGCCGGAGCACGGCTGCACGCGTGGAGGTGGTGGGGAGGAAGAGCGCGACGAGGGAGATGCTTCGTTCCCGCCGTTGTGGTCCTCACTCGTCGTGGTGCTTGTGCGGGAGGAAGGGGATAAACCGGGGCTATTTTCATCCAGAATCGATTGTGGCTGCTAATACGCACTACAATATGGAATATGCCAAGAAAACTTATGCGCACTACAATCTGGAATGGAGGGAGTAGCAAATATGTTCTAGTTGTTCTCTTTTACCGCCCATAGGTTTTTGTATCAAATCTTTCTTGAACTGTTTATGAGTTACTCGATGCCAAAAAAAAATTGATGCATTTGAACAAACTCATAAACATGGTCGGATTATGATTTGGAAGTTTGATAGGATCAATTATATTATCAAATTCAAGAGCCGAGGCAACACCCTCACTTTCATCCTTGACGAACATATTGTGCATGATCACATAACATGTCATCACCTCTCACAAGGTCTCCGGATCCCATAATTTAGCAGGTAAAAAAAAATGTAAAACGGGTCTAGAGAACTACAAATACCCTCTCGGCATTCTTTTTAGCTGCTTCTTGTTTTTTGGCAAGATGAGACTTTTTTGACCAGCTGGTTTAGAGGTGATCGGTATATACCGTCAACCATGGTCATTGACGGTATAGCTGCAAATAGGAGCTTTTCAAATGTAATAATACCTGTGCTTCCTCCAAATCGACGCCTGCGCGGGCGGCCCAAATTTGAGCCGGCTGACCGGCGCCTAGCGCTTTCTGGCTGCGATATCCACGCCGCCACCTTGGTAAGCCTGCTGAATCGTTCAACGACATGTCTTAATGAGCGAGTGAATCCAGGCCGTTGAATTCGGAAAATGATCTGACCGTGCATGGTACCAAACCCGTCCCGGGGCAACGTGGACCGCTTGTCGCTTCACGATTTTTCTCTCCACTCTTCTTTCTCTTCTCTCTATTCCAGCAGAGAAGACTGGTTCTGTTTGCATGTACGCGTGCGACGTCCGATGCATGATAGCGACGACTGGTCGCCTATGCATCGCTGCGCTTAGTTACCTCGGGAGGGGAAGAAAAATCAAAAGAATCAGCTTCAGCCACGTCCGATCGTACGTCCGTCGGTCGGCGTGGTTGGTAAGACGGGCGGTGCGGATTTGCAGCGGGCACGGAATGGATCATAATATATGACAGATATAGACTTTTTTTTTTGCGATTGACAGATATAGACATTATAAGGAGACACGACACACCACACCACAACTGCAAAGCCAGTTAAGCATCATGGACCAACTCGGAGTCGGAGTAGTCTCGGACAGTGTAGCGCAATGGCTTGTGGCCTCGCTCCTCGCCGCCGTCGCCTTCTTCCTCCTCACGCTGGTCAGACATGGCGGCAAGCAGGGTCGCCTCCCCCCGAGCCCCATGGCACTTCCGTTCATCGGCCACCTCCACCTCATCCGCCCGCCTCCCCACCGCGCCTTCGACCGCATCATTAACCGCTACGGCCCGCTCGTGTACCTCCGCCTTGGCCCCTCCACCCACTGCGTCGTCATCGGCTCTGCCGACGTCGCCCGCGACGTCCTCAAGTTCGAGGGCAGCATCCCGGAGCGCCCGCTCACGGCGGTCACGCGGCACCTCGCCTACGACTCGGCCGGCTTCGCCTTCGCGCCCTACGGCCCGCACTGGCGCTTCATGAAGCGCCTCTGCATGTCGGAGCTGCTCGGCCCGCGCACCATCGAGCAGCTGCGCCCCGTCCGCGCCGCCGAGCTCGCGGGCGTCATGCGCGCGGCGGCGGAGGCGGCCGCCAAGGGCGAGACCGTGGACATGAGCAGGCAGCTCATCCGCATGTCCAACAACGCCATCATGAGGATGGTGGCGAGCGCGCTGCCCGGCGACATGGCCGACACGGCTCGGGACTGCGCCAAGAAGGTGGCGGAGCTGGTGGGCGCGTTCAACTTGGAGGACTACGTGGCGCTGTGCCGCGGCTGGGACCTGCAGGGGCTCGACCGGAAGACGCGCGACGTGCGCGACAGGTTCGACGCGCTGCTCGAATCCATGATCAGGACCAAGGAGAAGGAGCGGCGTGAGGAAGCAGACGAGACCAAGACCAAGGCCAAGGACTTGCTTGACATTCTCATGGACGCGGCGGCCGACCCGGCCGCCGAGGTCAAGCTCACCCGGGACAACATCAAGGCGTTCATCATCGTGAGTGCTCCACTCTGTTCTCATGGATTAAATTGACTTGAGTGCAGTCTCTGATAGTGGTTACTAACAATCTACAATGAAACAGGACATCTTCACTGCCGGGTCGGACACGACAGCCACCACCGTGGAGTGGATGCTGGCAGATCTGCTCAACCACCCGGACTGCCTGCAGAAGCTGCGGGCGGAGCTGGATGCCGTGGTGGGCAGGTCCCGGGTGGTGGGCGAGCCGGACGTGGCCCAGATGCCATACCTGCAGGCGGTGCTCAAGGAGACCCTGCGGCTGCGGCCGCCGGCGGTGTTCGCGCAGCGGGAGGCGATCGAGCCCATACACGTCCGTGGGTACACCATCCCTGTCAAGACGTCGGTCTTCTTCAACATCTTCTCCATCGGGCGCGACGCGGCGTACTGGGAGGAGCCGCTCGAGTTCCGGCCGGAGCGGTTCATGCCCGGCGGCGCCGGCGAGGCCGTGGACCCCAAGGGGCAGCACATGCAGCTCATGCCGTTCGGGAGCGGGCGGCGCGCCTGCCCCGGCATGGGGCTGGCCATGCAGGCCGTGCCGGCGTTCCTGGCCGCGCTGGTGCAGTGTTTCGACTGGGAGGTGCCAAATCCGCCGCTGGACATGGAGGAGGAGGCGGGGCTGGTCACCGCGAGGAAGCAGCCGCTCGTGCTCCTGCCCACGCAGCGCCTCCATCCACTGCCCCTTCCTTAAATGCTTCCATGCATCCGTCCATGGACCCTGGGTCCTAGATCCCGATTGTATCACGTACTCCTTCCACAAATGCTTCGGTGCATCAACACGAAAGCAATTCTACCAATGCATGGCATGGTTGCTTTGAGATTCATGCTACCTACCCATTTTTTTAAGGTTTTTTCGTCTTGTTTGTGTCCTAAGAGGATCTGCAACAGCAGAAAAATGCCCTTTGATTCTCGGATGTATATACACTCTGTATGGTCTTTTCCTTAATAATTCAGAAAATATAAATAAAATTCTGTAACACTCTTTGTGGAATAAAATTGACTTTCTTTTGCACTAGTATATAAATTTTTTACGAAGAAAAAAATTGTTGATTTCAAGACAATTTTTTTGCTACCTACTCCCTCCGGTCCAAAATAAGTGTCTCTGATTTTTTTTGACAGGAAATAAGTGTCTCTAATTTACTACAACAGGAATACAAGTTAATGTTGACTCGTATTTGGCCTCAAATTTTTCTTTTTCCGGAAGTCAACAGTTACTTTTTGCATATAGGGTGTATATACACTCACAAACCAAACGTCTATATCCTCCATCAACAACCCTATATAGCCCCGCAAAAAAACCCTATATAGAGCAGCTATCAGAAAACATATTTTGCATCAGTCATACCAAACAATGAGCTCTAGCAGCTACCCCGAACTTATATTTTTGTGGTCCTGTCTTTGGGCTGCTCAAAAAACCAGCCCCAAGTGATGTAAATTTACATCACACACACGACTGCCCAAATGCAAAAACGGCAGCGTGACGCCCCAATCGTCAGCTGAAACTTCACACATGCAGTCGCCCTGCCTCTGCTCTTCCACCACCGCCATGAATGCCATGGAACACACCTTCAGTGCTATTGTGACCACCGCACCTCGGACGGTGGTTCCCGCCGCCGCAGCTGCCTCGAAGTCGAAGGCCGCCGTTCGCCGCATCGTCTTTGCAGACCCACGAGCCACTACTCGCAACAGAAGGTGCTGCGATGGGCCACCTGCACTGCCATTGCACCCGCCGTTGCGCTGAAGACGAATGCCCCATTTAAGCCACGTGGTGGCTAATACGTCCATTCTGCATCATGTTTTCCTACAGCTATTTATATTGTTTTCAACTTATATTTCAGTTTTAGATGCAATTCTAATGCCCTTTCTCTCTTAATTTGCAAGTTTAATCACAAGAGCGAGATTGCCGGCAGCTGCAATTATGACTTGAAAAAAGCTACAATGGAGATAGCTATCATCCAGAGCTCAAAATGACCTGAAAATTTATGGAGCTACGCTGCAGTAACCATCACGCCACCTTGCCTGATCTGTCAACTTACATTTTTTCCTTTGTTTTCTTATTTCTTCTTTCCTTTTTCCTTTTTTCCTTTTTTCCCTTTTCCTTCTTTTGGTTTTTGTTTTTGTTTATTCTTTTTCTTTTCTTCTTCCTGGTTCGACGATTTGTTTCAAATTTGTGAGCTTTTTCCTTCAAAATTGAAGAACTTTTTCTCGAATTCAATGAACTTCAACTCACGACTAATTTTCAAATTCTCAAATAAAATTGAAAAGAAGCTGTCTTTTTAAGACTTAGATTTTATGTACGCGGAAAATTCTCAAATAAAATTGAAAACGTGGGTACACGCTTGGACTTGAACCTGCACGTGCTGCGATTAGCAGCGTTTGCATAACCACTCGACTAACTGATTTTTGATGATTAGTATGCACAGTTAGCTCTATATATAATATGGACAGTAGGAATAAAATAGAAACTAAAACGGGAAAAGCTGTGCAAAAAAGGGATAGCCCCGGTTCAAACCTATGACCGCCTGACTAGCTCGCCGCGTGTGCAGTTAAAGAGATATACACAATTTGTCTTCTGCATTCTTCTTTTTTTTCTATGTAAGAAAATAACTTATATTCTAGATAAACTTTTCAGACAAATCAACTAAACTTTTGTTTGAATTCGAATAATATTATATTTGAAAATCTAGATAAAAGAAAATATAGTCCGGAATTAAAGTACATTTTTTTTGGACAAATCAACTAATTTTTTGTTTAAATCCGACTACTTTTAACTTAAAAAATCTGGTGCAGAATGAATGCACATCTTTTTTGGGAAAAATCAGCAGAATTTGTGTTCGAATTAAAATAATTTTAAGTTTTTAAATCTAGATAAAGGAAGATATAGATCAGAATGCATGTACGTAAGTTTTTCGGACAAATCAACTACTTTTTCTGAATTTGATTATTACATTTTTTTTAAACTAGATAAATAAAGATATAGTGCAGAATAAATGTACGTGAGTTTCTTTCAGGCAAATCAGGGGAAATTTTGTTTGAGTTCGAATAATTTTAAATTTGAAAAATCAAGATAAAAGAAAATATAGTTCAGTGGATTTGTCCAAAAGAAATTTAAAATTTGAAAAAAAATTGATCGCTCAAACAGGATGATCCCACTCTCCCCGTGATAATATGCATATGTCATGGGGAATTTCTATTCCCCGTGTATTTCTTAAATAGAAGAATATTAGCAACAACATACACAAGAACATTTCTATTCCCCGCATGAACATTTTTAAAATGCAACTTACATTTTTAATTACACAACTATTTTTTACAATGTTTAATTTTGTTAAATTGTCACATACTTTTTTTTGCAACGTATGAACATTTTTAAACGTCACAAACAACAAAATATAAGTTGTTTTCTTACATCAATCTATTCCTGCGGGGAATAACACGACGTTTAGTTTTCGTTTATTCCTTTGTTGGGCCGAGTGAACATTGTATTGAAGAATATTGCGTTTGTTAATTAGACATGAATTTATTCTTGGTCGAATGTCTAGCGTAGTTATCTTTTAGTGTGGAGGGGAGGACGTCGGTTCGATTCCCTTGGAGCTATATTTTTTATTCCTCTTTCTTGAAAGACACCATGTGCATAATTAAATCAAAATCAAGGGTGTTTTTTGCAAAAGAAAGATAATGCGTGGCTCACCCAATGCCTCACCACTCACTCCACTGACATGTTGGCCATATTCATGCTGACACGCTACGACGAGATACGACTGGATACGGAAGAAGTGACGGTATCTGCACACATAGGTAAGTTATGCGACCACAATGACGTATTTTGCAACTTTTAGCACTAAAGTGAATATTAGATGCAAGTTCTATGACTGCTACCGATATTACCTCTATAAAAAATGTTCTTGATGTATACAAAAATGTAGAATGTGTATGGAAGAAGTAGACATAAAAATACATGTTTTCAAAAAATGTTAATCTTGAATTTAGAAAATGTTAAACAGGTATATATAAAATGTTCCTAATGCATGAAAAAATGTATAATGTTTATAGGAAAAGTGGGCATAAAAGTACATATGTTGAAAAAATGTTAATCACGTATTTTTAAATGATAAACGTGTATAAAAAATGGTTCCGATTTATACCTAAAATGTACAATGTGCATGGAAAGAATAAACATTAAAAATATAAGTTTCAAAAAATGTTAATTGCATATTTGGTAAATATTAAACATATATATATATATATATATATATATATATATATATATATATATATATATATATATATATATATTGTTCCTAGTGTATATGAAAAATTTACAAAGAAAACAAGGAAAGCCTATAAAAATGGAAAAAGAAACAAAAAACAAAGGAAACAAAGAAAGAAAGAACAGTAAAAGCCAAAAAAGAAAAAAAGAAAGAAAGAAAGAAAAGGTCAAAACTGTGAAAGGAACGAAGAAAAATGATAAAAAACTGAAAACAAAATAAAATGAATGAAGAAGAAATGAAAATAAAATGAAATTAAAAGATTATAAAAAATGTTCTTCATGTAGAACTCAGATCGAATGACTCTATGAAATTACGTCGATACTTTCACATGTTATGGGTAACATAGGAGACATCCTTATTTCCCCCGAGAGTTTCAATTACCACTGCTTAGTTTTTAATTTGCCTCTGACCATTAAATTAAATGTAAATAATCCGTAGGTAGAAGAGAGTGACAGCCCTAACATGCCGGGCCATACGCTCGAGCCCTTCAAGCGAGACAGATGCTAGTCTCGCTATGAGGGAGATATAGCATTCGCGCACCCCTGCCTCCTAGCTGATGTGGCCCCGTTATTAGGTTTCCTTCTTTTTGCGGCTAGGCCGTGTTGTGAGGGTAGTGTGTCTTAACAAACTTGAGTATACCGCCACAGTGCCACTTCACAACGGTGAGCCATACTACACATACCGGAACAACTTCCATCACGCCAAAAAAAAAACCTAGCTAAGTTACTTTCTAAATTAGTGTAAGAAATATTTGGTCCTTTTTTCTACAAACTGAAAAGGTTTTTCATGTTTGTGGGAATATAAATTGAAAAGTTGGTCATCGCAGGCGTGCACGACGACGGCTACACGTGCGATGCAGGAGGCATCGGCAGCAGGAATTGGACGCTCCTAACCCAGCCGCCTCCTCCCCAATTAGTGTTTCTCTGCTTTCCATCAGCGTCGCCGCCGGACCACCTCGTCTCCGGTGGCCTTAGGGCCATATGGGGCGTGATGGATCCCGGCTTGCCATCGGGAGGGCTCTATTTTTAGATATGTCTTTGAGATTTGTTAGTGTTTGTGTCCTGCTCAGGAGAATAAGGTTCTCCCCGCCGTCGAGCCCCCGTTTCGGTGGTGCGTCCAGGGGCGGAGGCAGGATTGGAGCTTAAACCGGGCCGAACATGGTGATTCTCACTTAGAGAGGACCAAAAAAGCTAATTTTGTCTAAACATCATGTCTAAACTAGCCTTAAGTACAAAATCATTCGTATTGTACAATGCCATAGGGGGCCAGGGCCCCTGCTGGTCCTCCCTAGCTCCGCCACTGGGTGCGTCTAGTATTGTTGATGGACGTGTGGAGGAGTGTCTCCGGCGTCCTTGGTGGATTTGATTTGTTCATCGTCCGTCTACGTTCGTCTGTCTTCATGTTGGATCCTTCCGATTTGTGCTACTCTTTTTGCTGTTCTGGCACGCCGGTCCTATAGGGCCTTAGCACGACGACTTCCCGACTGTCTACTACAACAAATTTTGCCCGACTCTGGTGAGGGAGAGGCGATGACTACGACGCGCCTTCGGCTCGCTTCAGTGTTATAGTCGTCGCTAGGTGGTCTATGAATCTGGATGTAATTTCTATTATTTCTTTGTTTACTGTACTGCCATGACTGAAAATGAACAGCTCATATGTTTTCCGAAAAAAAAAGTTAAATTTACGGGAAGCCAAGGTCGAGTGTCAAAGTTTACGGTGTAACAAAAATGTGTCTCAAGAGCGAACTCAAATTAAGGATGTTTCTCTTGATCGAAATTATGCACAGGTTGGCCAAGAGAGAGAGGTCCACAAAACGTTCTAAGAAACAAAGACATGTCGACGATTTTGTTGTTGTTGCTGCTGCTGCTAGCTAGCAGCAGTCATGCATTAATGGAGTGCACGCGGATGCATCCTCCAGCGCTCACCCGCAGGCTTGGGGCACATTGGCCACGCCTTGCCTTTCGAGCTCGCCCATGACGCTCCCCAACGAAGGGGGCTTCAGACCCAGAGGCAGTGGCAGCCACGGTTTGGATAAAACATCACCAATGGCCGCGTCTATGCTCTCATTTGACTGCAAAAACCACAACAAGGTAGAGAGTGTTAACTAAAACTGGCTCAGCCACAGTGGTGCATGCAGTAGGATAAATGGAATTGTCGTGTATACACGTACTGGCTGTGCTTGTAGCTGGAGCTGCGAATCTTGTTGGTTCTTGCTCGCCAGCGCTGGCGCCGGGGAGGGGGGCGCATAGACTGGGCACGGCATGGCAACGGGCACAGGTGGAGCAGGAAATTTCTGGATCGGCAAAAGTATTCATCTCGTCAGTTTTTGGTAGAACAATTGCAAGGAAATGCCACAGCTTACATATCCGCGAACTGCTCACCGGTGTCATCGGCATTGCCATGCAAGGAGTCCCATGGGTCGGCATATACGCTGCGGGCCCCTGCACAAAGCGAACCAAAACAAAACGTAAGAAACAAGCGCGACGAGCCCACTACACAAGATTGCCATCGGTGGCTGGCACTACGTTTGCACGTACCCTCATGTAAGGGTGGTGCCAGAAAGCCGGGTCAGACGGCGGCGGCGGCGGGGGAGCCCACGCCGGCATCGGGGCGCGGGATATTGTGTGCCTCGGCCACATCGGCATCCGGGGCGAGTCCATCGTAGGGTGACCCCAGACGTGCAACGGCCGAGCGTAGTGCTGCATGGCTGCCGGTGAAGGAGGGGGAGGAGGAGGAGGAGGGTGCGCCGGCGCGAAGCCGATGGTTGGCACGGTCCACATGTTCGAGTCCTGCCTCTTCACGGCCGCGGCCGGCCCGCCGGCGGCGTACATCTGTCGTCGTTGGGTCCAGCTCGCCGCCTCCGCCTCCCGCGCAATCATGTGCTTCCGGTGAGACCGGTACTTCTGCAACCATATAGAGAACACTAATTAATATATCGGCAGATAGTATAACCATTTTTCAGTTGCCCATAGTATAACCATTTTTCAGTTGCCCTAGAAATAGCAGGTTCATATTTCAGTATCCATACGTTCAATTTTTGTGTGCCAATATCTATATGGTATAGTATGTTGTTGTCATGCCAAAAAGTTGGCTAGCAAAACAAATTGTTGAGGTTGTGATGAGTAGACCAAGGCTTCGCTTCTGGTGAATGAGCACCCAATAGTGGGAGAGACTTACAGTTCAATCCGTGAACCTATACAACTATATATAGGAGTAGATGATAAAACTGATGATGGGGTCTACCTACTAGCGGGAGAGAGAAACGGAGGACACACAATAGTTCAACAATGTGTAACAACGGTTTCTCTATCTGACACTTTTGCCCTGTGATGTTACATGCATTTCACCGGACATGGATATATGTTGTATGGCTAGTGAACGACATGCACTATTACTTGAATTCTGAACTAGAACAGTGACACTTTTGTGTGAGTCATAATTCAAAGTAGCTAGCTCTATATATCTGCACCCTTTTTGCTAGCTTGAACTATGCATATCCTCTTCTTCTAGCTATTTCATATTATTCTGTACCTGATTGTGAATTACGTACAAATAGAGAGATGTGCAACTTTGGATTGCTTCATATCGATCTTTTCCTTGATTCAGAGTTTTTCTTTTGTTGGTCTATTAAACTAGGTTCTCAATCCTAGTAGTGCTAGTACAGCCATCGAAGCCTAATTGAGTTTAGACTTTAGAGATAGAAGTTAGAACTATCTATATTATTTACGTTTCAAATTTCAAGTTTCATGCCTGCACGCACCTGCAAATGGCTTGCTATGTTGTGCCGAGTGAGTGAGTTGATCCCCATGATCTCCAAAATCCTAGACGGCACTGCCTTGTCGATGCCGAGCTGCTCTACGGCCTGCACGAACCTCCGGTGCAGCTCCGGCGTCCAGTCCACCTGCAGAGAGGGCACGCCATTAATACCACACGGTGCAAACCTAAGAAGTACCTTCTACATATGACTAATAAGAAGCATGAACGCACCTTGGCTTTCTTCTTTCCGTGGGAGTTCTTGCTTGATGACTTGTGGCGGCTCTCGGCCTCCGTGGACGACGACGTTGTCGACGACGGCGATTTTGCGTCCGGCACAATGGGGCGGTCGCCGCCGCCCATGTTTTCGCCCACCTCGGCTTGATTGCACCCTCGCTTCTCGTCTCCTAGTCCTACCGCCGTGTTGTCTACGCCGATGACACCACTGGCTGGACTGACCGAACCGACGTCCTCCACGGCAGCCAAGAGCTCGGCGCAGGGCACCTGCTGGTCCTGAAACTCCTCGACGCCCGCGGCCGCCGCCTCCAGATCGGTGAAGATGTCGGCGGGGTCGACCTCCAGGTCCGGCAGCGCGTCGCCGTCCTCTAGCCTGAGGAAGAAGTCCCCGAAGTCTATGTCATCGACGGTGAAGTCGAAGTCTATGTCCAGGTCCGCCACCACCGCTGCACCCCCAACCGTCTCCATGGGCGCGGCCTCGGCGCGCTGCTCGTCCGCGGCGGCGAGGCACCTCGCGGAGGACACGGCAAGCATGTCGGCCGCTCTAGCCACCACAGCCAGCTACGTACGTGCAAGTTCAGCTCAGCGCGGCGCAATGCGGCGGAAGCGACGGCACGTCAGGTCTCAGGCGCCTCCGCTGCTAGCTAACTAGCGCCGCAGGCCCGATTTGAGCGCTGAACTTACACCGGCATGCGGTTCGTGCGGCGGAGCTGTGCTGTGCCCGTTGCAATGGCGAGTATGTATGTATGTATTCTCCGGGCGGTATAAGGGGAGGTGGGAGGGCGGCTGTACGCCACAAGCTCGCGAAGATTTGCCGGATTCGTTTGATGGGTGGGCTTGTCCGTGAGCGCGAGTGCAGCTTGGTCGCTTCCGCGAATTATTGCGGGCAGTGTGTGGGTGAGCCTTTTTTGAGCCAGGCCTATTTCCCGATTATTTCGTTTGCCGGTACCCAAAACTCGGAGAGGGCAAGGGCGTCGGAGAAGCGAACAAATACTGACAGTGGCTGCGTGTATATCGGCTGGAGACTGCCGCGCACGCTGTCGCTGCCCATGGATGGGAGAGAGGAACAGGACCAGTGGGGGCAGGGGCCGTGTGTGTTTGGAAGTGGACCGACCCGTTCAAATCACCGGTCATCCAGCCTTGCGCGCGTTAGATTTTTTTTTATCCAACATGCTATACTATCCCTCTAAATGAATATCGTATTAGTTGGTGGAGGTTCGTGTACTTCCTCCGCTCTACTCTGACAAATGGGACCAGGAAAAAGTAGGACGTGGGAGGGAGAATATCATGTGCTCTGGCTCCTTAGATGATACGGTGATACGAGTTTCTAGACCGCCAGATCTCAGATCGAACGACATCTGAAGGGCTACTGCACCTACACATGATTCACGAGCTTCGGATGTTTTTTTTTTGCTAAATGTTCAAAGTCCCCTATGAGCCTTTGGATCTGAGAGCCAACGTCTCCCAATAGCCCATATCACCGTATCATCTAAGATGCTGGAGCACTTGATATTTTTCCGGACACGGGAAGCCAGCAAGGTAGCAGGGTGTGTTTGGAAAATGATTTAAATAACAGGCTATAGCCCTGCTATAGCATTTTGAGCAAGGTGCCCCCTAAGTGACCGGCTATAAGAATTGTGTATAATCTTCCGAAAACATCTGAAATAGTCGACTATAATCTCGCTATAACTGATTTGGAGGACCGCCGCTATTTGGCATAGCCCGCTATTTTAAACAATGGATTGGATGAAGGGCTGCTAGGGCGGCGATCTCAATCTTAGGCCTTCAAAATGAGACGTAGTATAGCGTTGCCTAAGAGTATCTCCAACAGACTCTGTCTTCGCAATAAGTTCCATGTATTTGGGGAGTTGAGGTAAAAAGCATCCGTCGACACACTCGCATTCCTCAATAAATTAATGGCGCATCCCAATAATCGCCCCCTTCACTCCCAATATAATGGAAAAATTCACCCCTCTTAATAACACTCCCATTAATTGCCATGTCTGTGCGCTGCCATGGGAGACCACTGCACCATCCCCGGAGGCCCGTAGCCTGCTCGCCGCCCGCCACAGAACCCCATAGCCTGCCGCCGAAGACCATCGTGCTGCCCAACCGCAATCCGCTGATGCCGCCGAAGTACGTTGAGCCACCGAAGTCCGCTGAGCCACCACAAGAGAAAGAACAACATCACATTGACAAGTGGTACCTCAAAGTCCGTTTTAGTATTGCGAAAAAAATATTGGGGCTCTGAAAAGGCACCTCACTTGCAAACTAATGACCTGCAAGTACATAGGGCTGTTGTAGCACTTTCGTGATAAGTGAAGCGTCGGATTCACATGGAACAAATAGGAAGGAATTACAAACCCTGCAACTATGCTATCACTTACGTAGTTACGTACGCACCCAAACGGTAGTTTGGAAATAGCATACTTTAGTACGTTGCCAGGAACCCAAATTAAGAGCATCTCTAGCAGACCCCGTATAAGTGGTCAAACCCGCAAAATAACTGCTTTTTACAGTTTCAGTCAAAAAAACGGGCCCGAACAGACCCCTTAAAATCGTCCGACCCTTAAAATTTTTAAGGGGCACTGTGAACGCGAAGCCGAAGCCCTCATATCTACAGTTTTAAAGGCAACTTTGTCAGGGCCTGAATACCGGTCAACGTTGGCGGTTGAGGAATCTCTGCTCCCGCCAACACCATGAAGCTCGCCCGGCCGCTGCGCCTGTCCGCTCGATCGCCCGGCCGCCGCGCCCGTCCGCCGCCTGCCCGCCACGCCCGTCCGCGCTAGCTAGCTGTGAATCGATGCGAGCAAGCTAGCTAGCTAGCCCCGGCCGTGCCGCGGCGATGGAGGAACTAGCTAGCTCGCCCCTGGATGGATTTGAGCTGAGCTAGCTAGCTAGCTCACTCCTGGATGGATTCGAGCTGAGCTAGCTAGCTAGCTAGCTCTCGATCGATTCGAGCCCCGACGGAGGAGCTTGCTAGCTCCTCGATTGGCCGCTTCGTGCGCTTCGTATTTGGTCATCTGCGGCTTCGTTTTTTACCACTTCGTGTGCTATCCATCGGTTTCGTGGGAGCAAGCTAATGACCATGGACATGGACGAGAGGAAGAAGAAGACGTGGGGAAGGAATATAAGCGAATATTCCATTTTACAGTTTAAGTTTGAGGGGTCTGTTCTGCCGCAGTTAAAACCAACTCGTAAAAGAGCATATTCCGCGAATATCCTTTTATACGGGTCCGTTTTACGGGGTCTACCTCTACGGCCGTCCGCGCCGACCTGCAAAATCGTTTTTCCGCAAACTGCAAACGCGTTTTGCGGGTCGGCGGGATGCGGGGTCTGCCAGAGATGCTCTAAAGGGTAGCGTTTCCTCAAATTGAAAAGAACTCAACTGCCGCTCGCGAAACCCTCCCCCCCCGTGCCGCCACCCGTGAAGCGGCCGGGGCGGGCGCCCAGTGAAGGAAATATGCCCTAGAGGCAATAATAAAGTTATTATTTTATTTAATTATCTCATGATAAATGTTTATTCTTCATGCTAGAATTGAATTAACCGGAAACTTGATACATGTGTGAATACATAGACGAAACAAAGTGTCCCTAGTATGCCTCTACTAGACTAGCTCGTTAATCAAAGATGGTTAAGTTTCCTAACCATAGACATGTGTTGTCATTTGATGAACGAGATCACATCATTAGAGAATGATGTGATGGACAAGACCCATCCGTTAGCTTAGCATTATGATCGTTGAGTTTTATTGCTATTGCTTTTTTCATGACTTATACATGTTCCTCAGACTATGAGATTATGCAACTCCCGAATACCGGAGGAACACCTTGTGTGCTATCAAACGTCACAACGTACTGGGTGATTATAAAGATGCTCTACAGGTGTCTCCGAAGGTGTTTGTTGGGTTGGCATAGATCGAGATTAGGATTTGTCACTCCTTGTATCGGAGAGGTATCTCTGGGCCCTCTCGGTAATGCACATCACTATAAGCCTTGCAAGCAATGTGACTAATGAGTTAGTTGCGGGATGATGCATTACGGAACGAGTAAAGAGACTTGCCGGTAACGAGACTAAACTAGGCATGATGATACCGACGATTGAATCTCGGGTAAGTAACATACCGATGACAAAGGGAATGACGTATCTTGTTATGTGGTTTGACCGATAAAGAAATTCGTAGAATATTTAGGATCCAATATGAGCATCCAGGTTCCGCTATTGGTTATTGACCGGAGATGTGTCCCGGTCATGTCTACATAGTTCTCGAACCCGTAGGGTCCGCACGCTTAACGTTCGATGACGATATGTACTATGAGTTATGTGATTTGATGACCGAAGTTTGTTTGGAGTCCCGGATGAGATCACGGACATGCGAGGAGTCTCGAAATGGCCGAGAGGTAAAGATTCATATATAGGACGGTGGTATTTGGACACCGGAAGTGTTCCGGGTGATACCGGGTTACCGGAAGGGGTTCCGGGCAACCCCCGGCAAAGGTATGGGATTAATGGGCCAAGTAAGGGAACACACCAGCCCACAAGGGGTTGGTGCGCCCCCTATAGGGCCAGCCACGTGGGGAGAAAGGAAAAGGAGAGGAGGAAAAGGAAAGTATGAAGTAGGACTCCTACTTCCTTCCCCTCCCCCCTCTTTCCTTTCCCCCTTGTCCAAATATGGTAGGGGGGCCGAATTGGACTAGGGGCCCAAGTAGGATTCCTCCTACTTGGGCGCGCCCTAGGCTGCCTTCCCTCCCTCTCCCTCCTTTATATACGTGGGGAGGGCACCCCTAGAACACACATCAATTGTTCCTAGCCGTGTGCGGCACCCCCTCCACAGTTAACACCTCGGTCATATCGTCGTAGTGCTTAGGCGAAGCCCTGCGCCGGTAACTTCATCATCACCATCGCCACGTCGTCATGCCGACGGAACTCTCCATCATACTCAATTAGATCAAGAGCTAGAGGGACGTCATCGTGTTGAACGTGTGCTGAACACGGAGGTGCCGTACGTTCGGTACTTGGATCGGTTGGATCGTGAAGACGTTCGACTACATCAACCGCGTTACTAAATGCTTCCGCTTTCGGTCTACGAGGGTGCGTGGACACTCTCCCTGCTCATTGGTATGCATCTCCTAGATAGATCTTGCGTGATCGTAGGTAAATTTTTTGAAATACTGCGTTCCCCAACAGTGGCATCCGAGCCAGGTCTATGCGTAGATGTTATATGCATGAGTAGAACACAATGAGTTGTGAGCGATAATAGTCATACTGCTTACCAGCAACGCCTTACTTTGATTCGGCGGTATTGTTGGATGAAGCGGCCCGGACCGACATTACATGACCGCGTTCATGAGACTGGTTCTACCGACGTGCTTCGCACATAGGTGGCTGGCGGGTGTTTGTTTCTCCAACTTCAGTTGAATCGAGTTCGACTACGCCCAGTCCTTGTTGAAGGTTAAAACAGCACACTTGACGAAAAATCGTTGTGGTTTTGATGCGTAGGTAAGAACGGTTCTTGCTAGAAGCCCGTAGCAGCCACGTAAAACTTGCAACAACAAAGTAGAGGACGTCTAACTTGTTTTTGCAGGGCATGTTGTGATGTGATATGGTCAAGACGTGATGAGATATAAATTGTTGTATGAGATGATCATGTTTTGTAACCGTTATCGGCAACTGGCAGGAGCCTTATGGTTGTGGCTTTATTGTATGAAATGCAATCACCATGTAATTGCTTTACTTTATCACTAAGTGGTAGCGATAGTCGTTGAAGCAATAGTTGGCAAGACGACAACGATGCTACGATGGAGATCAAGGTGTCAAGCCGGTGACGATGGTGATCATGACGGTGCTTTAGAGATGGAGATCAAAGGCACAAGATGATGATGGCCATATCAAATCACTTATTTTGATTGCATGTGATGTTTATCCTTTATACATCTTATTTTGCTTAGTACGGCGGTAGCATTATAAGATGATCTCTCACTAAATTTCATGGTATAAGTGTTCTCCCTGAGTATGCACAGTTGCTACAGTTCGTCGTGCCGAGACACCATGTGATGATCGGGTGTGATAAGCTCTACGTTCACATACAACGGGTGCAAGCCAGTTTTGCACATGCAGAATACTCGGGTTAAACTTGACGAGCCTAGCATACGAAAATATGACCTCGCAACACTGAGACCGAAAGGTCGAGCTGAAGGAAATATGCCCTAGAGGCAATAATAAAGTTGTTATTTATATTTCCTTATATCATGATAATTGTTTATTATTCATGCTAGAATTGTATTAACCGGAAACTTAGTACATGTGTGAATACATAGACAAACAGAGTGTCACTAGTATGCCTCTACTTGACTAGCTCGTTGATCAAAGATGGTTAAGTTTCCTAGCCATAGACATGAGTTGTCATTTGATTAACGGGGTCACATCATTAGAGAATGATGTGATTGACAAGACCCATCCGTTAGCTTAGCACGATGATCGTTTAGTTTGTTGCTATTGCTTTCTTCATGACTTCTACATGTTCCTATGACTATGAGATTATGCAACTCCCGAAAACCGGAGGAACACTTAGTGTGCTATCAAACGTCACAACGTAACTGGATGATTATAAAGATGCTCTACAGGTGTCTCCGATGGTGTTTGTTGATTTGGCATAGATCGAGATTAGGATTTGTCACTCCGATTGTCGGAGAGGTATCTCCGGGCCCTCTCGGTAATGCACATCACTATAAGCCTTGCAAGCAGTGTGACTAATGAGTTAGTTACGAGATGATGCATTATGGTACGAGTAAAGAGACTTGCCGGTAACGAGATTGAACTAGGTATTGAGATACCGAAGATCGAATCTCGGGCAAGTAACATACCGATGACAAAGAGAACAACGTATGTTGTTATGCGGTTTGACCGATAAAGATCTTCGTAGAGTATGTGGGAGCCAATATGAACCTCCAGGTTCCGCTATGTGGGTTCCAGGAAGCTTGTTTCTTTCGCCGTTTGACTTTCGTTGCTTCGTTTGATTCGATTCTTTTTGCAAACCGGAGTTCTTAAGTTGAACTTTCTGGTTAGATCTTTATTTGAGTTTTACCTGTGCATTAGATGAGTGCTTATTGTTTGCTTGTTTGTTTGCGATAGAGTACCCGGAGTGCGCCGCTTGCTACTTCGAATCTCTAGGTTTCACGGATCATCAGCAAGGCAAGTAACACTTTGATCATACCTCTTTACTACCCAGTTTTATTGCATTAGACCAATCCTCAAACATTGCATGAATAGGATCTAATTAAATTGTGGGTATTGGGAAGTAGTTGAGGTAGTACCTATTACCTGTTTATATCAAACCTTTGGGAGTTACTTCTACGTTTGCTTATATTGCTATGCTATGCTAGTAGACGTGGATTGGGTGAGTGTATCCATGACAGATGTGAGATTGTTAATTAATGGTTTACTTAAGGTGGCAACTAAAATACACATCTGGGTGGATTGAGGCACCTGGGGAATCCAGTGTTGCCTGTTTTTCTAGGGACCGCCACCCAGGCTCAAAGGGATCATGAGATTATTCATGCTAGAAACTTCCGTGTGCAGCCACAAGCTATTATGGGCTCTAGCATAGTTGATTAAGTTGTGTAAGCTCTTGAAGAGGTAGACTAGCAGATGTAGGGGTTGTAGGTGGTACTGTCTACCCGGAGTAGAGAGTTAACACTTCTGAAAGACTGTGTCTCGGTCATCCGTTTCTCAAACACCCTGAAGTGCGAGAATCCCAATGGAGGAGATCGAGTCTTGTGGGGAAAAGTGCGCAAACCTCTGCAGAGTGTATAAACTAATCATGGTTAGCCGTGTCCCCGGTTATGGACATCTTGAGTATCTAGTATCTGGATTATCATGTGAATCTCATCATCATGTTACTTTAATTAATTTTGTTGGGTTTGATGATGATACTTAATTGGGATTGAGAATGCTGTCAACCATTCTCAATGTTTAACAACCACCATGATAGTTAAATACAACTTATTCCTTTGCAGTAGGGAAAAATTGGCTTTTCGCAAAACTGTAACCATAGAGCCTTCTACCAGCCATATATGCATGTAGTATAGCATTATTATGTTCATTACTCTCTATGTGTTACATTGCCAACATATTCCATGTGCTGACCCGTTTTCGGGCTGCAACGTTTCATGTTGCAGACTTTTCAGACGACGAGTAAGGTGCCTTAGGTCGTGGTCTTATACTCAGTGATGCCGTTGGAGTTGATGGACTCACTTATCTTCCAAGTCTTCCGCTGTTATCGTTTTAGATGGCCTTAAGCCATATTTGTCATACTTATTTCTCTCTTGAGATACTCGATGTAATAAGTGTGTGATTGCTACTCTGTTATAAATCCTCCATTTGTACTGTGCGTGTCAGCATTACTGATCCAGGGATGACACTGGTGCACAGAAGCACAGACTATTTGAGGTCTGGTCGCTACAGTTTTGATGTACCAAAGGTTGTTCAGAGTCCCGGATGTGATCACGGACATGACGAGGAATCTCGAAATGGTCGAGACATAAAGATCGATATATTAGAAGGCTATGTTTGGACACCGGAATGGTTCTGGATGAGTTCGGGCATTTTTCGGAGTACCGGGAGGTTACTAGAACCCCCCGGGGAGTCAATGGGCCTTAGTGGGCCTTAGTGCAAGAGAGGAGGAGGCGGCCAGGTGGAGGGCACCCCCCGCCAAGCCCAATCCGAATTGGGGTGGGGGGCCGGCCCCCCTTTCCTTCTCTCCCTCTTCCTTCTTCTCCCACTCCAACTAGGGAAGGGGGGAACCTACTCCTACTAGGAGTAGGAATCCCCCTTGGGGCGCGCCATAGAGAGGGCCGGCCCTCCCCTCCTCCACTCCTTTATATGCGGGGGAGGGGGCACCCCATAGACACACAAGTTGACAGTTGTCTTAGCCGTGTGCGGTGCCCCCCTCCACAGATAACCACCTCGATCATATCGTTGTAGTGCTTAGGCGAAGCCCTGCGTCGGTAACTTCATCATCACCGTCATGACGCCGTCGTGCTGACGAAACTCTTCCTCGGCCTCAGCTGGATCAAGAGTACGAGGGACGTCACCGAGATGAACGTGTGCAGATCGCGGAGGTGCCGTGCGTTCAGTACTTGATCGGTTGGATCGCGAAGACGTTCGACTACATCAACCGCGTTACTTAACGCTTCCGCTTTTGGTCTACGAGGGTACGTGGACACACTCTCCCGCTCGTTGTTATGCATCACATAGATAGATCTTGCATGATCGTAGGTAAATTTTTTGAAATACTGCGTTCCCCAACAGTGGTATCAGAGCCAGGTCTATGCGTAGATGTTATATGCACGAGTAGAACACAAAGAGTTGTGGGCGATAATAGTCATACTGCTTACCAGCATGTCCTACTTTGATTCGGCGGTATTGTTGGATGAAGCGGCTCAGACCGACATTACGCTTACCCTTACGCGAGACTGGTTCTACCGACGTGCTTCACACACAAGTGGCTAGTGAGTGTCTGTTTCTCCAACTTTTGTTGAATCGAGTGTGACTACGCCCGGTCCTTGTTGAAGGTTAAAAAACACACTTGACGAAAAATCGTTGTGGTTTTGATGCGTAGGTAAGAAAGGTTCTTGCTAAGCCCGTAGCAGCCACGTAAAACTTGCATCACCAAAGTAGAGGACGTCTAACTTGTTTTTGTAGGGCATGTTGTGATGTGATATGGTCAAGACGTGATGATATAAATTGTTGTATGAGATGATCATGTTTTGTAACAGAGTTACGGAAACTGGCAGGAGCAATATGGTTATCGCTTTATTGTATGCAATGCAATCGCCATGTATTTGCTTTACTTTATCACTAAGCGGTAGCGATAGTCGTGATAGCAATAGTTGGTGAGACGACAACGATGCTTCGATGGAGATCAAGGTGTCAAGCCGGTGACGATGGTGATCATGACGGTGCTTTGGTGATGGAGATCAAAGGCACAAGATGATGATGGCCATATCATATCACTTATATTGATTGCATGTGATGTTTATCCTTTATGCATCTTATTTTGCTTAGTCCGGCGGTAGCATTATAAGATGATCTCTCACTAAATTTCAAGGTACAAGTGTTCTCCCTGAGTATGCACCATTGCGAAAGTTCGTCGTGCCGAGACACCACATGATGATCGGGTGTGATAAGCTCTACGTTTACATACAATGGGTGCAAGCCAGTTTTGCACACGCAGAATACCCAGGTTAAACTTGACGAGCCTAGCATATGCAGATATGGCCTCGGAACACTGAGGCCGAAAGGTCGAGCGTGAATCATATAGTAGATATGATCGACATAGTGATGTTCACCATTGAAAAGTACTCCATCTCATGTGATGATAGGACATGGTTTAGTTGATTTGGATCACGTGATCACTTAGATGATTAGAGGGATGTCTATCTAAGTGGGAATTCTTAAGTAATATGATTAATTGAACTTTAATTTATCATGAACTTAGTAGCTGATAGTATTTTGCATGTCTATGTTATTGTAGATCAATGGCCCGTGCTACCGTTCCTTTGAATTTTAATGCATTCCTAGAGAAAGCTAAGTTGAAAGATGATGGTAGCAACTACACGGACTGGGTCCGTAACTTGAGGATTATCCTCATTGCTGCACAGAAGAATTACGTCCTGGAAACACCGCTAGGTGCAAGACCCACTGCAGGAGCAATGCCGGACGTTGTGAACGTCTGGCAGAGCAAAGCTGATGACTACTCGATAGTTCAGTGTGCCATGCTTTACGGCTTAGAACCGGGACTTCAACGACGTTTTGAACATCATGGAGCATATTGTTGATTGGAAATGATATAGAATTTCTGGATAGCATAAAAGGATACTTGAACAAGAGTTTTTCAATGAAAGACCTCGGTGAAGCTGCTTATATATTGGGCATCAAGATCTATAGAGATAGATCAAGACGCTTAACTGGACTTTCACAAAGCACATACCTTGATAAAGTTTTGAAGAAGTTCAAAATGGATCAAGCAAAGAAAGGGTTCTTGCATGTGTTACAAGGTGTGAAGTTGAGTCAGACTCAATGCCCGACCACTGCAGAAGATAGAGAGAAAATGGAAGTCATTCCCTATGCTTCAGCCATAGGTTCTATCATGTATGCAAAGCTATGTACCAGACCTGATGTGTGCCTTGCTATTAGTTTAGCAGGGAGGTACCAAAGTAATCCAGGAGTGGATCACTGGACAGCGGTCAAGAACATCCTGAAATACCTGAAAAGGACTAAGGATATGTTTCTTGTTTATGGAGGTGACAAAGAGCTCGTCGTAAATGGTTACGTCGATGCAAGCTTTGACACTAATCCGAATGACTCTAAGTCACAAACCGGACACTGATTTATATTGAACGGTGGAGCTGTCAGTTGGTGCAGTTCTAAGCAAAGCATCGTGGCCAGATCTACGTGTGAAGCGGAGTACATAGCTGCTTCGGAAGCAGCAAATGAAGGAGTCTGGATGAAGGAGTTGATATCCGATCTAGGTGTCATACATAGTGCATCGGGTCCAATGAAAATCTTTTGTGACAATACTGGTGCAATTGCCTTGGCAAAGGAATCCAGATTTCACAAAAGAACCAAGCACATCAAGAGACTCTTCAATTCCATTCGCGATCAAATCAAGGAGGGAGACATAGAGATTTGCAAGATACATACGGATCTGAATCTTGCAGACCCGTTGACTAAGCCTCTCTCACGAGCAAAACATGATCAGCACCAAGACTCCATGGGTGTTAGAACCATTACCGTGTAATCTAGATTATTGACTCTAGTGCACGTGGGAGACTGAAGGAAATATGCCCTAGAGGCAATAATAAAGTTGTTATTTATATTTCCTTATATCATGATAAATGTTTATTATTCATGCTAGAATTGTATTAACCGGAAACTTAGTACATGTGTGAATACATAGACAAACAGAGTGTCACTAGTATGCCTCTGCTTGACTAACTCGTTGATCAAAGATGGTTAAGTTTCCTAGCCATAGACATGAGTTGTCATTTGATTAACAGGATCACATCATTAGAGAATGATGTGGTTGACAAGACCCATCCGTTAGCTTAGCACGATGATCGTTTAGTTTGTTGCTATTGCTTTCTTCATGACTTATACATGTTCCTATGACTATGAGATTATGCAACTCCCGAATACTGGAGGAACACTTAGTGTGCTATCAAATGTCACAACGTAACTGGGTGATTATAAAGATGCTCTACAGGTGTCTCCGATGGTGTTTGTTGAGTTGGCATAGATCGAGATTAGGATTTGTCACTCCGATTGTCGGAGAGGTATCTCTGGGCCCTCTCGGTAATGCACATCACTATAAGCCTTGCAAGCAATGTGACTGATGAGTTAGTTACGGGATGATGCATTACGGAATGAGTAAAGAGACTTGCCGGTAACGAGATTGAACTAGGTATTGAGATACCGACGATCGAATCTCTGGCAAGTAACATACCGATGACAAAGGGAACAACCTATGTTGTTATGCGGTTTGACCGATAAAGATCTTCTTAGAATATGTGGGAGCCAATATGAACATCCAGGTTCCTCTATTGGTTATTGACCGGAGATGAGTCTCGGTCATGTCTACATAGTTCTCGAACCCGTAGGGTCCGCACGCTTAACGTTCGATGACGATCGGTATTATGAGTTTATGTGTTTTGATGTACCGAAGGTTGTTCGGAGTCCCGGATGTGATCACGGACATGACGAGGAATCTCATATTGGTCGAGACATAAAGATCGATATATTGGAAGGCTATGTTTGGACACCGGAATGGTTCCGGATGAGTTCGGGCATTTTCCGTAGTACCGGGAGGTTACCGGAACCCCCCGGGGAGTCAATGGTCCTTATTAGGCCTTCGTGGAAGAGAGGAGGAGGCGGCCAGGTGGAGGGCGCGCCCCCCCAAGCCCAATCCGAATTGGGGTGGGGGGCCGGCCCCCTTTCCTTCTCTCCCTCTCCCTCTTCCTTTTTCTCCTACTCCAACTAGGGAAGGGGGGGAACCTACTCCTACTAGGAGTAGGAATCCCCCTTGGGGCGCGCCATAGAGAGGGCCGGCCCTCCCCTCGTCCACTCCTTTATATACGGGGGAGGGGGGCACCCCATAGACACACAAGTTGACAGTTGTCTTAGCCGTGTGCGGTGCCCCCCTCCACAGATATCCACCTCGGTCATATTGTTGTAGTGCTTAGGCGAAGCCCTGCGTCGGTAACTTCATCATCACCGTCATCACTGTGACGCCCCCGATTCAATCGTACACTAATCATGCACGCAAACGTGTACGATCAAGATCAGGGACTCACGTGAAGATATCACAACACAACTCTAAAACATAAATAAGTCATACAAGCATCATAATACAAGCCAGGGGCCTCGAGAGCTCGAATACAAGTGCTCGATCATAGACGAGTCAGCAGAAGCAACAATATCTGAGTACGGACATAAGTTAAACAAGTTGCCATAAGATGGCTAGCACAAACTGGGATACAGATCGAAAGAGGCGCAGGCCTCCTGCCTGGGATCCTCCTAAACTACTCCTGGTCGTCGTCAGCGGCCTGCACGTAGTCGTAGGCACCTCCGGTGTAGTAGGAGTCGTCGTCGACGGTGGCGTCTGGCTCCTGGGCTCCAGCATCTGGTTGCGACAACCAGGAAGAAAGGAAAGGGGGAAAGGGGGAGAAAAGCAACCGTGAGTACTCATCCAAAGTACTCGCAAGCAAGGAGCTACACTACATATGCATGGGTATATGTGTAAAGGGCCATATCGGTGGACTGAACTACAGAATGCCAGAATAAGAGGGGGATAGCTAATCCTGTCGAAGACTACGCTTCAGGTCACCTCCATCTTGCAGCATGTAGAAGAGAGTAGATGGTAAGTTCACCAAGTAGCATCGCATAGCATAAACCTACCCGGCGATCCCCTCCTCGTCGCCCTCTTAGAGAGCGATCACCGGGTTATATCTAGCACTTGGAATGGTGTGTTTTATTAAGTATCCGGTTCTAGTTGTCATAAGGTCAAGGTACAACTCCAAGTCGTCCTGTTACCGAAGATCACGGCTATTCGAATAGATAAACTTCCCTGCAGGGGTGCACCACATTACCCAACACGCTCGATCCCATTTGGCCGGACAGACTTTCCTGGGTCATGCCCGGCCTCGGAAGATCAACACGTCGCAGCCCCACCTAGGCACAACAGAGAGGTCAGCACGCTAGTCTAAATCCTATGCACGCAGGGGTCTGGGCCCATCGCCCATTGCACACCTGCACGTTGCGAACGCGGCCGGTAAGCAGACCTAGCCTCCCTAATACAAGAGCAGGCATTCTAGTCCAATCCGGCGCGCGCCGCTCAGTCGCTGACGTCAAGAAGGCTTCGGCTGATACCACGACGGCGAGTGCCCATAACTGTTCCCGCGTAGTTGGTTAGTGCGTATAGGCCAGTGGCTAGACTCAGATCAAATACCAAGATCTCGTTAAGCGTGTTAAGTATCCGCGAATGCTGACCAGGGCCAGGCCCACCTTTCTCCTAGGTGGTCTCAACCTTCCCTGTCGCTCCGCCACAAAGTAACAGTCGGGGGCCGTCGGGAACCCAGGCCCACCTCTACCGGGATGGAGCCACCTGCCCCTTCAGCCCCCATCTCCGACCAGTATCATAAGTAATGTAACAGTATAAAGTATATATCATATGCCCGTGATCACCTCCCGAAGTGATCACGGCCAAGTAGTATAGCATAGCAGACGGACAAGAGTGTAGGGCCACTGATGGAATACTAGCATACTATACTAAGCATTTAGGATTGCAGGTAAGGGTAACAACTGTAGCAACAATGACAGGCTATGCAGCAGAATAGGGCTAACGGAAAGCAGTAACATGCTACACTACTCTAATGCAAGCGTATAGATAAGAATAGGCGATATCTGGTGATCAAGGGGGGGGGCTTGCCTGGAAGCTCAGCCGAGAAGGAGGGGTCATCAACACCGTAGTCGAACTGGGGGTCGCCGGCAGTCTCGGGGTCTACCGGAAAGAAGTAACGGAGGGGGAACACAATAAATAATAGAGCAATCAAAGCAACACAAGGCATAACATGGCAATACACGGTGCTAGGTGTGCCCTAACGCAGTACTAGGTGATACCGGCGAAGAGGGGAAACATCCGGGAAAGTATCCCCGGTGTTTCGCGTTTTCGGACAGATGAACCGAAGGGGGAAAGTTGTGTGTTTGCTATGCTAGGGATGTGTGGCGGACGAACGGGCTGCGTATTCAGATTCGTCTCGTCGTTCTGAGCAACTTTCATGTACAAAGTATTTTCATTCGAGTTATGGATTATTTTATATTAATTTTTAATGTTTTAAATCATTTGCTAAATTATTTTTATTAAATTAATTTGAAATTAGTATTATTGCATCAGCATGACATCAACAGTCAACAGAGGTGTTGACTAGTCAAACTGACATGTGGGGTCCGCATGTCATAGGCTGTTTAATTAGCAGGTTAATTAAACAGAGTTAATTAGTTTACCTAATGATTAGGTTAATCTAAACATAATTAAGTTAAGTTAAGTTAATTATTTAGTTTTTAAATATTTATTTTTTAATCTTTTTTATTAAACGTTCTAGGGCGTGGGGCCCCTATGTCATAGGCACAGGGGGCCTTAGCGGGTTAGTGGGCAGGAGGGCGACGGGCGCCTGGGCGAGCGCTTGCCCGCAGGAGGTGCGGCGGGGCGAGGCCACCGGGCGCCACCGGCGGGCGGCCGCGGCGTGGCCGACATCGAGGGGCCCCAGCGGAGGCGTCCAGCAGGGCGGTGGAGGGAGCCGGGACGCGGACGGCGACAAGCGGCTCAGGTGGGGGCGAGGTCGAGGTCCAGCGGCGCGGCGCGCTGGTCGTGGCCGGAGCGGGCGCGCGGCTGCAGCGGAGGTAGGCGGACGCGACAGCGGGGACGTCCGCGCGCAGGTGTAGCAGTGCAGCAGCAGCAGGGCTGCACGGCGGAGGGAGGGCGGCAGCAGGGGCGGCCAAGGCAGGAGCGCATGGGAGGCATTGGGGCGTGGCCCGGGACGCGCAGGGGGAGGTAGGTGCGCGAACCGGGCGCAGGGAGTGAGGCGACGGTGCGGGGCGAGGCCACGGTGAGCGTGGGCCTCGGTGTCTAGAGCAGAGGGAGGCGCGCGGGGCGTCGTGGTGCGCGCCGGCGCACGCGCGCGTGCGAGTGGCGGGTGGTGGCCATACGGGAGGAGGGAAAGGAGGATAGGAGGGGGGTTCGTCACATGGGAGCTGCAGGGGGAAGGCAGTGTGCTCGAGGAGGAGGCGACGACGATGGTGGGCAGCTCCGGCGAAGTAGTGGTAGGACGAGGCGGCGACGGTGTGCGGCGGTGGCGTCGGGTGCGCCAGGGGCGTGGCCCAGATCTGGTCGGGGAGGTGGAGGAGGCGAGGAAGAAGCAGTCCGATGGGGGCGGTCGAGGATGGGTAGGTCGACGTGGAGGGCGGCGGTGGCGGCTCCGGCGACGTGGTCCCAGGCGGCGGCGGCGGGGTCGATTCCCCTAATCCAATCGGGGGCAGAGGAGGGGGAGGTGGATCGTGGTGGGGAGAGAAGTGGGGAGTGGGTGGTTAGGGTTTGGTCAGTGGGGGGGGGGGTTATGCATAGGGTGAGGTGGGTTGGGCCGGCCATTGTGACCTGCGGGGTCGGCTGGTCCAGTTGGGCCAGGGGTGGGGGGGTTTATCCTTTTGATTTTTTTGTTTTTCTTTTATTTTTCAATTTCTTTTCTGTTTATTTCATCTTTCAATTTGTTTTAGTTTTGTAAAACATATAGCTAGCTCCTAAATTAGTAATAGTAATTATACCACTGCCACAATTAACTTGGCACCTAAATATAATAGTTTGTAATTGTTTATCATTTTAAAAGCATTTAAATAATTGTTTTTGCTAATGTTTTACTCATTTTAGAGTATTGAGACATTTTATAAAAGTGTGGTTTCTGTGCCATATCTACCTATGCATTATTTGGCACAACCCGAACAATTTAGTTTTATATTTGAAAAGCTTTATCGTTTGACTTGATTTTGAGTTTGAATTTGAATCGGTTTCGAATCAACGCGAGTTTATCAACAGTAACCGAGGTGATGTGGCATCATTAGCAGAGGTTCACTGTAGCTTAATTATCCGGGCGCCACAATTCTCCTCCACTACAAGAAATCTCGTCCCGAGATTTAAGAGGTGGAGTAAGAGGGAAAGGTCTGGTTACAAATTTCTAACGAATCTTCTCGGTCTTGGTTGCTCTTCCTGAAGTAGTTGATCCTCCTCGTTGATGTCTTTATTTCTCTGCTTCAGGTCATCATGGTGAAGTCGACATCCTTTCTTCGGAAAATCCATCGTACTTATGAAAGAATAAAGGGGGAGTATTCCGGGAGAACGGACCTTGGCAACGTTGACTATCTGGTCGATAACATCGAGGAAGGTGGCGGAAAGTAACCCTCGAATTGAAATTTAAGACAATATCGAGAGAAAAGTAAGAAGGTGCAAAATAGAAGTTTCAAGCGCATAGGCAACCGTTCGTTGCCTGAAGCGAAGTGTGAAAGGGGTTCAGAGCAATGGGAATAAGTATTGCGTCTGATACCAGATTGATGATCTCATCGGAAGGTGGCTCGTGAATTACACACGAGGCCAGGCGCGAGAAATAATCTTTGGGAACATGGGGTGTACAGGAGAGTCAGGTTTCGATCCTGTGGAACTGTGGGTTATGGGCCCACCATGTGGGTTAAAAGTAGGAGGAGCGGTGACATCTTGCATGGTTATGATAGCAAGGCAGGTTAGAGGGTAGCCTGTCGATTATGTCGGCAACAACGTCGGTACCAAGGGCGAGGGACGAAGAGAAACATTTTCCTGCTCGTTGAACGAGGCGGACCAATAGGCAAAGTTCTCGTCCATCGGTGGCTACCAGAATGCCATCAACAAAAGCAACAGGGTCTTACTGACAGAGTTGTACACCGAGGTGTTTACATAAGCAGTGATTTATTACTGCTTAGATCATATAGATAACAAGAAAGGTTTAAACAAAACAATGGAAAGAAAAAGGTGATCATCAGATTAAACAGAACAATGGAAAGGAAAATGTGTTTAAACACATATTTCAGGGGTATATCCTTCCCAAGGACAAGCAGAGCACGATATCCATGACAGGATAGAAAGTAGAAAACCATTTAGGTAATGGGAGAGGAATTTCATGGCATTATCCATACAACGGTGTTCGGATAAAGAAAACTTAGCATTGCGCTTCCAATGCTCTTGTTGATGTTTGAGTACCACGGTCATGCTTAGAGATAGCATTGGCATGGTCTTCAAGCAAAGGTCAGACTTTGGATACACAAAGGATCCATCAGGAACAATTTGTAGAATAAGTCTTACGATTTTCTCATGGAAGAATGATTAACCTTGCTAAAAAGGAAGCTATAACAATAGGTCCTCCAGCCAGGTGTGCGAGGCATGACATCACCTTACCAGGTTATATGAAGGCAAATGTTATAACTCTTGGAATATGTTCCAACCATCATATCTGACCGAGATTCATATCTGATTGGTGTCAAGATAACTCAGACACGGGATTCCTGAAAAGAAAAGGTGCAACACAAATTGACGAGATGACATTGTAAGATTCTCGGGAAATGGACTATGGAAGCAGGTCCCGAAACCAGAGTTCAGCTTTAAACCAAGGAGAGGATGAGGAGGTGGGTGATGGACTTAGCGACATATCATTGAGATTTCCAAAAAGATGGATTTCCACAATCATGTGAACAAGGAGATAACATTAGTCAGATCAAATGATATAATGAGGTATGCTCGAGGAAAATATACACAATTAAACATTGGTTGAAAAGGTGCACCCAAAATATGGGCCTAGGTAGCATGATCAATGCTTAGAATGGTGATTCGATAACCAATGGTGTAAGAATTAAATGCCGACCATTAACTTCAAAGAAATAGGGTTGCTAGAAGTACAAAATCCAAGCAGCATGGTTCTCGTGTTGGTATCCCGGTTAAAATCAACACGGGGACCAAGAAAGAATGGTGAGGGTGAGAAGTATCACAATAACAAGAATTCCTAAGAGGTGGAGGAATCCTCACAACATTCTTGACATAAAAGATGGTAATACTCCAAGGTAAAGAAGAACAAATGTTGGATAGCAAGGAACTCAAGGTATAACACAGAACACGAACAAGTTTGTGTTGGAGGGAAGGCAGTAGAGTGGTCGATGATAACACTAATCATCAAGGGCAAGGATGGAATTCCTCACCATGAATTTTCAATTGATAACCTGGAAGAGCTCAGAATGCTGATGATGATCACGACACATTTGTCGAGAGATTTCATGAAGATGGAATCGGTCGGCGATGACACCAAGTTAAAGGAATGATGAAGCGAAAGCTTATTGGAACCATGGGCACGACACAAACCCGAATTCAAGTTTTCTGTTCAAGGAGAAATGATATGACGAGGAAGATCGACTTAAGCTTAGCTCATCATCGATAGTTGTGCTCCGGGAATAAGGGCCAAGTAGCACAGTTAAAATCAGCACGATAATGATATAGCCAATCAGGCTAGGAATGACGTGATCGGGTACAAACTCATAAGTAAAGAAGATTACTAAGAGTTGTTTTAATCGCAGTGCGGACTCGATTCAGTTATCGGTGTTTTTGAGTGTTTAAAAACTCGGAGCCCATGAAAAATTGGAATCAGTGAGGATGTAGTACTTGATGAAGAACTCATAAGAGGTTATGCAGTTCCATGATAATCTCGAGCTACCAGGGGGTAATACTTGACGACAGATCAAAATAGAGGTTGGACTGGGGTATTGCTCTGCAGAAGACAAGGGCTTAAACTTGCACGAGAAATGATATTTAAAGGAGAACATGGTCGGAACCACGATTGCAAAAGGCCAGATCCCAGATATAAGATGAACTTATACCAAGGGAATAATTAATTTAAGAGAGGTTTTAATGATAAGATCTACATTGTGTCCATGGGCATGAACACAAAGTTCAAGGTCGACTCCCAATTCTCCAATGCATAACCTTTCATTCACTTCTCTAGATAAAAATGATTTCAGTGTCAAACCTACCTGGTGAATTACCAGAGGAGTATGACCCGTGAAAACTTTCGGGTTCACAGAGATTAAGGAAGGCATAGGTTCAACCCATCGGGGCATCTTAGAAACATATACCACAAATTTTTAGGAGTAATTAACACAAGCTCGAAAGTGGAGCATGGTTGTCAAAGCATTATGCATCAGGGAAAGAACTCACAAGATTTGAATGTGTATGATACCATCGGACAACAACCCAGCAATGGGTTTGGCGGTCCATAACAGAGCTGACGTGAGTATTGGTACTCAATCAGAGGAAGAAAGAATGCAAAGGCATCAGATTATGGGAATAACTAACTAATTCAAATCTCAAATGCAAAGGAATTGCGATTTCCAAATCAAGGGATCAGAAGCAAACACTCTGATTAAGGATGGATAAGTTGAGTAGACTTAGGGGTACAATCGATGGCAATTTGATTGGTCGTGATCCAACTCATGTTTAAAATGACGTCTGAGCTGGAAGGATGAATTCTAGGATCTGATTGAGGATTGCGAGCATTCGCAACATATTGAATCAACAGACTCAAAATGATAATGACAAGGGATGCCATTAAGATTACGAGACTTATGGGATTAACCATAATGCAAGCAAGCAAGAATTTCAAGAGCAATAGGCTGCTCAGGATTTTCGGAAGATCGGGTAGTATTTGAATGTATTTTTGTGAAACACATGAACAACTTTGGACGAATGGATACTCGGCAAGCGCGAGTAATTATCCGTAGGGGTATTCATGCGGCAAGGAACTGCAGGACAGTAAGCATAAAGAATTCTCGGAATATTGAAGAGTATTTCAGGACATCTTGTAATAACAAGAGCAGCTGGGGATGACAATATGAACGATAGGTGTAAGTAGTTATCCAGAGGGATTTATCGATGGAGGTGGATTGCAAAAGCGATGGCACATAGTCTCGAGAGCACATCATAGAGTATCTTCGGAATCTTCTGGTGCAGCAGGCGGTCATCGGTAACAAGGGGCTCTCCGGGTAGAAGTGATCACGAGATCCTAATGTTAGAGTTAGCCAAATTCATTTAACCAGAATAGAAGAGAGATCAGAGTCCCAGAGTATAGACGAGGAATAAAAGATCCTAATACTACCCAATGGCGACGTGGGCCCGTAAGCCACACAGCCATGTTAGTCAAAAGTTTTGCAATGTCTAGACTCGACTTCGGCCAAGGAGTGTGGAAGGGGGATTCCTACAGGCAGTCGGCTCTGATACCAACTTGTGACGCCCCCAATTCAATCATACACTAATCATGCAACGCAAACGTGTACGATCAAGATCAGGGACTCACGGGAAGATATCACATCACAACACTAAAACATAAATAAGTCATACAAGCATCATAATACAAGCCAGAGGCCTCGAGAGCTTGAATACAAGTGCTCGATCATAGACGAGTCAGCAGAAGCAACAATATCTGAGTACAGACATAAGTTAAACAAGTTGCCATAAGATGGCTAGCACAAACTGGGATACAGATCGAAAGAGGCGCAGGCCTCCTGCCTGGGATCCTCCTAAACTACTCCTGGTCATCGTCAGCGGCCTGCACGTAGTCGTAGGCACCTCCGGTGTAGTAGGAGTCGTCGTCGACGGTGGCGTCTGGCTCCTGGGCTCCAGCATCTGGTTGCGACAACCAGGAAGAAAGGAAAGGGGGGAAAGGGGGAGAAAAGCAACCGTGAGTACTCATCCAAAGTACTCGCAAGCAAGGAGCTACGCTACATATGCATGGGTATATGTGTAAAGGGCCATATCGGTGGACTGAACTGCAGAATGCCAGAATAAGAGGGGGATAGCTAATCCTGTCGAAGACTACGCTTCAGGCCACCTCCATCTTGCAGCATGTAGAAGAGAGTAGATGGTAAGTTCACCAAGTAGCATCACATAGCATAAACCTACCCGGCGATCCCCTCCTCGTCGCCCTGTTAGAGAGCGATCACCGTGTTATATCTGGCACTTGGAATGGTGTGTTTTATTAAGTATCCGGTTCTAGTTGTCATAAGGTCAAGGTACAACTCCAAGTCATCATGTTACCGAAGATCACGGCTATTCGAATAGATAAACTTCCCTGCAGGGGTGCACCACATTACCCAACACGCTCGATCCCATTTGGCCGGACACACTTTCCTGGGTCATGCCCAGCCTCGGAAGATCAACACGTCGCAGCCCCACCTAGGCACAACAGAGAGGTCAGCACGCCGGTCTAAATCCTATGCGCGCAGGGGTCTGGACCCATCGCCCATTGCACACCTGCATGTTGCGAACGCGGCCGGTAAGCAGACCTAGCCTCCCTAATACAAGAGCAGGTGTTCCAGTCCAATCCGGCGCGCGCCGCTCAGTCGCTGACGTCAAGAAGGCTTCGGCTGATACCACAACGCCGAGTGCCCATAACTGTTCCCTTGTAGTTGGTTAGTGCGTATAGGCCAGTGGCCAGACTCAGATCAAATACCAAGATCTCGTTAACCGTGTTAAGTATCAGCAAATGCCGACCAGGGCCAGGCTCACCTCTCTCCTAGATGGTCTCAACCTGCCCTGTCGCTCTGCCATAAAGTAACAGTCGGGGGCCGTCGGGAACCCAGGCCCACCTCTACCGGGATGGAGCCACCTGCCCCTTCAGCCCCCATCTCCGAAAAGTATCATAAGTAATGTAACAATATAAAGTATATATCATATGCCCGTGATCACCTCCCGAAGTGATCACGGCCCAGTAGTATAGCATAGCAGACGGACAAGAGTGTAGGCCCACTGATGGAATACTAGCATCCTATACGAAGCATTTAGGATTGCAGGTAAGGGTACCAACTGTAGCAACAATGACAGGCTATGCAGCAGAATAGGATTAACGGAAAGCAGTAACATGCTACACTACTCTAATGCAAGCAGTATAGATAAGAATAGGCGATATCTGGTGATCAAGGGGGGGCTTGCCTGGAAGCTCAGCCGAGAAGGAGGGGTCATCAACACCGTAGTCGAACTGGGGGTCGCCGGCAGTCTCGGGGTCTACCGGAAAGAAGTAACGGAGGGGGAACACAATAAATAATAGAGCAATCAAAGCAACACAAGGCATAACATGGCAATACGCGGTGCTAGGTGTGCCCTAACGCAGTACTAGGTGATACCGGCGAAGAGGGGAAACATCCGGGAAAGTATCCCCGGTGTTTCGCGTTTTCGGACAGATGAATAGGAGGGGGAAAGTTGTGTGTTTGCTATGCTAGGGATGTGTGGCGGACGAACGGGCTGCGTATTTGGATTCGTCTCATCGTTCTGAGCAACTTTCATGTACAAAGTATTTTCATCCGAGTTACGGATTATTTTATATTAATTTTTAATGTTTTAAATCATTTTCTAAATTATTTTTATTAAATTAATTCGAAATTAGTATTATTGCATCAGCATGACGTCAGCAGTCAACAGAGGTGTTGACTAGTCAAACTGATGTGTGGGGTCCGCATGTCATAGGCTGTTTAATTAGCAGGTTAATTAAACAGAGTTAATTAGTTTACCTAATGATTAGGTTAATCTAAAGATAATTAATTAAGTTAATTAATTAATTAGTTTTTTTAATATTTATTTTTTAATCTTTTTTATTAAACGTTCTAGGGCGTGGGGCCCCTATGTCATAGGCACAGGGGGCCTTAGCGGGTTAGCGGGCAGGAGGGCGACGGGCGCCCGGGTGAGCGCTTGCCCGCAGGAGGTGCGGCGGGGCGAGGCCACCGGGCGCCACCGGCGGGCGGCCGCGGCGTGGCAGGCATCGAGGGGCCCCAGCGGAGGCGTCCAGCAGGGCGGTGGAGGGAGCCGGGACGCGGACGGCGGCTCAGGTAAGGGCGAGGTCGAGGTCTAGCGGCGTGGCGCGCTGGTCGTGGCCGGAGCGGGCACGCGGCCGCGGCGGAGGTAGGCGGACGCGGCAGCAGGGACGTCCGCGCGCAGGTGTAGCAGTGCAGCAGCAGGGCTGCACGGCGGAGGGAGGGCGGCGGCAGGGGGCGGCGAAGGCGCGGCCATGGCAGGAGCGCATGGGATGCGTCGGGGCGTGGCCCGGGATGTGCAGGGGGAGGTAGGTCCGCGAACCGGGCGCAGGGAGTGAGGCGACGGTGCGGGGCGAGGCCATGGTGAGCGTGGGCCTCAGTGTCCAGAGCATGGGGAGGCGCGCGGGGCGTCGTGGTGCGCGCCGGCGCACGCGCGCGCGCGAGTGGCGGGTGGTGGCCATACGGGAGGAGGGAAAGGAGGATAGGAGGGGGGTTCCTCACATGGGAGCTGCAGGGGAAAGGCAATGTGCTCGAGGAGGAGGCGACGATGATGGTGGGCAGCTCTGGCGAAGTAGTGGCAGGACGAGGCGGCGACGGTGTGCGGCGGTGGCGTCGGGTGCACCAGGGGCGTAGCCCAGATCTGGTCGGGGAGGTGGAGGAGACGAGGAAGAAGCAGTCCATGGGGGCGGTCGAGGATGGGGAGGTCGACGTGGAGGGCGGTAGTGGCAGCTCCGGCGACGTGGTCCCAGGCGGCGGCGTCGGGATTGATTCCCCCGATCCAATCGGGGGCAGAGGAGGGGGAGGTGGATCGTGGTGGGGAGAGAAGTGGGGGAGTGGGTGGTTAGGGTTTGGTCAGTGGGGGGGGGGGTTATGCATAGGGGGAGGTGGGTTGGGCCGGCCATTGTGGCCTGCGGGGTCGGCTGGTCCAGTTGGGCCAGGGGGTGGGGGGGTTTATCCTTTCGATTTTTTTGTTTTTCTTTTATTTTTCAATTTCTTTTCTGTTTATTTCATCTTTCAAATTGTTTTAGTTTTGTAAAACATATAGCTAGCTCCTAAATTAGTAATAGTAATTATACCACTGCCACAATTAACTTGGCACCTAAATATAATAGTTTGTAATTGTTTATCATTTTAAAAGCATTTAAATAATGGTTTTTGCTACTGTTTTACTCATTTTAGAGTATTGAGACATTTAATAAAGTGTGGTTTCTCTGCCATAACTACCTATGCATTATTTGGCACAACCCGAACAATTTAGTTTTATATTTGAAAAGCTTTATCGTTTGACTTGATTTTTTGTTTTAATTTGGATCGGTTTCGAATCAACGCGAGTTTATCAACAGTAACCGAGGTGACGTGGCATCATTAGCAGAGGTTCACTGTAGCTTAATTATCCGGACGTCACAATCACGCCGTCGTACTGACGAAACTCTCCCTCGGCCTCAGCTGGATCAAGAGTACAAGGGACGTCACCGAGCTGAACGTGTGCAGATCGATGAGGTGCCGTGCGTTCTGTACTGGATCGGTTGGATCGCGAAGACGTTCGACTACATCAACCGCATTACTTAACGCTTCCGCTTTCGGTCTACGAGGGTACGTGGACACACTCTCCCGCTCGTTGCTATGCATCACATAGATAGATCTTGCGTGATCGTAGGTAAATTTTTTGAAATACTGCGTTCCCCAACATGAGCGTGAATCATATAGTAGATATGATCAACATAGTGATGTTTACCATTGAAAACTAGTCCATCTCACGTGATGATCAGACATGGTTTAGTTGATATGGACCACGTGATCATTTATATGACTAGAGGGATGTCTATCTAAGTGGGAGTTCTTAAGTAATATGATTAATTGAACTTTAATTTATCATGAACTTAGTCCTGATAGTTTTTGCATATCTATGTTGTAGATCAATAGCTCGCGTATAGCTCCCCTATTTTATTTTTGATATGTTCCTAGAGAAAAATAAGTTGAAAGATGATAGTAGCAATGATGCGGACTGGGTCCATGATCTGAGGATTATCCTTATTGCTGCACAAAAGAATTATGTCCTTGATGCACTGCTAGGTGACGGACCTATTGCAGGAGCAGATACAGACGTTATGAACGTTTGGCAAGCTCGGTATGATGACTACTTGATAGTTTAGTGCGCCATACTTTACGACTTAGAACCGGGACTTCAAAAATGTTTTGAACGACAAGGAGCATATAAGATGTTCCAAGATCTGAAATTGGTATTTTAGACTCATGCCCGAGTCAAGAGGTATGCGACCTCTGACAAGTATTTTGCCTACAAGATGGAGGAGAATAGCTCAACCAGTGAGCATGTGCTCAGAATGTCTGAGTACTACAATCGCTTGAATCAAGTGGGAGTTTATCTTCCAGATAAGATAGTGATTGACAGAGTTCTCTAGTCACTATCACCAAGTTACTCGAACTTCGTGATGAAGTATAATATGCAAGGGATGACGAAAACGATTCCCGAGCTCTTCGTGATGCTGAAATCGACGAAGGTAGGAATCAAGAAAAGCATCAAATGTTGATGGTTAACAAGACCACTAGTTCAAGTAAAGGGGCAAGGGAAAGAAAGGGAACTTCAAGAAGAATGGCAAGCAAGTTTCCACTCCCATGAAGAAGCCCAAAGCTAGACCCAAGCCTGAAACTGAGTGCTTCTACTGCAAAGGAAATGGTCACTGGAAGCGGAACTGCCCCAAATACTTGGCGGACAAGAAGGATGTCAAAGTGAACAAAAGTATATATGATATACATGTTATTGATGTGTACTTTACTAGTGTTCATAGTAGCATTTGGGTATTTGATACTGGTTCAGTTGCTATGATTAGTAACTCAAAACAGGAGTTACAAAATGAACAAAGACTAGTTGAGGGCGAGGTGACGATGTGTGTTGGAAATGATTCCAAGGTTGATAAGATCACCATCGCACACTCCCTTTACCTTCGGGGTTAGTGTTGAACCTAAAATAAATGTTATTTGGTGTTTGCGTTGAGCATAATATGATTGGATCATGTTTATTGCAATACGGTTATTCATTTAAGTCAAAGAATAATTGTTATTCGGTTTACATGAATAAAACCTTCTATGGTCATACACCCAAGGTGAATGGTTTATTGAATCTCAATCGTAGTGATACACATATTCATGATAGATGCCAAAAGATGCAAAGTTGATAATGATAGTGCAACATACTAGTGGCACTGCCGTTTAGGTCATATTGGTGTAAAGCGCATGAAGAAACTCCATGCGGATGGACTTTTGGAATCACTTGATTATGAATCATTTGATGCTTGCGAACCATGCCTCATGGGCAAGATGACTAAGACTCCGTTCTCCGGAACAATAGAGCGAGCCACTGACTTATTGGAAATAATACATACCGATGTATGCGGTCCGATGAGTGTTGAGGATCAAGGCGGGTATTGTTATTTTCTGACCTTCACAGATGATTTGAGCAGATATGGGTATATCTACTTAATGAAACACAAGTCTAAAACATTTGGAAAGTTCAAAGAATTTCAGAGTGAAGTTGAGAATCATCGTAACAAGAAAATAAAGTTTCTACGATCTGATCGCGGAGGCGAATATTTGAGTTACAAGTTTGGCCTTCATTTGAAACAATGTGGAATAGTTTCGCAGCTCACGCCACCTGGAACACCACAACATAATGGTGTGTCCGAATGTCGTAACCGTACTTTATTAGATATGGTGCGATCTATGATGTCTCTTTGATACGTCCATTTTGCATCATGCTTTTATATCGATATTTATTGCATTATGGGCTGTTATTACACATTATGTCACAATACTTATGCATATTCTCTTTTATTTTACAACGTTTACATGAAGAGGGAGAATGCCGGCAGCTGGAATTCTGGGCTGGAAAAGGAGCAAATATTAGAGACCTATTCTGCACAGCTCCAAAAGTCTTGAAACTTCACGGAAGTCATTTTTGGAATTTATAAAAATACTGAGCGAAGAAAATACCAGAGGGGGCCCACACCCTGGCCACGAGGGTGGGGGGCGCGCCCTGCCCCCTGGGCGCGCCCCTGCCTTATGGGCCCCCTGGCAGGCCTCCGGTGCCCATCTTTGGCTATATGGTGTCTTCTACCCTGGAAAAAAATCATAAGAAACCTTGCGGGACGAAACACCGCCGCCACGAGGCGGAACCTTGGCGGAACCAATCTAGGGCTCCGGCAGAGCTGTTCTGCCGGGGAAACTTCTCTCCGGGAGGGGGAAATCATCGCCATCGTCATCACCAACGATCCTCTCATCGGGAGGGGGTCAATCTCCATCAACATCTTCACCAACACCATCTTCTCTAAAACCCTAGTTCATCTCTTGTATCCAATCTTTGTATCAAAACCTCAGATTGGTACCTGTAGGTTGCTAGTAGTGTTGATTACTCCTTGTAGTCGATGCTAGTTGGTTTACTTGGTGGAAGATCATATGTTCATATCCATTATGCATATTAATACTCCTCTGATTATGAACATGAATATGCTTTGTGGGTAGTTACATTTGTTCCTGAGGACATGGGAGAAGTCTTGCTATTAGTAGTCATGTGAATTTGGTATTCGTTCGATATTTTGATGAGATGTATGTTGTCTTTCCTCTAGTGGTGTTATGTGAACGTTGACTACATGACACTTCACCATTGTTTGGGCCTAGAGGAAGGCATTGGGAAGTAATAAGTAGATGATGGGTTGCTAGAGTGACAGAAGCTTAAACCCTAGTTTATGCGTTGCTTCGTAAGGGGCTAATTTGGATCCATATGTTTCAAGCTATGGTTAGGTTTACCTTAATACTTCTTTTGTAGTTGCGGATGCTTGTAATAGGGGTTAATCATAAGTGGGATGCTTGTCCAAGAAAGGACAGCACCCAAGCACCGGTCCACCCACATATCAAATTATCAAAGTACCGAACGCGAATCATATGAGGGTGATGAAAACTAGCTTGACGATAATTCCCATGTGTCCTCGGGAGCGCTTTTCTCTATATAAGAGTTTGTCCAGGCTTGTCCTTTGCTACAAAAAGGATTAGGACAACTTGCTGCACTTTATTTACTCTTGTTACTTGTTACTCGTTACAAATTACCTTATCACAAAACTATCTGTTACCGATAATTTTAGTGCTTGCAGAGAATACCTTACTGAAAACCGCTTGTCATTTCCTCCTGCTCCTCGTTGGGTTCGACACTCTTACTTATCGAAAGGACTACGATAGATCCCCTACACTTGTGGGTCATCACTCTTACCGATTTATCACTATCGTTTTGGGGTTATGCATTAGAGATAGCTGCATTCACGTTAAATAGGGCACCATCTAAATCCATTGAGACGACACCATATGAACTGTGGTTTAGCAAGAAACCTAAGCTGTCGTTTCTTAAAGTTTGGGGTTGTGATGCTTATGTGAAAAAGTTTCAACCTGATAAGCTCGAACCCAAATTGGAGAAATGCGTCTTCATAGGATACCTAAAGGAAACTGTTGGGTACACCTTCTATCACAGATCTGAAGGCAAGATATTCGTTGCTAAGAATGGATCCTTTCTAGAGAAGAAGTTTCTCTCGAAAGAAGTGAGTGGGAGGAATGTAGAACTTGATGAGGTAATTGTACCTTCTCTCGAATTAGAAAGTAGTTCATCACAGAAATCAGTTCCAGTGATTCCTGCACCAATTAGTGAGGAAGCTAATGATGATGATCATGAAACTTCAGATCAAGTTACTACCGAACCTCGTAGGTCAACCAGAGTATGGTCCACACCAGAGTGGTACGGTAGTCCTTTCTGGAAGTCATGTTACTAGACCATGACGAACCTACGAACTATGAGGAAGCGATGGTGAGCCCAGATTCCGCGAAATGGCTTAAGGCCATGAAATCTGAGATGGGATCCATGTATGAGAACAAAGTATGGACTTTGATTGACTTGCCCGATGATCGGCGAGCCATTGAGAATAAATGGATCTTCAAGAGGAAGACGGGCGCTAATAGTAGTGTTAATATCTACAAAGCTCGAATTATCGCAAAAGTTTTCGACAAGTTCAAGGTGTTGACTACAATAAGATTTTCTCACTCGTAGTGATGCTTAAGTCTATCCGAATCATGTTAGCGATTGCCACATTTTATGAAATCTGGAAAATGGATGTCAAAACTGCATTCCTTAATGGATTTCTTAAAGAAGAGTTGTATATGATGCAACAAGAAGGTTTTGTCAATCGTAAAGGTGCTAACAAAGTGTGCAAGCTCCAGCGATCCATCTATGGACTGGTGCCAGCATCTCGGAGTTGGAATATACACTTTGATAAAGTGATCAAAGCATATAGTTTTATACAGACTTTTGGTGAAGCCTGTATTTACAAGAAAGTGAGTGGGAGCACTACAGCCTTTCTGATAAATAAATGTGAATGACATATTGTTGATCGAAAATGATGTAGAATTTTCTGGGAAGCATAAATGAGTGTTTGAAAGGATTTTTTCAAAGAAAGACCTGAGTAAAGCTACTTACATATTAGGCATCAAGATCTATAAATATAGATCAAGACGCTTGATAAGACTTTCAATGAGTACATCCTTGATAAGATTTTGAAGAAGTTCAAAATGGATCAGTCAAAGAAGGAGTTCTTGCCTGAGTCGTAAGGTGTGAAGTTGAGTAAAGACTCAAAACCCGACCACGGCAGAAAATAGAAAGAGAATGAAAAGGCATTCCCTATGCCTCAGTCATAGGTTCTATAAAGTATGCTATGCTGTGTACCAGACCTATTGTATACCTTAGCATGATTTTGGCAAGGGAGTACAATAGTGATCTAGGAGTAGATCACTGGACAGCGGTCAAAATTATCCTTAGAGGACTAAGGAAATATTTCTCGGTTATGGAGGTGATAAAAGAGTTCGTCGTAAAGAGTTATGTCGATGCAAGCTTTGGCACCAATCTGGATGACTCCGAGTCTCGATCTAGATACATATTGAAAATAGGAGCAATTAGCTAGAGTAGCTCCATGCAGAGCATTGTAGACATAGAAATTTGCAAAATACATACGGATCTGAATGTGGCAGACCCGTAGACTAAAACTTCTCTCACAAGCAAAACATGATCACACCTTATTACTCTTGGGTGTTAATCACATAGCGATGTGAACTAGATTATTGACTCTAGTAGAACCCTTTTTGAGTATTGGTCACATGGCTATGTGAACTATGGGTAAAGATGTGAACTATTGATGTTAAATCACATGGCGATGTGAACTAGATTATTGACTCTAGTGCAAGTGGGAGACTGAAGGAAATATGCCCTAGAGGCAATAATAAAGTTATTATTTTATTTCCTTATATCATGATAAATTTTTATTATTCATGCTAGAATTGTATTAACCGGAAACTTGATACATGTGTGAATACATAGACAAACAAAGTGTCCCTAGTATGCCTCTACTAGACTAGCTCGTTAATCAAAGATGGTTAAGTTTCCTGACCATAGACATGTGTTGTCATTTGATGAACGGGAACACATCATTAGAGAATGATGTGATGGAGAAGAAGCATCCGTTCGCTTAGCATTATGATCGTTGAGTTTTATTGCTATTGCTTTCTTCATGACTTTACATGTTCCTCTGACTATGAGATTATGCAACTCCCGAATACCGGAGGAACACCTTGTGTGCTATCAAACGTCACAACGTAACTGGGTGATTATAAAGATGCTCTACAGGTGTCTCCGAAGGTGTTTGTTGGGTTGGCATAGATCGAGATTAGGATTTGTCACTCCGTGTATCGGAGAGGTATCTCTGGGCCCTCTCGGTAATGCACATCACTATAAGCCTTGCAAGCAATGTGACTAATGACTTAGTTGCGGGATGATGCATTACGGAACGAGTAAAGAGACTTGCCGGTAACGAGATTAAACTAGGTATGATGATACCGACGATCGAATCTCGGGTAAGTAACATACCGATGACAAAGGGAATGACGTATGTTGTTATGCGGTTTGACCGATAAAGAGCTTCATAGAATATGTAGGAGCCAATATGAGCATCCAGGTTCCGCTATTGGTTATTGACTGCAGATGTGTCTCGGTCATGTCTACATAGTTCTCGAACCCGTAGGGTCCGGATGCTTAACGTTCGATGACGATGTGTATTATGAGTTATGTGATTTGATGACCGAAATTTCTTCATAGTCCTAGATGAGATCACGGACATGATGAGGAGTCTCGAAATGGTCGAGAGATCAAGATTCATATATAGGACGATGGTATTTGAACACCGGAAGTGTTCCGGGTGATACCGGTCACCGGAAGGGGTTCCGGGCAACCCCCGGCAAAGATATGGGCTTAATGGGCCAAGTAAGGGAACACACAAGCCCACAAGGGGCTGGTGCGCCCCCTATAGGGCCAGCCATGTGGGGAGAAAGGAAAAGGAGAGGAGGAAAAGGAAAGTATGAAGTAGGACTCCTACTTCCTTCCCCTCCCCCCTCCTTCCTTTCCCCCTTGTCCAAATATGGTGGGGGGGCGAATTGGACTAGGGGCCCAAGTAGGATTCCTCCTACTTGGGCGCACCCTAGACTGCCTCCCGCCCTCTCCCTCCTTTATTTACGTGGGGAGGGCACCCCTAGAACACACATCAATTGTTCCTAGCAGTGTGCGGCGCCCCCCTCCACAGTTAACACCTCGGTCATATCGTCGTAGTGCTTAGGCGAAGCCCTGCGCCATTAACTTCATCATCACTGTCGCCACACCGTCGTGCTGACGGAACTCTCCCTCGTCCTCAACTGGATCAAGGGCTCGAGGGACGTCATCGTGCTGAACGTGTGTTGAACTCGGAGGTGTCGTACGTTCGGTACTTAGATCGGTTGGATCGCGAAGACGTTCGACTACATCAACCGCGTTACTAAACGCTTCCGCTTTCGGTCTACGAGGGTACGTGGACACACTCTCCCCGCTCGTTGCTACGCATCTCCTAGATAGATCTTGCGTGATCGTAGGTAAATTTTTTGAAATACTGCGTTCCCCAACACCCAGATCCCTCCGCCGCCGGTCTCCCCTCCTCCTCCCTCCTCCCTCGCCGCCGCCAGGGGGCGGCCGGGCTAAGCCCGACCGGCGCCGGCGCCTGTGGGGCTTGTCTTCCTCCTCTGCGCGATGGGTGCGGCGCGGGCTCTTCCATCGAGGGCGGGCGCGGGGCACCGCGGCGTGGTGGCGCGCGGCCCCTCGGCGGTGCGTGGCGCTGCGCGTGGAGCGCGCCTCGCCGCGGCGGCCGGATCAGCCCGGCAGGCGGCGGCTGGGGTCCGACTTCGGGCTGCTGGCGGCTGCGGTGGTTCCTCTCTATCGCGGGCATGCGGCGGTGGTGCGGCTCGGCCGGTGGCGGTCCGGCGACCTGGTGCTGGTGGCCGGCGGTGTGCGTGGTGGCGGGCTACCCTTCCTCTCTCCTCACCGCGTACCGGGGGAAACCCTTGGCAACAACATCGTCATCGTCGCGTCCCTTCTTGGAGGTGTTGATTGGTACCGGTGCTTCGGAGGCTCGGAGCTTGGTGGGCGATCTCCGGTGGGTGCAGCGGCCACAAGGCTCTTCGTTTCTTTGTCGATCCGCCGTTGTCGGCATTTGTTTCTCTTGTATTTTCTCTTTCTTTTTGTGGGCGTGACTGTGCTGCTTCCGCCCCAGCACCTATCGTTGGATGTCTCGGTTGGTTGCTTTGTATACAAAGGGGGGGGGCTTTTTCGGTAAAGGGTAGTGTTTATCTACACTACAAACAAGAAATAAAAGACATAAAATTAAAGAAACTAAACTAAGTGAAGTGGTGCTTGAGTAGTAAACGTACTCGGGGGAATTAGAGTCATCACTATAAGTATGATGCTGACAACACATGATAAACACGACTCTCTAATTGTATCATTAAGCCACTTGTATATGATCTCACGTGGGCGGAGCCAATAAATACACATCCCTACTCCGGATATTACTTACACTCGTGCCACCAGCGTGCTTCCCCACTCCGGTTATCACAACAGTGATTAAGCGATGTTAACTCCCCGTGGTCACGGCCTTGAGTTCTAGGGTTCTCCACTAATTCCTATTGCAATGACCAGGGACGAAGGGAGAATAGGATTGTCACCGCCTACTCTTCACTAATTCCTATTGTAAGAGATGTGTCCACTAACATGTGGGACCATATGTGAGGTTGGGTATTAGGGATGGTTTAATGATAAGCTGCAAATGTGACATGCCCTATATACTCCCTCCATCACAAAAAGTTTGTCGCTCGAATGAATGTATCTAGAACTAAACTTTTTAGGATGGAGGGAGTAGCAAAAGAATATTGGAAAAATTCCAATAACCACATATTGGGGAAGATCTATTGATGCCGTAAGTTTAATGGAGAAGAGTTCTTTATGAGCATTTTAAGGCCGGTTGAAAACTAAAGTATGAGATGACATACTAAAGTATGAAGATGACATTGGGGCAGGTTGGCATCCTGGAACGAGGGAGGTTGCTTCAGCTCCCACCAGTCGAACCTCACCAGGCTTCGATTCGTACAAAAATTTGGGGTCAGACGAGTTTATCAAATACTTCCTTTGTTTCATATTAAGTGTCGCTGATTATTTTTTTTAAAAAGTGTCGCTGATTATTCTTAGAAGTTGCTTGGCTTGATACCAAGATTTGGCATGTCAGTTTTTTGACAAAACTATTACTTACCAAAAGTTAATGGAAACTAACTGGTCAAGAGCCAGCGAACGCCCTCATTGCCGTACATTTTTTTTTTGTTTCCTAAACTGCAAAAATTACGTCAGATCTGCGATTCGATCACACGAGCAGTTGCATAGACTATGGCGCGATAACCGCTCAGCCAATTCACTTGTCGTGTTCACATACATGTTTTGCTCTCTTTTCTTCTTTCTCCGTTCCTTTTTCCATTCTTGTTTTTTCTAATTCGAGAAACTTTCTTTCTTCATGATTTTTTTCTGCAAATTGATGAACGCTTTCCAATTTTAATGAACCTTTCAAATTCGGTGAACTTTTTTTTAAACTCTATGATTTGTTTTTCAATTTTTGATGAACTTTTTTCAAATTCAATGAATTTTTTAAACTCAGGGAACTATTTTCAAATTTGATGAACTTTTTTTTCACTTTTTGCAAACTCGATGAACTTTACTCCAATTTGGTGAAGTTTTTTTTTCAATTTTCGATGAACTTTTTTCAGATCGATGAACTATTTTTATACTCGGTGAACTATTTTCAAATTTGATGAACTTTTTTTCAATTTTCGATGAACTTTTTTCAAATTTGATGAATTTGTTCAAATTTTGATTAACTTGTTTTAAAGCCCATGAAATTTATTGAAATTCGATGATCTTTTTCATAATTATTGAATTTTTTTTAAATTTGCTTCAAAATTGATGAACGTTTTTCAGAACAGATGAACTTTTTCAAACTCATAATTTTTTTAATCCATGCTATTTCCAGATCTGTGAAGAAGGGACGAGCACGAAAAAAAAACAAAGAAAGGAACGAACGAACGCACCTGCCTCGAACCGAACGGAAAGAGGGATCACGCTAGCTGGGCCGGCCCACGCGAGGCTGCTACGAGCGCCAGCCAAGCGAAGCGGCGCATAAGGCGCCGAGTTTCATCTAAGTAGGGACCGCACCGACCAATTGGATAAGATAACCACGTTTGCTAGAAAGTAGTTTTTGGTATTCATTATAAATGAAAAAAACACGTTTTTTTTCAATTTGCTTTCCTTGTTCCTTTTTCCTTTTTCTCTTTTTCCTTAAATGTGTGAACCTTTTTCAAAGACGAGACGTTTCTGCAAAAGCGATGAACTGTTTTTCAAATTCGATGAACTTTTTTCAAATTTTGATGAACTTTTTTCAAATTCAATGAACTTTTATTGAATTTGATGAACTCTTTTCCAACTCGATGAACTTTTTTCATATTTTGATGAACTTTTTTCAAATTCCATGAACTTTTACTGAAATTTGATGAACTCTTTTTAAACTCGATGAAATTTTTTCATATTTTGATGAACTTAGTTCAAATTCCCAGAACTTTTATTGAAATTCGATGAACTCCTTTCAAACTCGATGAACTTTTTTCAAATTCCATGAACTTTTATTGGAATTCGATGAACTCTTTTCAAACTGAATGAACTTTTTGATATTTGATGAACTTTTTTCATTTTTGTGAAATGGGTTTCAAAATTGATGAACATTTTTAGAATTTATGAATTTTTCACATTCGTAATTTTTTTAATCCATGTTTTTCCAGATTTGTGAGCGAAGGGTTGAGCACGAAAAAAGTTCATTAAATTCGTAATTTATGAATTTATGAACATGTTTTGAAGTTCGATGAACGTTTATTACGTATTGCCGCTGAAATTAATCAATTACAGCAGGGTAGCTCGGGTGGCTCTGGACTTTGAACGTGAACTTGAAGGCCGTGAGTCTAAGACCTGTAGAGGCCTTAGTTTTTTGTGATTTTTTTGCAAGTTTTTGCGTTCGGTGGCCAACGCGACTCGTGGGCCGGCCCAACTGAGCGCGTAGCGAGCGCCAGGGAGAAGTTCGGGCGCTGAAGCGCCCGATAGGAGCTCTCCCGAAGAGGAGGTCTCAAAAAAAATCCTGCAAAAAGATATGTCCAAAAATTGAGGTAGTTGGGCCTATCTCTATTTTTCTGGCGTGCTTCATGGGCCAACGCTCCATGGGCCAATCGAGGGGGGTCGTGCTGGACCGCTACTTCGCTTGTTGTTTACTAGGACAATTGCCCGTGCGTTGCAACGGGAGACAAAAAAAGTTACACGCCGCCAAATAAGTATGACCCAATACCCCAAATTATGAGTGTCCTCTATTTTCACACGGTGGCTCACCATGTTTCCACTTATCTTTCTTCCCACCCTTGTTGATGATGTACGCGATGTCCATGTGATCGCAATGCGTTCGACGTGGTAAATCCCAAGGCAATGAGCTTGCCAATGCATGGCACACTTGTCATTGTGCCGCGCAAGAGAATGTTTAAAACTTTAAAAAAAAATCCATGGACCACAAACTACTCCTAGCGCCTAGACATAAAAAGACTTTCCAAAAACTACCCAAATCCTAGACATGAAAGACTTTTGAATCGATGAACATTTTTTCTAATCAACAAACATTTGTTTTAAAATTTTGGGCATTTTTGCATGAACATTTGTTTTGTTCAGACGAACATTTTTTGAAATGCATGAATAGTTTTTGAATTCATGAACGTTTGTTTTGTTCAGACGGACATTTTTTGAAATGCATGCATAGTTTTTGAATTCATGAACAGTTTTTGAGTTAGCAAACCTTTTTTGTATCAATGAACTTTTTTTATAATTGGGGAACTAATTTTGAAAAATTGTGATTTTTTATAATTTGCGAACAGTTTTGTAAATCACCAAAAAAATAAAACTGCGGAAAATTTATGATTTCTCGCACATTTTTTGAATTCATAAACATTCTATGATTTCTCGAATATTTTTCTCAAAACTCACAACCTTTTGGACTTTGAAAATCTCGAATTAATTTAAAGAAGGAAAAACAAAAAAATGAGAAAATAAAAGAAAAGAAAAAACGAAATGAAAAAAATAGGGGCGTCACGCCCCACGGGCCGGCCCATGAACGTATATGTGGGAGGGAGGAGGTGCGTGAGAAAAGGTGGAGGAAAATACCCTAAAAAAAGGTGGAGGAAAAAAAGGGCGACCCTGGGGATCGAACCATGGTCTGCGCGGTGGATCAGATAGGCTTCAACAACTGAGCTGATGAAGTGTGCACGACGATGACTTTGAAATAAAAATGAATCGTTTTCTTGACTTATGAATGGCATAGCGGGTAATTTATATCAACTTTGAGGTTATTTTTTTTGACGGACAACCAGAAAGCCTATTTGCTTTATTATTATTATTATTATTATTATTATTATTACGAGCACATATGCCCGTGCGTTGCAACGGGAGGAGAAAATAATCCTTGCACGCTCCAAGTGACCCATCCATGTTACTACTCTCTTCGCCACCATGGTCACATTGTCCACCTCACGACGAACATGACAATCTCAAGGGCAATGAGCTTGGTCATCACACTCTAGCTCTCTGCTTTCGAAAGACCTTACAGTGCGTCACAATGGAAAAAGTTATCCGTATACGTAGCCTCCGTCCTAAAGAACATAATACATCTAAACTGATAAATATCTACCTAATTTTTTTGTTACAGCGAACAAGGAAAATTACGTCAGCTATGGTTGAATTGAACATTAATAATGCAATTATTCTTAAAGCTAGCAAAAGTTTGATTAGCTGTTACCACTGAGACAGAAAGTTTGGAATTGAAACACGTATTTTTTATAATATTTTTATAGAACTGAAATATGTATTATTCAGTACATCCAAATATTCAGAGTGGCGGTGGAAAGAAGCAAAAATATAAAAGTATTCTTTATAAGAAAACTACATAAAATGTCATATGGCCCTAGCCCAATAATAACACATAAAATCATGTGAAACATCTGATTAATTCTCCTCTAAAAATGAAGGATGTAAATAAAGAAAAAAGCAGATTAGTGAGAAAAACAACATATACCATGTATTTAATCAATCACTTTTTTCATGCATGTCTTCCTCGTACCGCAACTGTTATAGTTAAACAAACTCAATGATTCAAATACACATTAGAGGAAAACAAACTACATAGCTAGTACAGCCACTTAGTGCACTTTATTTGAAAGAGTCAAGAAACAATCAGAATAATGAATACATATAGATCTACCTAAGAAAGTAACAGTTTGTACCCGGTAAATAATAAAGAGCATAAAAGGTATGGCAGCTATGAATTTTGAAGACCTTTTTTTTTGCCATCACGTGGCTAGCGCCTGGGCCGAAGTGTTTTCTATTCCTCATCCATTGTTATCCTTTCTAATTAATTCCCAAGACACTTCTTTGACACCCAGGAAGTTCAAAGAGATATGTAAATTGGAAGGGTTGAATATAAGAAACACAAGGTGAGACTATTTAATAATTTGAGGCCAGATTTTTTTTTGAGAAATCTCGCCACTTTATTAAATAATAGCTATGTTCATAGGTACACGACTTTGGTCATGGGGAACTCCCAACCAAACATGCCGACTTACTCCTAAGTTACAAGCGAACTTGGCGAGATTATGAGCCTCGAAATTATGATTTCTACGCTCAAAAACAAAAACAACCGAATTGAAAAAGCCTTTCCGAAGTGTTATTTCATGTACTATAGCCGAGTGCGGACCGTTTGTTCCTTCATTTATATCTTGAATCACTCCTTTGCAATCTGAGGCAATCATCATGTTTGTCGACTGAAGATCCTCTGCAAGAGCTAGAGCTTCCCTGCACGCAAATGTCTCCAAGGTTGTCGGGTCAGTTATACCACGATAAACAACCGCAGATGAACCCAAATAAGCTCCCGTGTGACCTCGGCACACTGCTGCGACTGCCCCGCCACGTCTATGGCGCCCCACAGCTCCGTCCACATTAATCTTCGCAACACCCAGCGGTGACGCACGCCAACTCCTGTTTCCTCCTTGCTGTACTGCCTGCACTTGTCGCTCGACGGGCTTCTCCAGTTGCTGCAGCTCTTTAAGATACGAGGTGACAAACGAGGAAGTTTGCATTGGAGGTTGAAAAATGCCTTCGTGTATCGCCTTCCTCCTGGCATACCAAATCGCCCATAACGTCACAACCATCTTAGTGAAAGACTGCTGATCAAGATCTTCGTGCATCCTAAACAGCCAGTTCTTGGCGCTGGGTTCTTCAATCTCCGCCATATTTGCTACCAGGGCAGCACAGGGCCGCATCCGATAGCGCCCACGTACAGCATGCCGACGTGCATGACACCAGGGCGTGCCGCCATGAGTCTGGAGATCCACACAACGGACAGGCGTCTCGTGTTGCCATGTTCCTCCTGTTCAAAACGTCCGTCGTTGGGAGTGAGTGGCGGGCAAGTTGCCATAGGAAGATTCTGACCTTTGATGGCACCTTCAGCGACCAAAGCGAGGTCAGATAATTGACTAATTGCGGCTGCGTTGTTAAACGGGCTGAGTCCAGCCTGTCGATTAGTTGGGCCGGCCTCATACTAAAAAAAGTACAAAAAGAATTCCTCGCGCGACTTAATATTTTATTTCCGCATGCCCAATTCTGTATGGAAATAAACAAGGCGCTTTATTTTGACCAACGTAGCAGCTCAGTCGGGCTGGTTGGCCACGCAGGTGGCATACTAATATTCCAGGGATCGAATCCTGTTGTTGGCGTTTTGTTTTTTCTGGTTCAGTATTTTTCTTTTCCTTAAAAACGGCCCAATATATAGGAACCAAAGACGGACGAAAAACTAATGGTCCCACTGTGGACAATAAAAAGTGGAGAAACAATCCTCCCTTTAATATTAAGGAAAGATTAAAAAAAATTAGGTAGAGAGTAGAGATAGAGACTTCTCCAGCGAACGATTTCATTCGTTGGAGGATCGTTCCCGGCTGACGACAGCCAGCTACTGGGGTCCAAAATTAACAGCCAATTTTTCAGACTTGTCTAGACATTAACGTGCCAAATGTATTGGCATAAGCAAGCAGCCTCACAAGACGGACCTAAACAAGATGGCAATGACCTCACTATATTTTCATACCATCAGCATCAACAACGAAATTCCTATCCGTTGGCTGTTGGCAGTGTAGCACTAAGCTCCTCAAGGCTCTATCTTGCTCTTCTCCGTGACAGACACCACCACGTCTTGCAACTGCGGAGCTTCTCCTGCCCTTTCTTTAGCCTCCTTAACCAAAGCATCCAACTCTTGTAATTTCACAACTTTAGTTTGGTGGACATCGACCGCTTTTCGGTAAATCAACATAAAATTGTCCTTGAGGAGTCCCTTATCATATTTCCCTTTACCACCAACTATCTTCGCAAGATCCTCTGCTGAAAACCCCTGAAATGGACATAACTGTAGCTTAAAAGACTAATTCCATTGTATGATAGTAATAACAGCAGTACAAGATATCAGCAAGAAGATTAACCTGATTAGGCTCAGATGGATCTTCATTTGTACACATGAGCATAAAAGCTGTCACATACTTCAATGCATCCCAGCCCTGAGTGTTGATGCCTTCTTTCTCAAGAACACCAGTCACACGCATGCACCGAAGAATCTCCTTGTTATGTTCTAGACAGTGATACACGTAGCATGCTGTTTCTGTAATTTGTCCATTAACCTGGATACAAGGACATAAGATCAACAATGGAACATAAATGGGGAAAGGAAGAGTTTCATAACAATGATGTGTGATGTATTGGATGAATAAAAAAGTGTCAACATTGCGTAATATTCATCTAAGCATAGTAGGTATGAGGTTTCAGCTAGTAATGCAATGTAAACTTCACGGATTACAGGGGAACAAGAAACAGAGAGTAAATGACATGGTGCATATCAGAGAGTAAATGACATCAGGAAAGGCAACCAGTGAGCTCACTAGACCAGGTTTGATGACGAAGTTAAGATTTTGCAGGAATATTTGTAATCCTTTGCTCCTATGCTTGCTGTCCTCATCACTCAGCTCTAATTCCTCTTCAGGAACTATGATATGTAACAGGTTTTTCATGCCCCACATCACTTCCAAGACAAGTTCATCATAGCGGCAGACAATATTCTGCAGAAGACACATCAGAACTGGGATGGTGGCTGTTGTACTTCGTACAAGCAAAAGAGGAGAAGGCAGGAATTAGGCTGACCAGTTCTTTTTCAATAATGTATTTATGCTCAAGCTTTCCAACAAGAAGTTTCTCTCCAAACCACCATTTCTTAATCATTGTAGCAAGGCGTCCATCTATACCAGAACTAGGATTAATGGCATCTGACTTGTTCTCGAACTTCTGGAATTCACATTCACAGGCCACCTGGTGAACAAATGCAGAATTATGAGCATGATAAAGGAAAGACATGTCAAAGTATAGTAGGTTTCTTCACCGAATATTTCACACCACATTGACACCATTTGTGCCAGGGCCAGTCATTATATTCCTAATATTTGGGAAATTTCTTGCTATTTGTTTGCGAAGATCGTCACTCTTCCAAAATTATCTGAACATTATACTCCCTCCGTCCCAAAATTCTTGTCTTAAATTTGTCTAGATGCAGATGTATCTAGTCACATTTTAGTGTTAAATACATCCGTATCTAGACAAATCTAAGACAATATTTTGGGACGGAGGGAGTATTTTTGTCACAGCTTTTAACTAAGATAACCCTGTACAGCAGTAATAGATTATGCCCCCTGATTGCTGACCTGCTCACAAAGATCAAGGAGGAGGCCGCCCTTTGGGCTGCCGCTGGCGCGTTAGGGCTTAGAGCCATCATCCCGCAAACCTGGGACGTCCATTGACTATCATCATCCCGAACTGTAACCGCCTCCCAGGAGGATCGTAACTATTAAACCCCCTTCTTTTCAATACAATGAAACGCAAGCTCTTTTGCGTTTTCTCGAAAAAAAGACAATTGAAGTGTCCAATTTTGTGGAAACAGATAAATGAATAAAGTACTTGCAAGAAATCGTATGATCACAGGAAATGGTGGTTTAAAGCTATTGTCAAAAAAGAATTATTTGGTTTGTTCTGTACCTGCTTTCTAGCAGATACGAAAGATCTAGGCAGTCACTAACAATGTTTTGCCTACAATCAAACCATCAGGTAAATATGAAGTGTCATCTAACTAGACAAATGCGGTCCAACATGCGTGCTGACTAATTATGCAAGTAAACGGACAGAGGACAATCTCTTGTGAATCAGTTTAATAGATTCTCCAACACCATTAACCTCATGCAGGTCTAATCGTTTTCATTAAACAACCCATGGAACAACCTTTCTTTCCAACATTTTTAAGCACCTCCCCTCCCACCCCCCCCCCCCCCCCCAAAAAAAATAAACAGTGATGACCTCATCATCATACCTGGGCTTTGAGGACTCAGCCACATGGATAGTCTAATCTAACGCGCTCTGCATGAGTAAAAAAATAGCTCCTAGCCCAGTGGTCAGCGAACGGCTGTGTAAGCTGGCCGACGCAGGTTCGAGCCTCGGCTCGGACTCTGCTGTCTCACATTCTCCTCTTAATTAAAAAATCAGTAGGGGCTTCTCCCCCTACTTGTCTAGTTTAAGTATAAATCTTGTTATGAACACGCTAGTTTCTTTTTTTAACGAAAATCTGGCGTTGCAGCTTTTCATCACTTGGAAGGAGAGAAAAAGTCAGTTGTACATGCCCGAGGGTCAGCGTCAAAGAACCGTCCGGTGCCGCAACAACAGGTTGCCACACGCGCCGCAATAGGGATCGCAAAACACTAATGTTCAGTCAGGTTCCAGGGGTCTATGCATCAGGCTGTAAATCTTGCATTTCTGGGCTGAATTCGAGAGCTCGAGTGCACGCTAGTTATAAGAGATGAAAACAGGCTCTTTCATCGGTCACTACACGTTTCAGTGATGGTACAGCCTACAAAATCAGACAATCGTACAAGAAACAACCATTCCATGCAAAGCTCTACCATAAGGCCTAATAGCCAAAAATTTCGAGCATCATGCAACTTTGCCCTTTCTTGACATCAATTTAAGAGCGACAAGCTCATACACAACAACTGAAGTGACTGTTAGTGTGGGATTACTTCAAAAGATGGCTGAATTGAGTAAGAATTAAATGTCAATATCTTTCAGGGTATTCAACGGCCCTAAATTTGGCCAGTGGTAACTTGCGCAGATGAGTCACAATTTATAAAAACAATGGGAAATTAACACACACATATTTTACCAGCTAGGATGGGGCATAGGGCATGAGATTAAATGAGAAACTAGGCATCATGTATAAAAGATGGTGGCTGCCACGAAAACTAAGGCAATGTGGGTAGCAATTCATGGTACTGAAGCTGTCAGCAGAGGCTACTAGCCACAAAGCAACCGAGACACTCATGACTTCAAGTCTTTAACACAGATTTCATTCGGTTGCTACGTAAAAGATGCTACAAACATAAACATTGACAATGAACTGAGCAAGAACAAGAATTCATAAGAAATATGGGTGACAAGCAAACCAATCAATCGCTGATAATGATTAATGAAAGAACAAGAGTTGTGAACCAAAGAAGAGAAAGAAAAAGAATAAGGAAATTAAGTGATCAATGCTACCAGGTCAACCGTGGTTTTGTTGGCAAATTTAGTCCAGATGATCTGCAAAAACGAAACCGGGAAGATGTTGGAACATTTAGACTGAGGACAAGAAAAGGAAACAAAGTAGTGGATTCAGTATCAGTCTAACAATCTATCAAGGAATTACCTCAAGCGGTTTTTCTTCGAAGAGAAAACCCCCATCAATGCCCAAGATTGCAAAACCAGAAGGTGTCTCAAAGAGCAGCTTCAGAAGAGTTTCATCCGCCATAAGAAAATGTCTATAAATGGGGGGACAAGCAAATTAAAACACATGGCGGGCCAGTAACTGATTGCTCCCCACCCCTCAGGGCTCAGGCCACAAAATAGCACATGAGGCACATAAATTAAATAAAATGGACATGCATGCTAAAGTCCTTATTTGTGGAATACATTCTGAAGAAAAATATATATAACAATTATTAAATCATTTTACCAACCAAGAATAAGAGAAGCATCATGACGATGCTTAAAAACCCCGCTGTAGTTCCTAGTAGTCATTTGGAAACAGTTTCAGCAGCAGCATCAAGCTCCTGAAAAGGGAAGCTGCAGCCATAATCTAACTGGAGATGTAATGGATACAAGTGACGTGCGTGCGGATCTCAGAGTCAATATTACTAGTACTCCAAAGAAGTACTCCCTCCGTTTGGAATTACTTGTCTCGAAAATGGATGTATCTAGAATTAGAATACGTGTAGATACATTCATTTCCGCGACAAGTAATTCCGAACGGAGGGAGTACTAGCTAGAGTGCTCTCCATTTCTCCAACACCACAGAACATGATTGATTCATATCTTTGGTAAGAACCGAACTGGTGAACTCCGTCAACAAGGGGTATGGTAGGGATCTGGGCATTGGCCTTACCTTAGCCGGTGAGAAGGAGGATGAAGGACCTGCGGTGGCGGCGGCGGTGAAAGAGGAAGGGACGAGAAGATCGGGGCAGTCGGGGGCGCCGACTATGGTTTCTGGGCGAGGGCGGCACAGAACGTCGAATGAGGGCGGGATAAGGGGTTCACGATGGTGATCACGGCGCCAGCTTCAGCCGGTGGTTTGCGGCCGCCGAGCAGAAGGCCGTCGCACGTTAGGGTTTGGCGGTTTGCGAACGCGAACTGGGGACACTTTTTTGAGATAGCTGCTTGCAAACTGGGGACACTTTTGTGGAGCTGCACGCGCACGTATATTATGCAAAGTTTTAAATAGCTCCCTGCCGAAATTATAGCTTTGGAGAGCCCGTGCGTTGCTACGGGCAAAAGCCGAATTCCCATGCGTTGCCACGGAATAATAAAAATATGAGCACGTTGATCAAACTATTCTTTCAATTTAGAAATACGGGTTAAGCATGGTTACATTCAGATTTCATCATGCAACGACGAATATAAATTCTCTTCACTTTTTTCCTTCTGGCAATCTTCGTATGTCTTTAACTAACCAAATCGATCGCCACCACCACCCAAGAACTCATAACTGAATATATATCATCCATTTTTAAGTAGTATTAGTACTCTCTCTCTCTAAAGAAGAAATATAAGAGTGTTTCGATCACTAAAGTAGTGAATCTAAACGCTCTTATATTTCTTTACGGAGGAGTAGTGAATCTAAACGCTCTTATATTTCTTTACGGAGGGAGTACCAGTCAACTTCACGCATCCATGTGTCACTATTATAAGGTACACAAAGATTGACAGTCAATATTATAAGGTACATAAAGATTGACAATCACTATTACAAGGTATACAAAGATTGACAAATTCACGTAAGCCTCTTATTTCAGCAATAATAGCACAATCAATGCAACCTTCAAATAATAAGCTCATTGTATATAGGAAAGGTTCCATTTATCTTGAATCAAGATTTTTCAATAATAAGTTGGATATTTATCTAATGTTTTTGAAGCTGGGGGATATGTATACAATTAGTATCTTTATTACAAACACAATGGCCTGGTCGTGGTCACAGCAGCAGGCGTCGAGGTCTTCATGGTGCCACCGCTCTCCTTTCGCCTCTCCGCCAAGTTGAGAGACGGTGCGACGACGGCAAACCTGTCACCGGCCTTTAAGTCCGTCCGCTTTCACGCCGGCCACGGTGGTCAACCTCGTTCCGAGCATCGACTTCTTCAGATGCGCGATGGCAGATGCCTCGCTCTCCCTCGGAAACACCATGATGGACACAATCGACCTTGCCCTGCCCGCCGGCATGGTCGCCATCGCAAGCATCACCTTCCCGTCTAGCCCGCGCTCGCCGACCGCCTCTCCCACAACCCGCTCAACAACTACCCGGCTCCTGCTTCCATGAAAATGCAATATATTTCATAGTCACCAAAAGGCAACAAAAGTAAGATCACCAATTAAATCCTAGTATGATGAAACATTTATGCCGAAATAGATACGAAGCAACTCATAGATTAAAGTTAAATCTAGCAATATAGTACACGTGGCACCAGAGTAAACCCCATATTAAACAATGTGGTAGATAGTGTTTACCTGAATGCTGACAGAGGTATACCAAGTAACAAAGCTAGTTACAGCCAAAGCTCGATGCCTCCAAACCAAAGTTTAACTCCTAACAGGAAATGTCTCCAAATCAAGCTAGCTGCGGCCAAACTTTGAAACCTGAAAAAAATGGAGGGGAAAACGAAATCAGGAAAGGCAAGAGAAAGAAAGTCATATAGGATAAAATTATCTCACTGCTCCAAACATATACAGAAATGCTAAGAAATCTCCTTATTAGTTCTTTTATAGAATTAGCCCACTGATGAGATAAGATAGTAAATATAGTTATTTCTTACAACAATCTTTGGAAGATTAGTATTAAACATATACATACCGAATTCACAAAAAAAAAACATATACATCAGGAGAAGAAGTGGTTTTTTTCCAGAGAACTAACTGAACAAAGAAACTACAATTAATAAAGTAACACATAGTCCGTGATGTAATTCGTAGCAGTACAGGTCCGCTGATGTTACCACACAAACACAAATTACCTGAAGCCTGCTAATCAAATCAAGTACGGTACGTATTAAAAGAACTACTATGTGAGCTAAGGAAGCGGCATCGAGGACGCAAGGAAATACGATTGTCACTTGTCAATACATTCCCCTAATCTCCCGAATTATACACTACATGCTCATACACTTCTATTTTTGCATCCTATATTATGTTTGATAGCTCAGTTGTTCCTGAATTACACCAAATAGAATATCAATTCTTTTGGAAAAGGTAGACATCCATATAGAAGACATGGTGTTTAAATACTTTTAAAAGCCATAACTTAAGTTCACAGAGGCAATAGAACAAATTATCTATAGTTTCCTTGTGCTCTAGATTGTAGGTTCATCACAGGTGCAAGATAAGAAATTAAATTGCTTTGAAGAATATAAAGATAGCAAATGAAGAAATCAGCCGCTGCCTACCGGACTCAGGTTTGCAGCATACAAACATATATACAGACCATGAATGTACTATGACTTCAGAAGAATATACATTAATCCGCCATATTGTAGGGAAACAAATCTGGAGCACAAAGTAGAGAGAAACACCTGTAACATATTCTACCATTTGAAACAAATCTTTAGATGCATTGGTAAGTGGATATATAATGAAACTGCAACAATACAAAGCTAAATAGATTCTTATAAAAGGATTAAATAATCAACTAAAGGAATGTCTAAAGATGAAAATTATTTGCATCAGACCCATCGGAATTAGCTTTTGCCATGTAGTTTATGAGCTAAAGCTGAGCATTTACTAATCGATAAAAGCATCAAGCATCATCAGCTATAAAACAAACTACATTTTCTAATAAGATGGCACAAGCATGAAATGCCGAAGAAGCAGTCATGAGAAATCTGGACCTTCCTCGAGTTGCCTTTGTGTAAATAGGAGGCATTTTTGTCTATGTAACCCTGAGAGCACAGAACCAAGCATGAGAAATCTGAACCTTCCTCGAGTTTCCTTTGTGTAAACAGGAAAATTGAAATCCTTTGCCACACATCTGAACCTTCCAAGAAGCTGCTATCAGGGTTACACAAAGGCAACAAAAACTACTCTGAACATTTCATTGATAGCTAGAGATCTTGGTCCTGACAAGCAAAATAGGCAGTCATGTTTTTATTTGACAAAAGAATCTAGCATATTTACTTCAGTTTAATTAAACCTCCAATGGAGACTAACAAATGATGGAGGATGCAGCCATCATTGCAAAAGCTTCACCAGCATCAAAAGTTGGAGCACCCCGCTGAACGGATAAGGTACTCTTATACTACATGCTCACACTGCCAAACACTCCATAAGAATAATAAACAATAACATTCAGATTTATTTCAAATGGTAGAATATTCATCAAATCAAACAAATCAATATTGCTTGACGTGATCTCACTCCTGCGCAGTGCTTGCTATGTGTTCATCATCTACTTACGCCTCATTGGTGTTTCGCTTCGTGGCGGAGGACTTCGACGATCAAGAGGCGTTTCTTTTGTACTCCCTCCGTTCCTAAATAGAAGTCTTTATATAGATTTCAATATGGACTACTTACGAAGCAAAATGAGTGAATCTACTTACGCCTCATTTTTCACCATGAATGTTATTTCGTGGTGAAAAATTTGCAAGATGCTAAAACTTTTGATCTAATTTCATGTCTCAAAATTTCATATTTTTTTATTCTGTTTTTCATTTTCTTTTGAATTTACTGTTCATGGATGGTGTAGGTGCATCTGGGAGTAGAAAATCCACTCTGTTATATTTTTATATTGCATGGTTTGTTTCATGTCTTGTAAGCTGGTCCTACAGCACCATGTACCTTGTATCATGTTTCTTTTGCCTTTTCTATTTTTCAGGGTGTCATTAATTTAATGTCGGGTCTATGCCTTCTTTCTAAAAAAATCAAGATGTTCATGTAAGCAATGTAGGAGCGATAACCCACCTCTCTTTGCTTCTCTTCTTTTCTCTTGTCCTGCTGCGCATTGAAAATATTCTCTGACTTCTTCGGAGTGACATCCGTCCATTCCCAAATTCATGCGCAGACTCATCGTGAAGCTCCACACGGCTTGTTCAGATTTGACTATGCCATGACTTCTCAATTTTCTGACAAGGATTGGTGCAGATCTAAATAGGAAAGGTAACAAAAAATAATCATCAGAGTCATGTTGCACCAAAATCAAACAATTTCTCTATATCTCCGCCACTCAGTCAAAATGTGTATGCACTAAATTAGAGAGCACATGAGAAACTGTTTAAGCAGCATAAATGGATGATTACTGCGGTTGTGAGCTCTAATTAAGCTAGGTGTTCAGGCATACAGTAATCGAAACAAATGGCACAACCGAACTAACGATGAGCAATATGATGCACATAGATTACAGGTGCCTGAATCTAACCTAGAGATAGAAGCTTGGTGATGCCTTCAGCAAGTTCAACGACCTCGCCGGCCCGCAGCACAGGGTCAACGGTGCCATGACAACAAAGGACCCTAGCTGAGGCAATCGTCCACGACGTGATCTTCCTCGTCTGCATTGTCGAAGTCTTGTCACCCCAGCCCCCGGTCGAGTTGCCGTCGATTGGGAGTTCCGAGGATTGAGTGGCTGTGCAGATCAAATCGGCGGGCATCATGACCTGCAGCGCTCAGCAAGGAGCTATGCGGGGCGGCACCATGGGAGCCACACGAGCGACATGGCGAGGTTGGGGCGCTCCTTAGCCGCGGGAGGCGAGCAGGGAGAGACAGAAGAGCGGCGGCGTGGTGGCGTGCTTCAATGACGGCGAGGTCGATGGTGGGAAGGCGTGACCAGATCGACCTGTCGCGCAGCCGGCCGCCACCGCTCGCAGACAGAGAGAGAGATGTGAGTGGGGAGGGACTTCCATGGGAGAGAAGAGAGGATGCGTTGACCTGTGGAGCTCGCCGTCGGATGCGTCATGTGTGCCGCCGCCGCCGCAATGGAGACAGGTCATGGAGGAGACCGCGCGGGCGCGAGCGCCGTTGCGATGCGCGAGTTGTGGGAGAAGACCGGAGCGATGCAGGCGTGGCGGCGCGGGATCCGGCAGGTGGTCGGACGGGTGTGGCTGGAGGTGGGGGGAGGGAAGGGAAGGAGGAGGCCGAGCCGAGCGGTGGCGGCGCAACCTCTACGAACCCTAGACGGTTTTTTTCGCAGAAGATAGCGAGTTAACGGAGGTGGGAGGATGACGAAAATAAAACGGAGGTGGGAGGATGATGAAAAAAACCCAGCAAAAATAAACCGCGCGGATTATTCATCAAGTCGTCCATTAGGAGTAGAGATTTTACAGGATAATTGTAAAATTTAAAAGAAGTTATCTGAAAGCAACTTTTGTTAGTAGTTTCTTCTTCTAAATCCATTTTTTTTATTGTTAAACAAAAAATAGGTAATGACCTAGAACCCACCGATCGGTGACACACGTGATAGCACGGGTGTGGTGCCGAGCGGCAGCACATCGTTGGGGTGGGCATGGTGTCGGGCGCCAGCACAGCGACAACGTTCTAGCAAGGTTTGAGCAGGGCGTGCAATGAAGTTTCGGTCGGTTAGAGCATCTCCAACAGCTCCCGTATCTCTAAAATAACCAGTTTTACGGGAAGTTGAGGCAAAAAAAACATTTTCAACGGTTTCTGCAAAGTGGTCATAACTTTACAAGATCTCGCAAAAATGGCCATTCCTCCCCACGGATTTTTTCTCGTAAGATCCGACCCGCATCGGATCTCCCACAAAAGGGGACGAAGAAGACCCCGTCACCGCTCGCCTGCCCGCACCTTCTGGCGGCGGCAAGGGAGTGGGGAGAGGGAGGAGGGGACCCCCGGCGGCAGCGCTAGGTTTTGCCTCCCAGTCGTCCGCGGGAGCAACACAGGAGGGACATTTTGTGCGATGTAAAGGTCGTGTAGTTTTTGAAATGTAAGTACTTCGCCGGCCTAATTGAAATTTTATTTAGAATAAACCAAACTTCTGTTTTGCTAGATTAAAGTCACATTAGTTTATGGGAGTCCAGTAGTGTTAGTCCATTATGTCGAAGTTGGCCATATCTCAGCCATTAATTGTGTCACTCAAGTTTTCTTTTTAAAGGAGGATAGACCCCCGGCCTCTGCATCTGGACGATGCATGCGGTCATCTTATTAATTATTCACACAAGCCATATCAAGTAATACATCAGTCAGGCAACACCTGTTGTTACTCTTATCCCATTGATGAAGGTGTGCCGAATATCCGGGCCTAATGCCAAACGGACATCGCACCAAACCCTAACATCTAAAGCCATTGTGTCACTCAAGTATGGAGTATAATGTTGTCCATATTTTTTTAAAGTAGTTTTTCTCCATCATCTCTTCCATTTCCTGAATTTAGAATGCGTAAATACAAGAACAAAACATTCCATTGTCATCTTGTTGGTAAAGTTCACAACACACCATTCCCATGCGCAACATTATAAAAAAAAACTTTTATCTTGCATCGATACAAGAAAACCAAGAAACAGACGGAACAATACAAAAAAAAAGCAGGACGATCGATCTTCAGTTGTTCTGCATGCTTGCTTTCTTTGTCAAATCAAGGGCCTAAACAGCCACTAGCTCGTCGCTATTTCAGCGAATTCACCATAGTCGGGTCCATTAGTAATCTCAAGACCAGCGCTCCCTTTGTTGATGACCCTGCAGCTGAGCCTTATCTCTCCTTGCGTTCCTGTCAGCACCTCGATGTCCCCCATCTTCACCATGGACTTGACAAACTTGCTCTTCCACCTCTTCTCGCTCTTGACAAACTCGTCGACCGATGTTTTCAGAGTCGAGTTCGTGAGCAACGCCTGGTCCGACGTGAACATGCCCAGGCTGTTCGTCAGACCCACGTAATACTTGTTGTCCAGCACCGTCGGGGTGATGATGTCCATATCGGTCGTCGTGGTTGGGAAGAACTGGCTGCTGTTGGCAGGGCATATGCTCTTGAGCAGGAACGCGTAGGCAGAGCTCATCGTAGGATCAACCTGGCAGTAAAACAATCGTCATATTGTAGAAATAGACTCTAGATGCATAGGAAAATGTCTGACATCTGGCGGCAGTTTTGAACACCATTATATTTATACCTGACTGGTGTTGCTGAAGCCGTATAGCCTGTTTGTGAAGGACGAGCAGTGGGAGACGCCAATGGTGTGGGCGCCGGAGAGGACGACCATGTCCTCGGCCGTGAGGTTCTTGAGGGTGAAGTTGCCGACCAGCTCGGACGCCGTTGAGAGCGGCGACGGTAGGTTGTTGAGGGCGCTCGCGTTGGTGGAAATCCGGCCGTCGCGGCGCCCGGCGGGCACCTTGTAGGTAACATTTCCTGCTAGCGCGACGCTGTCACGGGCGGCGAAGGCGAGAATGTCCGCGCATGAGACCGTCTTGGGGCATTTCGCCTCGATGGCCTTCTTTGCCGCGTCGATCACCTCGAACCCACGGAGGCTGGGCTTGTTGGGGGGCGCGTCTTTCTCAGCAGTGTTGTTTGCTGTCGAGTCGATCAGGACTGAGCCGTCACAACCCTGTTGCCATGTTGTACTTGTGCTTAGTAACAGTAAATCACCTTGCAAATATTTGTTTCAGTATGAAACTGTGGGCACTTGACTTGATGATATGTATAGTCCACAACATGCATGTTTTTCGTTGGCATATACAAAAGCAGAGTTGAATTAATGCAAATATATGAGTCATCATCATTATTTCATTCATGCAAATGAATCATCGCTTTGGGGACTGTAGAATCCACGCTTTGCTCCCGCGACGCGCCCCCCGCGCGCGTCTCGGAGATCTAGATCGGCCGCCGGCGACTACCCCTCCTCAACGTCTCCTTCCCCTCGCCGCCGCCGGAGTGCGTCCGCCGGGCGAAGCCCGTGCGGCGCGGGCGGCGGCGGGGCACTCCCTCCTTCCTCTGGTCCTCGTGGCGGCGGCGCGGGTTGACTGTTTGGGGACAAGGGGCGCCTCGTCCGGCTGGTCTCCCGGAGGCGGGGACGGCTGGATCTGGCGGTGACTGGGCTAGGAGGAGGTTGTTAAAATAGGTCTAGCGTGTCATGTACACGTACCCTGTACGTATATAATTGTATGCTCATTGTTATATATATAGAAAGACGTGGAGAGGCTTTGCCCCACGGAAAACCCTAAACCCTATTCTCTAACTTGGTATTAGAGCCTACCCTAGCCGCCGCCGCCGCCGCCTCTCCTCCCGCCGCCGCCGCCGCCGCAGTTTCCTCGCGGCCGCCGCGATGTCCACCGCGCCGGCACCCGCGATGACCCCCTCCTCTGCGCTCACGCTCACCACCCCCTCCGCGCTCGTCCCGATCGCCCCCGTCATCGCCCACCCGCCGCGACGGCTCCCACCCCCGTCCTTCCGCCCATCGTGGTCTCGCTTGACCGCAGCAACTTCATGCTCTGGAGGGCTCTTGCCCTCCCCAACTTCGCCGGAGTTCGCCTCCACGGCTTCCTCGACGGCTCGGCCACCGCGCCGGCGCCGACCGTGACGACAGGCATCGGCGAGGCCGCCCGCACCGTGTCCAACCCTGACTACGAGCAATGGTGGACGCTGGATCAAAAGGTTCTCGGGCATCTCCTCGGTTCGATGAGCGTGGAGATCTCTGCGCAGCTCATTGGCTGCAGGTCGGCCGCCGCCGCCTGGGCGGCCGTGCACACCATGTTCGCCGCCGAGAACAACGCCGGCGTGCGCAACCTCCGGCGCCAAATTCAGGCGCTGCGCAAGGGAGATCGTCCCGCCGGCGAGTATATGCAGAAGGTCAAGGCCCTCGCTGACTCGATGGCCGCCGCCGGCTCTCCTCTTCGCGATGATGAGGTCATCGACTACATGCTGACCGGGCTCGGCTCGGCGTTCAACCCCATCGCCGCCTCCATGAACTTCACGGGCGTGCCAATCACGTTCCCCGCGTTCTACTCCAGCGTTCTCCACTACGAGGCCCTTCAGCAGCAGCAGTCCGAGCACGGGGATTGGTAGTCCTCCGCCAACGTCGCGTCTCGGCCGGTCTACAACAACACTTCCGGCCGAGCCTCCGATTCTGGCCGCCCGAGCGGCGGCCGCCCCCTCGCTGGTTCCCTCCCGCCCAGCTCGGGCGGCTATGGCAACAGCCAGGGCAACCCCTCTCGTCGTAACAACAACAACGGGCAATAGCCGCAATGGAGGAGGAAACGGAGGTGGCAACGGGGGTGGTCGCAACCGCCGCTGGCGTCCCCGGTGCCAGATATGCAAGAATTGGGGTCATGAGGCCGGCGACTGTCGCAGCCGCTATGATCATGACCACCGCGCCGCCAACTCCGCGTCCACATCCTCCTCCCATGAGCCGCCGCACTGGATTCTGGACACCGGTGCGACGGACCACCTGACGAGTCATCTTGATCGTCTGCACTTCCACGAGCGCTACGGCGGGAAGGATCAAGTGCAAGTGGCAAACAGTGCAGGTTTGTCTATTTCGCATATTGGTCATTCCTCTATACCCGGTTCATCCCTTCGTTTACGCAATATTCTTCGTCTACCACACATTCATCAACATCTTCTCTCCGTTTATCGTCTCGTCCTTGATAATGATGTTTTTGTGGAATTTCACCGTTTCTTTTTCCTTGTCAAGGACACGGCCACGAAGAAAATCCTTCTTCACGGTAGATGTCATGGTGGACTCTACCCCATCCCGTTTGGTCGCGCGTCGTCATCCTCCACCCGCCAAGCGTCCCTCAGCGTCAAGACCACCCCGTCCCAGTGGCACCAGCGTCTCGGTCATCCCTCGAATAATATTGTTCACAACATTGTTAGGAATAATGATTTGGTGTGTTCTTCTGAACGTCAGACTTCCGTGTGTGATGCTTGTCAGCGTGCTAAAAGTCGACAATTGCCTTATAATTTATCACATCATGTTTCCACTATGCCTCTTGAGTTAATTCATTATGATGTTTGGGGGGCAGCTATTGCTTCTTCCGGAGGTTATAAATATTATGTGAGCTTTGTTGACGATTACTCTCGCTTCTCTTGGATTTATCTCCTTAAGCATAAGTCTGACGTTGAGCGAGTATTTTATGCCTTTCAGGCTCATGTTGAGCGTCTTCTGCACACTAAAATCATCGCTGTTCAGTCCGACTGGGGTGGTGAGTATCACCGGTTGCATCGTTATTTCCAACGCACTGGCATCTCTCATCGTGTGTCTTGCCCGCACACGTCTCAGCAGAACGGCATTGCTGAACGCAAACACCGTCATCTTGTTGAAACAGGCCTTGCCTTGCTGGCTCATTCTTCTCTCCCATTGCGTTTTTGGGATGAGGCATTCCTTACGGCATGCTATCTCATTAATCACATGCCTACACCTGTTCTTCAACAAGATACACCCATATATCGTCTCCTTAAGGTGCACCCCGATTATAAGTTTCTTCGCACTTTTGGGTGCGTCTGCTGGCCTAGTTTGCGCAAATATAATGCACACAAACTTGCTTTCCGATCCACCATGTGTGTTTTCTTGGGCTATAGTCCGATGCATAAGGGATACAAGTGTCTTGATCGTTCCACGGGACGTATCTACATCTCCCGTGATGTTGTTTTCGACGAGTCTGTTTTTCCCTATGCCACTCCTGGGGTCACTGTCGATGTCTCTTCTTTAGCTGATGTTCTCTCTTTTCCTCCCACTGAACCGGCTACGGGTGACCATATGCGCAAATACGACCTGTCCTATTTGTCTACTGACACGCCTGTCCCAGGCCCTGTTGCTTCTGTGCAGGATTCTTCGGCTCCGCCTTCTCCGCGCTCAACGTGCATGGCGCATGCACACCCTTTGCCCGCTGCCCCCACGTGGCCGTCGCGCAGCCCTCCTTGGCGATCGACGTGCATGGGACATGCACGTCTCCCCGCCCGGCTCCCGTGTCGCCCAGCTCGGTTCCCGCGTCGCCCGGCTCGGTCGTCGCCTCGCCCGGCCTGGCTGGTCCATCGGCTACCGCCTCGCCCGGCTCGACCGGCCCGTCCACGGCCTCCTTGCCGCGCGGTGACGCGGTGTCCCCCGCCCCGGTGCTCGAGGATGCTGCTCCGCCATCGCCACCGCAGCTCGCGTCGCCCTCTGTCGAGGGGAGTCCAGCTCCCTCGACCGCGACGCCCCCAGCTGCTCCTGCACACACCATGGTTACCCGCACCCGCGATCATACTCACCGTGCTCTTGTTCCTACTGACGAGACTATCCGCTATGATCCCCGTCGCCGTGCGTTTCTTGCGGTGCCTGTCTCTCATCGTGATGCTCTCCGTGAGACTGCCTGGCGTACCGCGATGATTGATGAGCTCACTGCTCTGCATCACAACAAGACTTGGGTTCTTGTGCCTCGGCCCCGCGGTGTCAATGTTGTTGGGAGCAAATGGATCTTCAAGACCAAGCACCGTCCGGATGGCTCTGTTGATAAGTACAAAGCTCGTCTGGTCGCCCGTGGTTTCACATAGCAGCTTGGCATTGACTATGGTGATACCTTCAGTCCGGTTGTCAAGCCGGCCACCGTTCGTTTGGTTCTTGCCTTAGTTGTTTCTCGCGGTTGGAGTCTTCGGCAGATTGATGTCAGCAATGCTTTCCTTCATGGGTATCTCTCCGAGCACGTCTATATGCAGCAGCCACCTGGTTTCGAGGATGCTCGTTTTCCCTCGCATGTGTGCAAGCTTCAGCGCGCACTCTATGGACTCAAGCAGTCTCCTCGTGCATGGTACGCTCGGCTCAATGCTCGTCTTCTCGCTTTGGGTTTTGCCTCCTCCAAAGCAGACACATCTTTGTTTTTCTTCCGCTATCGTGATGTTCAGATCTATATGCTTGTCTATGTGGATGACATTGTCATTGCCGGATCTTCTCCACGTGCGGTTGATGGTCTTGTTCATGCCCTCGCTGCCAGTTTTCCTATCAAGGACCTTGGGCCGTTGGAGTATTTTCTTGGTCTGGAAGCGTCCTACAATTCAGGGGGGATGACATTGACTCAACGGAAGTATGCCTTGGATCTTTTACACCGTGTGAGCATGGAGAATTGTAAGCCTACTTCCACATCGCTGTCTACTTCCGAGCAGCTTGCACGAGTGTCTGGACGGCCTCTCAGTACCGATGATTCTTTCCGGTATCGCAGTGTTGTTGGTGGACTGCAGTATTTAACACTCACCCGTCCGGATATTTCATTTGCAATGAACAAGGTGTGTCAGTTTCTCTCACAGCCCACTGATGCTCATTGGGAAGCTGTTAAGAGGATTTTACGCTATGTGAAAGGAACGTTGCACACAGGGCTGAAATTTCGCAAGGCTGTCTCTACTAGCATTAGTATCTTCACTGACGCAGATTGGGCAGGTTGTCCGGATGATCGTCGATCAACTGGAGGTTTCACCATATTCGTTGGACCGAACCTCATTTCCTGGAGTTCGAAGAAATAACCAACAATGTCGAGGTCGAGCACAAAGGCCGAGTACAAAGCCTTGGCGAATGGAGCTGCTGAAGCCATCTGGGTAGAGTCACTACTCAAAGAGCTTGGAGTGTCTCAGCAGCGTGTTCCGGTTCTCTGGTGTGATAACTTAGGGGCCACATATCTGACTGCCAACCCAGTTTTCCATGCACGTACCAAGCACATCGAGATTGATTTTCACTTTGTGCGTGAGCGTGTTGCTTCTGGAGCTCTTGAGATCAGATTCATTTCTTCTAACGATCAGCTGGCTGATGTGTTTACTAAACCAGCCACCAGACAGATGCTAGACCGTTTTAGTACCAATCTAAACCTTGTACAGAGTAGAAGTTCAGATTGAGGGGGAGTGTTAAAATAGGTCTAGCGTGTCATGTACACGTACCCTGTACGTATGTAATTGTATGCTGATTGTTATATATATAGAAAGACGTGGAGAGGCTTTGCCCCACGGAAAACCCTAAACCCTATTCTCTAACTGAGTTGGCTCGGTGCGGCGGCGCTGGTGGCGGGGTTTCGGTCGGGGTCGTCTTCGATCTCGATCGGGATCTCCATCGGGGGCGTCGCACGGCTGTGGCGTGACCGGATCGACAGCGGCGTCACCGGTTCGGCGGCGGGCACCGCTCGGTTCCAGCCAACTGCGAGATCGGGACGACGTGGCTTCCGGTGAAAATCGCGCCTGACTGCGGTCATGGCGGACGATGGCGGCGTGTCGGATGTCGTTCCCTTCTCGAGGCATCGTCGTTGCAGGTCACGTCAACCTGATCGGAAGGTTCCGGGGGAAGCCCTAGATCTGAATCTACTGGATCGGACGATGGCGACGTTTCGATGTCGTTCTCCCTCCTGGGGCATCGTTTTGGAGCAAGTGTTGGCTGGAGGGGACAAGAGGAGGAGCGGCGTGGTATCTGACACGTCGACAACGGCGGGTCTCTGCGGCATGGAGCAGCGGGGTCTCGCCGGTGGGCGTGTGATGATGGACGAGCACAGGATGGTGGTGTTGTCTGGCGTCATGGTGGCGTCGACGGCAGTTAGACCGGGCAAGGTACATGCAGTAGTACAACACTAAAGATGGATTGGTGGCAGGTGGCTGCGGCGGCTTCATACCCGGCAGGCGTCTAGGTTGAAGAGTGCGCCGGACTGGTGGATGCCCCATACCCGGCAGGCGTCCTGGTTGGGACCTCAGGTCTTAGATGTTAGGTTTGGCTGCAAGGTTTGTTTGGTATTAGGCTCAGACTATCAGCATCCCTTCATCAACTAGATAGGAGTAGCGACAGATGTTGTCTAGACGGTGGCTTTAGTCTTACTTTTGTATGACTTTGTATGGTCTTGTGTGAATAATTAATATATCATCCAGATGCAGAGGCCGGGGGTCCTCCTCCATTTCTAAAAAAAGTAAATGCAAATGAATCATCGTCAGAGAAAGAAAACTGGGCTAACTGACTATGCTGCACTCTTGTCTGCATCTATCCGTCTATGATGATTTCTAGCTAAAAGTAGCTAGATGCAGATGATACTGTACTTTCCAGCCAAGGATCCTCTATTCACACCCATATGTCGGACCAGCAAACTATTACTCATGAACATACCTTGACAAAACAGTCGTGGAAGTGCAGCCGGATGAGGCCAGCGGCGACACCGGTGTTGTTCTTGAAGGCAGCAGCCACCGCCTGCTGCACCAGGTTCTCTGCCGACGGGCAGCTCTTGCTGTAGAACCCGACTTTCAGGCCGGCGCCGACAGCGGCGACGGGGAAAAGGGCAAGGACAACGGCGACTGCCGAGGTGAAGAGCATGCACTTCATGGAAAGGGAACTCATTTCAGTTGCTGCTTGTGTCTCTCCTTGGTGACTCCTGGTTCTGAATCTCATGGGTTTATATAGCATACTGGAGTGGTTTGGAAGGGCAAGCCTGTCAAAACAGGTGTAAAAGCTCGGCGCCTGCACAAGTGGCGCCATTTGCTTGCTTTTCTTCTTCTTTGTGGCCATACTCATCGGCATGCTCCCTGAGATGCTAAAGTCAGTCGGTCAGGCCCATGTGTGATGATCAAAGCCTTCCCTCCGGCCAAGGCAGAACAATGTTCTAGTTTTGCAGGTTAGTACGTAGTGTTTTTAGCTGACTGAGGCTATCTTCAAGCGTGGCAGGTGACAGCGAGAGACAGAGAGATCAAATCATGTATAACTTTCTTTGGGTTCTTGTCAGGAGGGGTGTTCCAGAAACGGAGACGAGCTGCCGTCAAGCTTGAGGGAACAAGGATCCTTTTCATACCTTGGAATTTATCAGGTCTTATGTTTGATTACTCTTAGGGCTTGTGTGTGATTTTGCCGAAACATCTGCTGTCTGGGTCTCCAACTTGTCTCAGTTTTTATTTTTTTGGAGATTCAGTGACCATTTCATGTACTCCACAGCTTGAGATGAGAGAACGTGGAAGCATGTGGCATGTGCCGAAATGTTTAACTAGGCCTGACTGGGATCTGGGAACATTTGCCGAAATGTTGATGCGCTCAGATGGATGGAGCAAGCTTTAGAGCACGGTACCCACAGGCCACAGCCATCTGAGTACGTAATAATCAACACTAAAGCAACTGCGTCTATCCAGCAGAGTTGAACAGCATCTGCGACTTTGCTTTATGTGCATGGGATGGGATGGTATCACATTCTTCTCGCTTTTCATAAATACTGTATTTTTCTAGTGCGTCTACTGCTCTTTCACTTTCCATGGTCTGAGCTTTCCTATCGTGTGAAAAGACTCGCCATGCATACCAGCATGGGTTCTGCTCCAAAGGAGATACCTAAACCGAATGTTCTTTGCTTAATCATCTGTCTCACCTCAGTCTATCTGAGAGCATGCTATCGTCCTCTTTTAAAGATAAAAACAACACGGCGGGAAATTCTCATCCTCTATAACACCAAGCTTCCTAGTTTTAAAAATCACACATTCAATTGAGGTCTCCAACTATAATTGGGTCACCCGATTTTAACCGGTCAACAATTTCTCAAAGCTTCATTATTCAATTTTTTTATACTATACACTATGCTTCCTAATTTTTAAGGCCTCACAATTAATTAAGGTATTCAATTTAGAATTAAGTCATCCGATTTTGACCGGGTCAACAATTTCTCAAGCTCTCTCATTCAATTCTATTAAATCACTATGCTCTCAAAACTTGAAGCTCTTTCATTCCATTGAGGTATTCAATTTTGATTTGGTTTAAGATTTTGATTGGGCCAATGATTTTTCAAATCAGTCAGCAACCACCGATCTATAAAAACAATCAGCAACCACCTACCTATAAAAACATATCAATTCCGCACACCCTCCCACCACTTAGAAGCTCTACCATGTGATATTGTAGCCAATATAGTACATGCAACAACCTACACAGAAATTTCCCACATAAATATAGGTTGGTTAGCGGATAATACATAATCACAACACGAAAAGGCCCACCAAATCACTGCATTATAAATAAAAATAAAACACACTCTATTATCTCCCCCACCGGCCAAACTATTCCATCTATTATAAAATATAAGGGGTATTAGTTTTTTAGAAAAATAAATTTCTTTAACTTTGACCAAGTTTAGAGCAAAAATATCAACATCCACAATATTAAATAGAAAAGTATGGAAATTCATTTCGTGATGAATCTAAAAATACCGATTTGATGTTATGGATTTTGATATATTTTACTACAAATTTGATCAAACTTTTAAAAAATGAGTTTTCAAAAAAGTAATACACCTTATATTCTAAAACAGAGTGATTACTTTTTTAAGAAACCCAACAACGCGAACGGCGCAACAAAGCGTGCACAACCCTTCTAGTATATGATCATTCTGAGATGATCAAAGAAAAAACTACTCCTAGCTAGGTAACACATTACCGACAAGGCCAACAAAGCATTAGGAGTGTGTTGCTCGGCAGAAGCACGAGAGTGGCTTCCCCACAACTAGAAGAAACCCAAGAACCGACGTCCAACGAACTCACGTCTCCTTGATGAAACCATCGGACCATGCCTCAAATCCCCACCGAACTATCGCCAGGAGAGGTCCCTCCGTACCGAGGAGCGCCACGGCGAACACAAGGGTCCTGGAGACCTGATGGCGCGGTCACGTGTATATGAGAGGAAACAAGCAAGAGTGTCCACAACCGGGGAAGCTTCGAGCCAGCCCACAGAAAATTGCGACAACCGAAGTAACCGGCACTCCCCAACGACGCCCCCATAAGGGATATGATGAAAGCGTACCATCGTCACCGAGTCTGCAAGCACTGATAGTTTGTGTTGTTTAGTTGGGTAACAGAATAAAGTCTGCAGATCTGGCCTATGGGCCATCTGGAATACCAGAAATGATTTCGTCTTCAACCGCGCTAAGTGGTCTAACATACAGGTACTCTGGCGCAAAACTGTCTCGTACGCTGCTCGGTGGGAATCGCTGTCTGCATATCCTGCTAAAGAACACATTCAGTCGATGGTGTGAAAGCTGGAGTTCCTGACCAAAGCACCGGATCCAGGCTGAGGAGTGTGTGGCTGGCATCTTGCTTTTAGATCCAGTCCGTTTGTTTGTAATTGAGGAGTCTAGTTTCTGTAATGGCTGCTAGTCCCTAGCTCTGAGCTTCATGTTGTTTCATCTATAATAGCTAGATTTCTTCACCTGTTTGCGCTAGCTTTCCATTTTGTCTAGAGTCTGTAAGATCCTGGAGTCGGTTTTGTACAACTTTGGTTTCCTTGCTTGCAATGGAACCGGCGCTCTCGAAATAGGCTTTCGCCTCGCTTTATAAATAAAGCAACGGTCCACATGATACAAATTCGAACAACAACCAACAGATAACGGCTAGGGCCACAGCACAAATAAGCCCAAGAAAGCATTAAAGAAATAGAAAAAAAGCCACCTAGTGGCTACCGCTGAGCGGCCCTACGGGGACGACAGCCGACGCGCCGAAGCCAAAAGCGCATCCATCATCAAGCCAAGGCGATCACGATCACGCTACCTCGAGAGCGGGTGCCAGTGCTGCAAGAAAGCAAGGAATTTAAAGAAGAAGTCAGATGCCTTCTTCGAGAAAACATTCTCAATCACCATCTTATTCCTAGTCGTCCAAAGAGTCTATGATATTGCCGCAAAAATAAGCCAAAATAGGCGGCGATGCCGTGCCGGCTGTATAGCTCTAAGCCGAAGGAACTCTGCGAGATTTAGGGCCTCCCAGTCAGGCCCCAACGCCTCATGGACGAAAGTCCATAATACCCTCGCTGCCGTACAAGTGAAGAAAATATGGGTCCCGGTCTCCGGTACTGCACAGAGAGGGTGCTAGGCCCTTTTCTTCTAAAAAAAGAATAAAGTCCCAGAACCGCCTCGGAGCTCATGGTTATCCTCGTCTCTTCATGACGGCTTGCTCACGGTTGATAGTTTCATCGACTTCTAGTGAGACTTGGTGTATATCGTTTGTTTACATGAAATTGTATTGGGTGATGTGCCTTCTCTTTTTTGGACAAAGGGAATATATTAATATCACGGAGATATTAATTACACCCAGCCTCTGCAACAACGAAATGTCATAAAGACATTATGGATGCACATAGCCAAAAGACAAGAAGATGAAGAAATAAGATGTGACTGTCCTTTAGCACCTATATTTCTTGCCTTGAGTGTTTGTGTTATGATGGAGTGTTGTTTCGTTTGTTTGTATGGTGATTGTTGCTTTATCTATAAAATAGGGCGAAAGCCTTTTCAATAACATGGTGGAGTGCATCGTGTGATGCAAAGGCGGGGAATTTAACCTCCTTTTGAAAAAAAATCCAAAATTGGAGCCTTCCATCGCCATACCACGGTTTGGCTCATCGTCATAGAGGGGAGACAATGTTCTTCGTGCTCGGCAGCACATATACCAGTTGTAGCCACAATGAAGGCCGCATAGTTTGATTCCAATATTTGGCACACCAATAATCAGCAGGTCTAAAAAATGATTATCTATTGGTTTTCATTGATCCCTAAAAAAATTGTCAACTTTGAAACTTTTGGCTTTACCATATGTTCTTTTCAAGAGGTTTTACCATATGTTAGCTTGTCAAAATATTGACATGCCAAATGTTTGCATTAAATAGAACAGTCTTTACTTCTTCGATTAGGAAGACCCTTTGATGACCCATAAGTATAGGGGATCACAACAGTGTTCGAGGGTAATATTTCATCCAAATTTATTGATTCGACACACATTTATAAGCATTAGCAGTTGAGTTGTCAATTCAACCACACCTGAGAATCACTTTCTTGTAGAAATTTATTAGTAGCAGAACAATATGATGGCAATAGTAACAGAGTAACAACAGTAGTAACAATAATGGTGGCAGCAGCAGCAAACAAAGCAATAGTAGTAACTCAAGCAAGTGCAATAGTATTAAAGCATAGGCACAGAGTAGTGATGAATATTTGGATGAAATTCAATATGGAACAGTTACAACCTAGAGCAATATATAATAACTCCAATTCATCAACCTATCGTGTGAAAAGACTCGCCATGCATGCATACCAGCATGGGTTCTACTCCAAAGGAGATACCTAGACCGAATGTTCTTTGCTTAATCATCTGTCAGAGCATGCTAAACAGCACGGCCAGAAATTCTCATATATGTCAAGATGGGAATGGGCCGGGTCGGCCCGCTGGGTCACTGACTCGGCCCAAAATCTCGAGGCTAACGGGCCAGGTGGGTCGGCCTCGAATCAAAAAGGATTACTGGGAGCTGGCACCGTGTGACCCGATGGACCAGACGGGTCGACCCAGCCGTCTCGCTCTGCCCTAGTCCATCTCTATGCAACCGCCCTCGACGAACTCTGTAGGCTGCCCCCGGCGAACTCTGTAGCCCCCCCCCTCCCGACGTCTCTGCCGCCGCCGGCCGCCCCGACCATCTCTACAGGCCTGCCGCCGCCGCCGGTCGCCCCTAAACATCTCACTAGACTTGCGTAACCAGCTACGTAAAGTTACGTTCTTTCCTCAACGCTAAACTAATCGCCTCTGATTTTCACGGTGTGGGCCTAGGCCTATTTCCCTTCCAACCAAATCAGGCTAGGTCATCTTTTACGTAGGTTACGTAAAAATCTTTACGTAGATGTAGCAAATCTTGTTGGCCTGCTGCCGCCGGCGTTCCTCCCGCCTCTCATTCGTCGTCTTGGTCGCCGTCGAGCTCGCAGACCCGCGGTCCCGTCCGGATATATGATTATTATGAGATGATCAAAGAAAAAACTAGCTAGGTAACACATTACCGACAAGGCCAACTGACACGTCCCGGACACACCCGCCGGTGGTTGTTACTCCTCGCAGGATCTAGACTGGCCCCACAGATCAATACTAGTCTTTACTGCGCACTTTGTTCTCACCCGTGCGCACCCGGGAGCTACTTTCCTGATATATGATTATTATGAGATGATCAAAGAAAAAATTAGCTAGGTAACACATTACCGACAAGGCCAACTGAAACATCCCGGACACACCCGCCGGTGATTTTACTCCTCGCGGGATCTAGACTGGCCCCACAGATCACTAGTCTTTTATGCGCACTTTGTCCTCACTCGTGCGCACCCGGGAACAACTTCCCGGTCAATCACCCATCCTGAAACTACTCCAAGCTGAGCACGCTTAACTTTGGAGTTCTTTCCGAATGGGCTCCTGGAAAAGAAGGAATTCCTTATTGATATGAGTAGTCTATCATCCCTATTAAGCCAGGCTATCACACCAACAAAGCATAAGGAGTGTGTTGCTCGGCAGACGGAGGGCTTGACTGCTCTCTTAGCTAATGCAGAGGCGAATGAAAGTATTTATGAAATTAAGGTTAGTAGAGATGCCTCATCAATTTCAAATCTTCTCTTTGCAGACGACTCTTTGGTCCTTATGCAAGCTAATTCGATGAACGCGGAAGCGCTGAAATCAGTTTTGGATTCTTATTGCGCCGCCTCCGGGCAAATGGTGAGTGTTAAAAAATCTAGTATATTTATTAGTCCCAACACAAAAGTGAAAGACAAGGGCAAATTTGTACTATTCAGAACTATGACTGAAGGCCTCAATGACAAATATTTGGGTTTGCTTGCAAATGTGGGTATGGACAAAAGTGACTGTTTCCAATTCTTAATTGATCGAATTATTATGAAAATTAGTGGATGGAAAGAAATCTTACTCAAATCGGTTGTACAAGCTATCCTAACTTATGCCATCTTCGCCTTTAAAATCCTTTTTTTAAGGAATCATTGACACGATGTCGCAATTTTGGTGCGGTGACGATGACAATCAGAAGAGAATGCATTGGATGGCATGATGGAAGATGTGTGTGCCAAAAGACCAAGGAGGAATGGGATTTCAATTTGGCTTTATTAGCCAAACAAGTGTGGCGTCTGCTTGATAATCTGATTCCCTATGTGCCACCATCTTGAGAACTAAATATTTTTCGGATGACGATTTAATGAATGTAAGTCTAAAAGAGGGTTCTTCCTTTGCTTGGCAAAGCATTATGACAGGAGTTGATTCTCTAAAAAATGTTACATTTGAAGAGTCGGAAATGGACAAAATATTGATATTTGAAGAGATGCATGGATCCCGAACTATACAAATAAGAAAATTATTACTTCTAGAAGAGAGCATCTTTTGTCAAAAAAGTTGTTGATCTTATCGACCCATTCATAAAAAAAGGGTGAGTTTTAGCAATCCCTTGTTAAATTGTCGGGGTTGATGCCTAGGATATCTGTGGTGGAATTCATGTATACACGAGCTTGGTCGCCTCACGGCGACTGTTCTGGTTTCGCTTGTCGCCTCACGACTGGCACGGGAGAAGAGGCCGGCCGGCTACTTTTCCGTGTGTATATATCAATCCAGCACCACGTCGGGTCGACGCAGGCACATGATCATTCATCAATCAGGGTCCCTACGTAGCACAGGCCGGCCTACAGTTCCGGAGCTTGACTTTAGCAGCCATGGTGGGAACTCACGAGGCAAGGCGTCCACCTCACGCCCACGAGTATTCAAGAAAGGCGGTCCAGCGCGAATAATAAAACCACCCAACACCAGTAAGCCTCGCCTATCCGATATCTAGGACTGTTCCTCTTCTCGCCGGCCGGGCCCTCTGGTACCGTGGCCAGCACGAGTACACCGCACCTGCACTGCACAGCACGCACGACTTGTCAAACAAAAAACCCTGCCTCTCGCTCTATAAAAAACACTCAAGCCAGGAGAGTTAAGCACCCATTATCGTTGTGCAGTCGACGCTCACTGTACCGTCCTTGCGAGGGTGAGCAACAGTACCAGCTAAGCTAGCTAGCTACAGCGTACGGTGGCCATGGCGAGCAGCAGCAGCAGCAGCCTGGCCGGTCTGGCGGTGCTGCTCACCGCCGTGCTGTGCCTGCAGCTGCCGATCCACAGCCGCGCGCAGCTGCGCGTGGGGTTCTACAACACCACCTGCCCCAACGCCGAGGCCATCGTCCGGCAGGCCGTCACGGCCGCCTTCGCTACCAACTCCGGCGTCGCCGCCGGCCTCATCCGCCTCCACTTCCACGACTGCTTCGTCGAGGTACGTGCGTGCGTGCCGGTTGCATGTATAGGCTCAGGAGCAGTCGCACGTACAGCTGCTTTGCTTTTGTACTCCAAGAGCTATTTTTTTTTCAAAACAAATGCTCATAACGTTATAAGTTATAAATATACACACGCACACATTATTTTTATTTTTAATGAGGATTTCGTGATACTAATCATATTCTAAAATTGACAAAGTCATCACAAACACTTCGTAGTCGGCAGGCACATCATACCATTGAAAGAATGCGTTGAAAAGCCTAAAATAATTCCGAAAAATGTGGAAGCACTTATGTCAGTTAAAGGATTTAAACTCTGACGGGCTGGTTCTACCATAAGTTATGCTTAGTTTGCAATTGCATGCAAAGCTACCATATACACGGTGGCGGTGTGTATCTTTTCTGCCTTTTGTCACATACATATTTGGTTAATGAAACTAAATATAATTCATGTAATTCCCAAACTCTTTATTCATCTTTCTACCGAGAACAGCTAACCAACTTTATTGTTGGCCTGAAATGGAGGAGAAACTAAAGAGGAGTTCTCTGGAGAAGATAGTAACAACATGGCACCTTTGGAGTCACATGCATGGTAACTAGAAACTTTCCAACTAACTAAAAACTTTACATCTGCGTCAGGGTAGCGATAAGCTTGTAATCCTTCTTGAAAGGGAAGGACGTGCCAAAAGGTGTACACAAGGACAATTAACTTCGAACGTAACGATTTTGAGTTGAACAACACGGTAGGTGACGGTGACTACTATAATACTAATCAATTGGTCGAGTGAACATGTGGGGGTCACTCTTGTTTTGACCACGTATCATACGTTGACGACGTGTCACCTCGCTAGTTTGGTAGGTTAGGTGTCACATTTCACATGTTTGGACTATTCAGCGAGTTAGACAATTATACATGCGATTACTAAGTTAACTACAAATAGTCAACATGAAATGATGCACAGATGATTAGATGAATATTAGTAGTATATGCTTGCTACGTCGTACCTACCATGTGGTAGGTTAGGTGTCACGTTTTCACAGATAACTATTCAGTGAAGTTGGACAATTATCCACATACTTGTTTGAAGTATACGTACATGCGACTACCAAATACTCTAACTACGACTAGTCAAACATGGTATATGATGCACAGATGATTAGCAAAACTGTTATATTTATGCTTGCTACGTCGTACCTACTGTGTCGTGGACATACGTGGAAAATGTCTAATTTGTCCGCGTCCAGCACCTGCCTGTCTCTGCAACAGCTAGGTTCAGGAATGGTACGCCGGCAATTTCCTTTCTTACATAAAGAAAAGATTAATACACTAGGTTAAGTTAAAGACACTGTAGCAGTACCGGTTAAGACTAGGACATGCACCTATAGTTAATCAGTGCAATTAACAATGCATCAAATTGATATTATCCATGTGAACCCACCAGGGCTGTGATTCCTCGGTGCTCCTGTCCGTCAACCCCGGCGGAGGCACGCCGGAGCGTGACGCGGCACCGAACAACCCGAGCCTGCGTGGCTTCGCGGTCGTCGACGCCGCCAGGGCCGCATTGGAGCAGAGCTGCCCGCGCACGGTGTCATGCGCCGACATCCTGGCCTTCGCCGCCCGGGACAGCGTGAACATCACCGGCAGCAACGCCTTCTACCAGGTCCCTTCCGGCCGCCGCGACGGGAACCTCTCGACCCAGGCCGGCGCGTTCACCCTCCCGGGGCCGAACCTGACGGCGGACGGCCTCGTCAGCGGGTTCCAGGACAGGGGGCTCACCGCCGAAGACATGGTGGTCCTGTCCGGCTCCCACACCCTGGGCCGCTCCCACTGCAACTCCTTCATCGTGAGGAACCGGGAGCGGCTGGCGAGCGGCACCATCGGCCCGGCGTACCAGGCGCTGCTGGAGGCGCTGTGCCCGGCGAACACGAGCCAGTTCACCAACGTGACGACGGAGATCGACCTGAGCACGCCGGTGGTGCTGGACAACAACTACTACAAGCTGGTGCAGCTCAACCTGGGCCTGCACTTCTCCGACGACCAGCTCATCCGCAACGCCACCCTCAAGGGCTTCGTCGACACCTTCGCCGCCAACGAGACGCTGTGGAAGGAGAAGTTCATCGCCGCCATGATCAAGATGGGCAACATCGCCCCCAAGACCGGCACGCAAGGGGAGATCCGCCTCAACTGCAGCATCGTCAACCCGTCCTCCACCTCTTCGTCCGGTTACGATGGGGCGATCCAGATGCTCCGCCGCCCGGGCTCCGACGATAAGGTCGCCTCGGGCTGATGTACAGTATGTGCGCAGAGTAACGTGTGTGGTGTTGGCACGTCCTTGCTGCGTATGCGTATGCACGGGCGTGCTGGCCGGTCGGTGTCCGTTCGCACCTACACTTGTGATGAATGATGAAGAATAAACGATGTCGTGCTCTGAGTTGCTGAGTCATGCATGGGCTAAAGGCTAGATCTGGTTGGGGCATGAATGGTCCAACACTTCACCGGCACTATGTGCGCGCGTCGCAGTGCTCCATTATTGCCAACTCGCTTGTTTTCATCTACTATAGCAGATCTGAAAAAACTCGTCTGTAGACTGTTGTCCTTCAAAATTGCCATAAAATGGTCCGGCCGGGCTCAGAACGGCGTCTACTAGTACTAGTTAACTGCCCATGCGTTGCCACGAGACATATATATATTCTTATGATTCAACATCAATTGTGATTAAGTTATTTAATTGTTTTTCTTGTTATTCTCTCTATATCCCTCCTTCTCTCTCATCAGTTTGACTATTTATTCATGCATGTATTAGGACAATTTCTTCAAGAAGCAGCTCTACGAAAGTATGTAAGTCAAATCTCCAAACGACTTTCTTGCACACATCACACGACACACAATATCTACCAAAGATGAGAACTCAAAAGCAAAGTGCATGTATTCAAATGTAAGTCATGCCGGTGCACATACCTCCACCCTGAAGTATGAATTTGGAACACTAAAAGAGATAGTAGTGGCTACATGCCTACATTCACCATGTGGATCCCAATACCACATTATGTTATCCTCTCCAAGCACATCAAAGCTACACAAAGATATGGCCAAATATTAAACTTCCAACCGAAGAACTTCGTTTTTTCATCTCTTCTTAGCAATTGCAATGATCTGTCATATACTATCGAACATATAGTTTTTGGGATAACACTTAACATTTGCTTTTGCAAAAACTCACTACCGTAATATTTTGTTTCTCTATTAGATCTCACTAAAAAACATAAGACACATGAATATAAGGAATTAAAATCCTCTTTTCGATCCTACAAGACATTCATTCTGGTTAGAACAACGTGATATGTGTCATCTTGGAACCGTAACCAGCGAGGCCGCTCTTAGCGTTCTCCGGTCTGTGTCTTCTTAGGAGCCAGCCTCATCAACCCGCCTCGGAAGTTGTTACACAATCTATGGGTCACAACATATTTGGTTGTTGCCCCTCTACTTTTGTTATATCGCCCAGAGAATGACCAACATGGCCTTGGTACGGTAATGGCTGGACTTCATCATCTTGTCGAGCATGACAGGGACAATCTCTTTGGGGCAGGACCTTGGCGCATCCGACAACGATCAGGTGGGCATTGTATCATGAAGAGGCACAGACCAGGATTTTGAATAGATGAACCTCGAGGTGAGTAGGCATTGCGATCTGCGTCTCTGCTTGGCGCCCGTCATGAGACGTGCAGTCAGCCGGCGAAGCAGTGTTCTGATTCTTTACTGTCCGATTCAGATCTCCTTGCAGACATGGCAGTTAACCTCCCATGTTGGTTAACCTCCCATGCACTACACCGTATGCACACACACATACACGGTACACCACCATGAGCTTCAGTTCGGTTCGGTCAGTTGAATAACTTTTTTCTAGAAACAGTTGAGTCGCTATCAATCATGCATGCATGTATGTACACAACAACTGTTTCATGGAGTAAAGCAAATGCAGATATTAAGCTTACCGGTCTAGCTCCTCCTTCCTCAAGGTGGAAAAGTCATTTCTCGACACCCTCCAGCTGCCAGAGCACATCATCCACCGTCAGTGGCTCCATCTCAAGCAAACAACCTGGTGCACACAACCTGCAACCAGTCTATGACATCATTTTCAGATACATAAATGCCACCAATTGTTTCATCTCGTCAGGATAGAACAATATACATCGCAATACAGTACATTCTTTCTTCATATAAAACCATCAAGAATCAATGTTTGTAGCTGTAAAAATAGGTCTGACATGGTTCCATTTTCTACATATATACCCAGCAACAATGAAACGGCTAGTACCGAAAGATTCAGCATGAGTTTGATTGCCATGGTGAGGAACAAAGAAGGCCGGTACAGAATCATCCCACTTCCTTCTTGGTGCCCTTCATGTGCACTTCGTCACTCTCCTTCTCCTTGATCTTCCTCGGGAACTACCGACTGTGCTGGGTGCACTCTGCACTTGACAATGAGCTTATCGACACGCCATCCGTGCTGCAGCAACTGACATGGATTCAGCGTTGGCAATGAAGAGGCGCTGAAGCTCGGAGTGGCACACGGGGCACCCAGGCGCATGAGGAGCTCGAGACGCGCTTGTCAGCTGTGGAACCGGAGGGCGGCGATTAAATCAAACGACAGTCACTCTCGATGCCAAAGACACGGGCGACCGTCCAGACCATGTCCTACACGAGACACACCTACCCCGCCTCGACCTCGCCTAGCCGCTGCTATGCGTCAGGCGCCGTGCAGAGCAGATGTCGTGGCTATGCATGTACCTTGCCATGGACCTCAGGGGAGGCTAGAACGGGGCGTCACCGGTGCACGTCGGCGACGAAGGTCGACGCGAGCAGTGGCGGGATCGTAGTGTGCTACCTCTTGAGGATGTGTTGGTTTTCCCTTGAAGAGGAAAGGGTGATGCAGCAAAGTAGCGTAAGTATTTCCCTCAGTTTTTGAGAACCAAGGTATCAATCCAGTAGGAGACTACACGCAAATCCCTCATACCTGCACAAACAAATAAGAACCTTGCAACCAACGCGATAAAGGGGCTATCAATCCCTTCACGGCCACTTGCAAAAGTGAGATCTGATAGAGATAATAAGATAAATATTTTTGGTATTTTTATGGTATAGATTGGAAAGTAAAGATTGCAAAATAAACGGCGACAGAAATAGCTAGTTGTCGGGAGATTAATATGATGGAAAATAGACCCGGGGGCCATAGGTTTCACTAGTGGCTTCTCTCAAGATAGCAAATTCTACGGTGGGTGAACAAATTACTGTCGAGCAATTGATAGAAAAGTGCATAGTTATGAGAATATCTAGGCATGATCATGTATATAGACATCATGTCAGCGACAAGTAGACCGAAACGATTCTGCATCTACTACTATTACTCCACACATCGACCGCTATCCATCATGCATCTAGAGTATTAAGTTCATAAGAACAGAGTAACGCATTAGGCAAGATGACATGATGTAGAGGGATAAACTCAAGCAATATGATATAAACCCTATCTTTTTATCTCGATGGCAACAATTCAATACGTGCCTTGCTGCCCCTGCTGTCACTGGGAAAGGACACCGCAAGATTGAACCCAAAGCTAAGCACTTCTTCCATTGCAAGAAAGATCAATCTAGTAGGCCAAACCAAACTGATAATTCGAAGAGACTTGCAAAGATATCAAATCATACATACAAGCATTCAGAGAAAAATCAAATATTGTTCATAGATAATCTTGATCATAAACCCACAATTCATCGGATCTCGACAAACACACCGCAAAAAGTATTACATCGAATAGATCTCCAAGAGAATCGAGGAGAACTTTGTATTGAGATCCAAAGAGAGAGAAGAAGCCATCTAGCTAATAACTATGGACCCGAAGGTCTGTGGTAAACTACTCACACATCATCAGAGAGGCTATGGTGTTGATGTAGAAGCCCTCCGTGATTGATTCCCCCTCCGGCGGAGCGCCGGAAAAGGCCCCAAGATGGGATCTCACGGGTACAGAAGGTTGCGGCGGTGGAAATGGGGTTTCGTGGTGCTCTTGGATGTTTTCAGGGTATAAGAGTATATATAGGTGAAGGAAGTAGGTCGGTGGAGCCACGAGGGGCCCACGAGGGTGGGGGGCGCGCCTACCCCCCCGGGCGCGCCTCCCTACCTCGTGGCCGCCTCGTTGCTTCCTTGACGTCCACTCCAAGTCTCCTGGATTGCGTTTGTTCCAAAAACGATCCTCGCGAAAGTTTCATTCTGTTTGTACTCCGTTTGATATTCCTTTTCTGCGGAACACTGAAATAGGCAAAAAACAACAATTTGCACTAGGCCTCCGGTTAGTAGGTTAGTCCCAAAATAATATAAAAGTGTATAATAAAGCCCATTGAACATCCAAAACAGATAATATAATAGCATGGAACAATCAAAAATTATAGATACGTTGGAGACGTACCAAGCATCCCCAAGCTTAATTCCTGCTCGTCCTCGAGTAGGTAAATGATAAAAACAGAATTTTTGATGTGGAATGCTACCTAGCATAGTTCTCAATGTAATTTTCTTTATTGTGGCATGAATGTTCAGATCCGAAAGATTCAAGACAAAAGTTTAATATTGACATAAAAATAATAATACTTCAAGCATACTAATAAAACAATCATGTTTTCTCAAAATAAGATGGCCAAAGAAAGTTATCCCTACAAAATCATATAGTCTGGCTATGCTCTATCTTCATCACACAAAATATTTAAATCATGCACAACCCCGATGACAAGTCAATCAATTGTTTCATACTTTTGATGTTCTCAAACTTTTTCAATCTTCACGCAATACATGAGCGTGAGCCATGGACATAGCACTATATGTGGAATAGAATGGTGGTTGTGGAGAAGACAAAAAGGAGAAGATAGTCTCACATCAACTAGGCGTATCAACGGGCTATGGAGATGCCCATCAATAGATATCAATGTGAGTGAGTAGGGATTGCCATGCAACGGATGCACTAGAGCTATAAGTGTATGAAAGCTCAACAAAAGAAACTAAGTGGGTGTGCATCCAACTTGCTTGCTCACGAAGACCTAGGGCATTTTGAGGAAGCTCATCATTGGAATATACGAGCCAAATTCTATAATGTAAAATTCCCACTAGTATATGAAAGTGACAACAAGGAGACTCTCTATCATGAAGATCATGGTGCTACTTTGAAGCACAAGTGTGGTAAAAGGATAGTAAAATTGTCCCTTCTCTCTTTTCTCTTATTTTTTTGGGCCTTTCTCTTTTTATTATGGCCTCTTTTCTTTCTCTTTTTTTTATTTTCAGTCCGGAGTCTCATCCCGACTTGTGGGGGAATCATAGTCTCCATCATCCTTTCCTCACTTGGGACAATGCTCTAATAATGATGATCATCACACTTTTATTTACTTACAACTCAAAATTTACAACTCGGTACTTGGAACAAAATACGATTCTATGTGAATGCCTCCGGCGGTGTATCGGGATATGCAATGAATCAAGAGTGACATGTATGAAAATCATGAACGGTGGCTTTGCCACAAATACGATGTCAACTACATGATCATGCAAAGCAATATGACAATGATGAAGCGTGTCATAATAAACTGAACGGTGGAAAGTTGTATGGCAATATATCTCAGAATGGCTATGGAAATGCCATAATAGGTAGGTATGGTGGCTGTTTTGAGGAAGGTATATGGTGGGTGTATGATACCGGCGAAAGTTGTGCGGTATTAGAGAGGCTAGCAATGGTGGGAGGGTGAGAGTGCGTATAATCCATGGACTCAACATTAGTCATAAAGAACTCACATACTTATTGCAAAAATCTATTAGTTATCGAAACGAAGTAGTACGCGCATGCTCCAACGGGGATAGATTGGTAGGAAAAGACCATCGCTCGTCCCCAACCGCCACTCATAAGGAAGACAATCAATAAATAAATCATTCTCCGACTTCATCACATAACGGTTCACCATACGTGCATGCTATGGGTGTAACGCTCCGGATCCGATGCGCCAGGTGTCTGCCAGTTATTCGTCGTTGTTGCCATATCATTTGCTTGCGTGTTGCATCTTGCCATGTCATCATCTGCATTGCATCCTCATGTTTTCAAAACTTGCATCCGGTCTTTTTCCGCGTTGTCCGTTTCGCGATCCGACACTCCCACACGCGCCCGTCGCCCCTCTCAGACCTTGTTTCGTGAGCGGGAGAAAAACGCTCTCGGAATGGGCCGAGATTTGCCGAGTGGTCTTGGTATATCACCGGTAGACCGCCCGTCAAACTTCGTTCCATTTGGAGGTCGTTTGATGCCCCAACGGTTAACCGCGTACCCCGCAAAGCCCCTTTTGTCTTGCAGCCCAACACCCCTCGAAATCAGCCCACTAACCCATCCAAACCCCCTCCATGCTCTCGGTCGTTGGATCGTGATCGTGTGGGCGAAAACCGCACCTCATTTGGACTCCTAGCTCCTTCTACCTATAAATATGTGCACCCGCCTTTCCAAATCGCAGATCAAACCCTACCCTTTTTCCACCTTGCGCCCGCAAACCCGCCGCCGCCGGACACGTCCACCCGCCACCTCACCTCGGCCAATAGGGCGCTGCCATGTCGCCTTCCCCGCCGCCTCAGCCAACCAGCCGCCGCCGTTCCCCTCCACCGCGCGGGCCCGGGAGGCCCAGATCCGGCCCCCCGGCCCGGTTCGCCACGCCGCCGCCCGCGCCCGAGGCGCCCCGCGCCGCGCCTCCCCGCCGGTCCCCACCGGCGTCGTCCAACTCCTCGCCGACCGCGCCGTCCCCGCCGCCTCGTGGCGTCGCGCCGCCCGCCTCGCGGCTCGCGCCTCCGCGCCGGTCGCCGCGCTCGCCGGCCGCCAGACCCCCCCCAGCTCCCTTGACCTTCCCGGCGTCTTCCCCGTCTACTCCGGCGAGCCCGGCTTCGCCTCAAAATCCGCGTCCAGATCCAGATCCACACGAGGTTGCCCCGATTTTTCACTGTCCCAAAAATACTTGCATTATGTTGCTCACTTCATCATGCCATAACTTTGTACTCGGTGGTCCGTTTTGTGCGTGTAATATGTTAGAATGTTCATTGTGAGATGCTATTTATTTCATTCCATTGTGTCATGCTTGTTTGAGTTTATCTTGATGCCCTAATCATCGTTGCAAGAGTGCTATATGATGTTAACTGCTGTCTGCTTACAGAACTTGGTGATTTGTCTTTTTCATTGCGTTTTGTGTGTGCATCTTATGAGCTTGATGTCTACATGAGTTTTGAACTACATCATTCCATATTTACAAGGGTGCTTGTCTTGTATTTTTTTTATCTATGGGGTGACTAGCACAAGCATGTCAAGTAGCCTCCATGATGTTGCTGATATCTGTGACTTGTGTTTTCTGCCAAGTCTGTAGCTGTAGTATCGTGATGCTAAAAAACCTGCTGCCATCATGAGTTCTATGCATAATCTGGAGATGTTCACTAAGGGTGTTTTGTTATACGTGTTATGATGTATCCATCCGTGCCCTTTTTGGCATTTATAGCTTGCTGTAGCTTGTCGTAATCTTGCTCCAAATTTGCTAAATAATGTTGTTGTCAGGCTGTTAACATTAAGTTCAGTTTTGACATGTGTTTTGCTAGAGATCCATGCACCCTATGAACTTGCTCTTGCCATGCTTAGCTTCATAATTATGCCATCTTACTGTTGGATGCCTTCACATGCCATGAAATTCTTTGTGATGAGTTATTTGAGCTCGTAAATATGCCTTCATAATTCTGTTCATGTCATGCTCAGTTTTTCTGCCAAGTCTGAATCTGTTTATGAAACTTGCTACGTTTATATGGGTGCCATCATATCTTTTGTGCCTTTTTGGCTCGTGATCAGTAAGGTACTTTTGTTCTATTCTTTGAGGGAATCATGCCATGCCTTTGGTTGCCTTGATAAGTTCCTGTAGCATGTTGTTTGATAGCTCTAAACATTGTAACCTGATGTTATTTCTGTCATGTCCAGTGATTTTCTGCTAAGTCTGTGAATCTGTTATTAATTGCAATCTTGCCATGTCCTTTTGAGCATGTTCTAGTGGTTTCTGGAGATATCTCAGTGTTCATGTTTTGTAATGCTTTACCTATACATCATTCCCATGCCATTTGTTTTCATGTTGAGATGCTGTAGCATATTTTCATGATTCTTGCAAGATGCCTAGTTGATGTTTTGGACAGATTGTTGCTATGTCTTTGTTTGGAGTGTATGTGTTGCACCGTTGCTCCGTTTTGAGCATGCTCTATATGAAACTTCCTTAGTTTTGCATTTAGTTTCAGGTTATCTTGTTGCATCCTTGTTTTGAGGTGTTTGCTTGATGTTTGAATGCATTTTGCATCAATGCCATGTTTAACTTGTTTTGCTCATATCTTCTAGGCCGTAGCTCCGAACTAAATGAACTTTATATGTAACTTGACTAGAATTTCGTGTAGATCATCTTGGTGCATCTTAACTTGCTGTTTAAAAACTTTAACATAAGGTTTATTCAGATCTGGAACAATTTCGAAATTTGTATATGAGGACTTACCGGAATTGTCATATGTTGTTTCCGGCCTCATTTAAACTTGCTTTGATGTGTTGTTCTTGTATGCATCATCTCTTGCCATGAGTAGATTCATGTAGCCTTGTCATGCATCATACTTGGTTGAGCATCATGCCTTGTTCATGTGTGGTGTGTTTACCATATTGTGTGCTTCTTCTCGATAGTTCCCGTGTCGTTGCAATCGTGAGGATTCGTTCGTCTTCGTGGCTTCATCTTCTTCATGGACTCGTTATTCTTCCTAGCGGGATTTTAGGAAAGATGACCGTCACCTTGGATCTCATTACTATCATTGCTATGCTAGTTGCTTCGTTCTATTGCTATGCCGCGCTACCTATCACTTGCTTTTCAAGCCTCCCAAATTGCCATGCCATGAACCTCTAACCTTTTTCACCCTTCCTAGCAAACCGTTGTTTGGCTATGTTACCGCTTTGCTCAGCCCCTCTTATAGCGTTGCTAGTTGCAGGTGAAGATGAAGATTGCTCCATGTTGGATTATGTTTATGTTGGGATATCACAATATCACTTATTTAATTAATGCATCTATATACTTGGTAAAGGGTGGAAGGCTCGGCCTTATGCCTGGTGTTTTGTTCCACTCTTGCCGCCCTAGTTTCTGTCATACCGGTGTTATGTTCCTTGATTTTGCGTCCCTTACGCGGTTGGGTGATTTATGGGACCTCCTTGACAGTTCGCTTTGAATAAAACTCTTCCAGCAAGGCCCAACCTTGGTTTCACATTTGCCTCACCTAGCCTTTTTCCCTTGGGAGTCGCGCATCCTGAGGGTCATCTTTATTTTAACCCCCCCGGGCCAGTGCTTCTCTAAGTGTTGGTCCGAACCGAGCTGCCTGCGGGGCCACCTCGGGGAAACTCGAAGTCTGGTTTTACTCGTAGCTAGTCTCATCCGGTGTTGCCCTGAGAATGAGATATGTGCAGCTCCTATCGGGATTGTCGGCGCATCGGGCGACTTTGCTGGTCTTGTTTTACCATTGTCGAAATGTCTTGTAAACCGGGATTCCAAGACTGATCGTGTCTTCCCGGGAGAAGGAATATCCTTCGTTGACCGTGAGAGCTTATAATGGGTTAAGTTGGGACACCCCTGCAGGGTATTATCTTTCGAAAGCCGTGCCCGCGGTTATGTGGCAGATGGGAATTTGTTAATGTCCGGTTGTAGAGAACTTGACACTTGACTTAACTAAAACGCATCAACCGCGTGTGTAGCCGTGATGGTCTCTTTTCGGCGGAGTCCGGGAAGTGAACACGGTTGTTGGGTTATGTTTGACGTAAGTAGGAGTTCAGGATCACTTCTTGATCATTACTAGTTGACGACCGTTCCGTTGCTCCTCTTCTCGCTCTTATTTGCGTATGTTAGCCACCATACTTGCTTAGTCGCTGCTGCAACCTCACCACCTTATCCATTCCTTTCCCATTAAGCTTTGCTAGTCTTGATACCCATGGTAATGGGATTTCTGAGTCCTCATGGCTCACAGATTACTACAACAACAGTTGCAGGTACTGGTTTTGCGATGATCATGACGCGAGAGCGATGTTACTTGTTTTGGAGTTCTTCTTCTGCTTCTTCTTCGATCAGGGGATAGGTTCCAGGTCGGCAGCTTGGGCTAGCAGGGTGGATGTCGTTTGAGTTTCTGTTTGTGTTTCATCCGTAGTCGGATGTTGATCTTATGTATGATGTATTGATGTATTCTTGCGGCATCTGTATGCCTTGTATGTATCCCCATCTATTATGTAATGTTGATGTAATGATATCCACCTTGCAAAAGCGTTTCAATATGCGGGTCTATCCTTGGTGGGACCTTCGAGTTCCTCTCGGATAGGGTTGCATATTGGGCGTGACAATGGGAATCACAAACTTTAACACAAGTATTTCCCAAATTCACAACTACTCAACTAGCATGACTCTAATATCACCATCTTCATATCTCCAAACAATCATAAAGAATCAAACTTCTCATCGTATTCAATGCACTTTATATGATAGTTTTTATTATACCTATCTTGGATGCTCATCACTTTAGAACTAAAATTTTAACCAAAGCAAATTACCATGCTGTTCTAAAAGAATCTCAAAATAATATAAGTGAAGCATGAGAGATCAATAATTTCTATATAATAAACCACCACCGTGCTCTAAAAAGATATAAGCGAAGCACTAGAGCAAAATTATCTAGCTCAAAAGATGTAAGTGAAGCACATAGAGTATTCTAATAAATTCCGATTCATGTGTGTCTCTCCAAAAGGTGTGTACAACAAGGATGATTGTGGTAAACTAAAAAGCAAATACTCAAATCATACAAGACGCTCCAAGCAAAACACATATCATGTGGTGAATAAAAATATAGCATCAAGTAAAGTTACCGATAGACGAAGACGAAAGAGGGGATGCCTTCCAGGGCATCCCCAAGCTTAGGCTTTTGGTTGTCCTTGAATTTTACCTTGGGGTGCCTTGCGCATCCCCAATCTTAGGCTCTTGCCACTCCTTGTTCCATAATCCATCAAATCTTTACCCAAAAACTTGAAAACTTCACAACACAAAACTCAACAGAAAATCTCATGAGGTCCGTTAGCGAAATAAAACAAACCACCACTTTAAGATAATGTAATGAACTCATTCTTTATTTATATTGGTGTTAAGCCTACTGTATTCCAACTTCTCTATGGTTCATACCCCCCCGATACTAGCCATAGATTCATCAAAATAAGCAAACAACGCACGAAAAACAGAATCTGTCAAAAACAGAACAGTCTGTAGTAATCTGTATCAAACACAAACTTATGTAACTCAGAAAAAACTACCAAAATAGGGAGAGCTAGATAATTTTATTATTGATCTACTGCAATTGGAATCAGTATTTTATCACTTTCTGGTGATGTTTAACAATTGTTTTCGTGGGCAGAAAGTTTCTGACTTTTTCAGCAAGATCAAATAATTATCACCCAAGAAGATCCTATAGGTTTTACTTGGCACAAACACTAATTAAAACATAAAACCACATCTAACCAGAGGCTAGATGAAATATTTATTACTAAACAGTAACAAAAAGCAAGGAACAAAAATAAAATTGGGTTGCCTCCTAACAAGCGCTATCGTTTAACGCCCCTAGCTAGGCATAAAAACATGGATAGATCTAGGTATTGTCATCTTTGGTATTCAAATCATAAGTGGCCCTCATAATAGATTCATAAGGCAATTTAATTTTCTTCCTAGGAAAGTGTTCCATGCCTTTCCTTAATGGAAATTGGAATCTAATATTTCCTTCTTTCATATCAATAATTGCCAATCGTTCTAAGGAAAGGTCTACCAAGAATAATAGGACATGTAGGATTTCAATCTATATCAAGAACAATGAAATCTACGGGCATATAATTCCTATTTGCAACAATAAGAACATCATTAATCCTTTCCATAGGTTTCTTAATGGTGGAATCCGCAAGATGCAAATTTAAAGAACAATCATCAAATTCATGGAAACCTAGCACATCACCCAAAGTTTTAGGAATCGTGGAAACACTAGCACCCAAATCACACAAAGCATAGCATTTATGATCTTTAATCTTAATTTTAATAGTAGGTTCCCACTCATCATAAAGTTTCCTAGGGATAGAGACTTCTAATTCAAGTTTTTCTTCATAGGATTGCATTAAAGCATCAACGATATGTTTGGTAAAAGCTTTATTTTGACTATAAGCATTAGGAGAATTTAACACAGATTGCAACAAGGAAATAAAATCTATCAAAGAGCAATTATCATAATTAAATTCGTTGAAATCCAAAATAGTGGGTTCATTGCTATGTAAAGTTTTGACCTCTTCAATCCCACTTTTACCAATTTTTGCATCAAGATCTAAAAACTCCGAATCATTGGGACGCCTTTTAACTAAAGTTGACTCATCTCCAGTCTCATCATTATCAAGATTCATATTAGAAACAAAGATTTAATAGGGGACACATCAATCAATTTTAGATCTTCATCTTTATTATCATGAAAACTAAAAGAACACACTTTCACAAAGCAATCTTTTTTTGCACGCATCCTAGCGGTTCTTTCTTTGCACTCATCAATGGAAATTCTCATGGCTTTGAGAGACTCATTGATATCATGCTTAGGTGGAATAGATCTAAGTTTTAAAGAATCAACATCAAGAGAAATTCTATCCAGGTTCCTAGCCAATTCATCAACCTTAAGCAATTTTTCTTCAAGCAAAGCATTGAAATTCTTTTGCGAAATCATAAATTCTTTAACACTAGTCTCAAAATCAGAGGGCATCTTATTAAAATTTCCATAAGAGTTGTTGTAGGAATTACCATAGTTATTAGAGGAACTACTAGGGAACGGCCTAGAATTAAAGTTTCCTCTATACGCGTTGTTACCAAAATTGTTCCTACCAACAAAATTCACATCCATAGATTCATTATTATTCTCAATCAAAGTGGACAAAGGCATATCATTAGGATCAGAAGAAACACTATTATTAGCAAACAATTTCATAAGTTCATCCATCTTTCCACTCAAAACATTAATCTCTTCAATCGCATGAACCTTTTTACTAGTAGATCTTTCGGTGTGCCATTGAGAATAATTAACCATAATATTATCTAGGAGTTTAGTAGCTTCTCCTAAAGTGATTTCCATAAAAGTGCCTCCTGCGACCGAATCTAAAAGATTTCTAGAAGCAAAATTCAATCCGGCATAAAAAAATTGTATAATCATCCATAAATTCAAACCATGTGTAGGACAATTACGTATCATTAATTTCATCCTCTCCCAAGCTTGTGCAACATGCTCATGATCAAGTTGCTTAAAATTCATAATATCGTTGAGAGATGATCTTAGCAGGAGGAAAATACTTAGAGATAAAAGCATCTTTGCACTTATTCCATGAATCAATACTATTTTTAGGCAAAGAAGAGAACCAAGTTTTAGCACGATCTCTAAGCGAAAACGGAAATAGCTTCAATTTAACAATATCATTATCCACATCTTTCTTCTTTTGCATATCGCACAAATCAACAAAGTTGTTTAGATGAGTAGTGGCATCTTCACTAGGAAGGCCAGAGAATTGATCTTTCATGACAAGATTCAACAAAGCAGCATTAATTTCACAAGATTCAGCATTGGTAATAGGTGCAATTGGGGTGCTAAGAAAATCATTGTTGTTGGTATTAGAAAAGTCACACAATTTAGTATTGTCTTGAGCCATCGTGACAAACAATCCAACACACAAGCACACAAGAAGCAAGCAAAAAGAGAAGAACGGAAAAAGGGCAAATAAAACGGCAAGGGTGAAGTGCGGGAGAGGAAAATGAGAGGAAAATGGAAAATAATATAATGCGAGGGATAAGAGTTTATGATGGGTACTTGGTATGTCTTGACTTGAGCGTACATCTCCCCGGCAACGGCTCCAGAAATGGCTAGTTGCTGGGAGATCAACTCTTGACTTGACTTGGTGTAAACCTCCCCGGCAACGGCGCCAGAAATCCTTCTTGCTACCTCTTGAGCATGCGTTGGTTTTCCCTTGAAGAGGAAAGGGTGATGCAGCAAAGTAGCGTAAGTATTTCCCTCAGTTTTTGAGAACCAAGGTATCAATCCAGTAGGAGACTACACGCAAATCCCTCGTACCTGCACAAACAAATAAGAACCTTGCAACTAACGCGATAAAGGGGTTGTCAATCCCTTCACGACCACTTGCAAAAGTGAGATCTAATAGAGATAATAAGATAAAATATTTTTGGTATTTTTATGGTATAGATTGGAAAGTAAAGATTGCAAAATAAACGGCGACAGAAATAGCTAGTTGGCGGGAGATTAATATGATGGAAAATAGACCCGGGGGCCATGGGTTTCACTAGTGGCTTCTCTCAAGATAGCAAATTCTACGGTGGGTGAACAAATTACTATCGAGCAATTGATAGAAAAGTGCATAGTTATGAGAATATCTAGGCATGATCATGTATATAGGCATCACGTCCGCGACAAGTAGACCAAAATGATTCTGCATCTACTACTATTACTCCACACATCGACCGCTATCCAACATGCATCTAGAGTATTAAGTTCATAAGAACAGAGTAACACATTAGGCAAGATGACATGATGTAGAGGGATAAACTCAAGCAATATGATATGAACCCCATCTTTTTATCCTCGATGGCAACAATTCAATACGTGCCTTGCTGCCCCTGCTGTCACTGGGAAAGGACACCGCAAGATTGAACCCAAAGCTAAGCACTTCTCCCATTGCAAGAAAGATCAATCTAGTAGGCCAAACCAAACTGATAATTCGAAGAGACTTGCAAAGATATCAAATCATACATATAAGAATTCAGTGAAGAATCAAATATTGTTCATAAATAATCTTGATAATAAACCCACAATTCATCGGATCTCGACAAACACACCGCAAAAAGTATTACATCGAATAGATCTCCAAGAGAATCGAGGAGAACTTTGTATTGAGATCCAAAGAGAGAGAAGAAGCCATCTAGCTAATAACTATGGACCCGAAGGTCTGTGGTAAACTACTCACACATCATCGGAGAGGCTATGGTGTTGATGTAGAAGCCCTCCGTGCTCGATTCCCCCTCCGGCGGAGCGCCGGAAAAGGCCCCAAGATGGGATCTCACGGGTACAGAAGGTTGCGGCGGTGGAAATAGGGTTTCGTAGTGCTCCTGGATGTTTTCAGGGTATAAGAGTATATATAGGCGAAGGAAGTAGGTCGGTGGAGCCACAAGGGGCCCATGAAGGTGGGGGCGCGCCTACCCCCCTGGGCACGCCTCCCTACCTCGTGGTCGCCTCGTTGCTTCTTTGACATCCACTCCAAGTCTCCTGGATTGCGTTTGTTCCAAAAACGATCCTCGCGAAGGTTTCATTCCGTTTGGACTCCGTTTGATATTCCTTTTCTGCGAAACACTGAAATAGGCAAAAAACAGCAATTTGCACTGGGCCTCTGGTTAGTAGGTTAGTCCCAAAAATAATATAAAAGTGTATAATAAAGCCCATTAAACATCCAAAACAGATAATATAATAGCATGGAACAATAAAAAATTATAGATACGTTGGAGACGTATCACAGTGCCGCGGGGAGGATGCAGAGGGCTTGGCCTGCTAAGGGAGCACGATGGCCGGGCTTCGTGCAAGACGGGGCGGAGCTTTGGGCAAGGATCACCGTGTGGAGGTGGTGGGTAGCGCGATCGGCCATGATACTTCGTTTTTTCATCTCTTCTTAGCAATTGCAATGATCTGTCATATACTATCGAACATCTAGTTTTTGGGATAACAATTAACATTTACTTTTGCAAAACCTCAATACCGTAATATTTTGTTTCTCTATTAGATCTCACTAAAAAAACATAAGTACACATGAATATAAGGAATTAAAATCCCCTTTTCGAGCCTACAAGACATTCATTCTGGTTAGAACAACGTGATATGTGTCATCTTGGAACCGTAACCAGCGAGGCCGCTCTTAGCGTTCTCCGATCTGTGTCTTCTTAGGAGGCAGCCTCATCAACCCACCTCGGAAGTTGTTACACAATCTATGGGTCACAACATATTTGGTTGTTGCCCCTCTATTTTTCTTATATTGCCCAGAGAATGACCAACATGGCCTTGGTATGGTAATGGCTGGACTTCATCATCTTGTCGAGCATGACAGGAACAATCTCTTTGGCGCAGGACCTTGGCGCATCCGACAACGATCAGGTGGGCATTGTATCATGAAGAGGCACACACCAGGATTTTGAATAGATGAACCTCGAGGTGAGTAGGCATTGCGGTCTGTGTCTTTGCTTGGCGCCCGTCATGAGACGTGCAGTTAGCCGGCGAAGCAGTGTTCTGATTCTTTACCGTCCGATTCAGATCTCCTTGCAGACATGGCAGTTAACCTCCCATGTTGGCTAACCTCCCATGCACTACACCATATGCACACACACATACACGGTACACTACCATGAGCTTCAGTTCGGTTTGGTCAGTTGAATAACTTTTTTTTGAGAAACAGTTGAGTCGCTATCAATCATGCATGCATATATGTACACAACAACTGTTTCATGGAGGAAAGCAAATGCAGATATTAAGCTTACCGGTCTAGCTCCTCCTTCCTCAAGGTGGAAAAGTCATTTCTCGACACCCTCCAACTGCCACAGCACATCATCCACCGTCAGTGGCTCCATCTCAATCAAACAACCTGGTGCGCAGAACCTGCAACCAGTCTATGACATCGTTTTCAGATACATAAATGCCACCAATTGATTCATCTCGTCAGGATAGAACAATATACATCGCAATACAGTACATTCTTTCTTCATATAAAACCATCAAGAATCAATGTTTGTAGTTGTAAAAATAGGTCTGACATGGTTCCATTTTCTACATATATACCCAGCAACAATGAAACGGCTAGTACCGAAAGATTCATCATGAGTTTGATTGCCATGGTGAGGAACAAAGAAGGCCGGTACAGAATCATCCCACTTCCTTCTTGGTGCCCTTCATGTCCACGTCGTCAGTCTCCTTCTCCTTGATCTTCCTCGGGAACTACCGACTGTGCTGGGTGCACTCTGCACTTGACAATGAGCTTATCGACACACCATCCGTGCTGCAGCAACTGACATGAATTCAGCGTTGGCAATGAAGAGGCGCTGAAGCTTGGAGTGGCACACGGGGCACCCAAGCGCATGAGGAGCTCAAGACACGATTGTCAGCCGTGGAACCGGAGGGCGGCGGTTAAATCAAACGACAGTCACTCTCGACGCCAAAGACACGGGCGACCGTCCAGACCAAGTCCTACGCGAGACACACCTACCCCGCCTCGATCTCGCATAGCCGCTGCTACGCGCCAGGCGCGGTGCAGAGCAGAGGTGGTGGCTATGCATGTACCTTGCCATGGACCTCAGGGGAGGCTAGCACGGGGCGTCACCGGTGCACGTTGGCGACGAAGGTCGACGCGAGCAGTGGCGGGATCGCAGTGCCGCGGGGAGGATGCAGAGGGCTTGGCCTGCTAAGGGAGCACGATGGCCGGGCTTCGTGCAAGACGGGGCAGAGGTTTGGGCAAGGATCACCGGGTGGAGGTGGTGGGTAGGATGATCGGCCATGGTACTTCGGTTTTTCATCTCTTCTTAGCAATTGCAATGATCTGTCATATACTATCAAACATATAGTTTTTGGGATAACAATTAACATTTGCTTTTGCAAAAACACACTACCGTAATATTTTGTTTCTCTATTAGATCTCACTAAAAAACATAAGAACACATGAATATAAGGAATTAAAATCCCATTTTCGAGCCTACAAGATATTCATTCTGGTTAGGACAACGTGATATGTGTCATCTTGGAACCGTAACCAGCGAGGCCGCTCTTAGCGTTCTCCGATCTGTGTCTTCTTAGGAGGCAGCCTCATCAACTCTCCTTGGAAGTTGTTACACAAACTATGGGTCACAACATATTTGGATTCTTGCCCCTCTACTTTTGTTATATCGCCCAGAGAATGACCAACATGGCCTTGGTACGGTAATGGCTGGACTTCATCATCTTGTCGAGCATGACAGGAACAATCTCTTTGGTGCAGGACCTTGGCGCATCCGACAACGATCAGGTGGGCATTGTATCATGAAGAGGCACACACCAGGATTTTGAATAGATGAACCTCGAGGTGAGTAGGCATTGCGATCTGCGTCTCTGCTCGACGCCCGTCATGAGACGTGCAGTCAGCCGGCGAAGCAGTGTTCTGATTCTTTACCGTCCGATTCAGATCTCCTTGCAGACATGGCAGTTAACCTCCCATGTTGGTTGACGTCCCATGCACTACACCATATGCACACACACACATACACGGTACACCACCATGAGCTTCAGTTCGGTTTGGTCAGTTGAATAACTTTTTTTTTGAGAAACAATTGAGTCGCTATCAATCATGCATGCATGTATGTACACAACAACTGTTTCATGGAGGAAAGCAAATGCAGATATTAAGCTTACCGGTCTAGCTCCTCCTTCCTCAAGGTGGAAAAGTCATTTCTCGACACCCTCCAGCTGCCAGAGCACATCATCCACCATCAGTGGCTCCATCTCAATCAATCAACCTGGTGCACACAACCTGCAACCAGTCTATGACATCATTTTCAGATACATAAATGCCACCAACTGATTCATCTCGTCAGGATAGAACAATATACATCGCAATACAGTACATTATTTCTTCATATAAAACCATCAAGAATCAATGTTTGTAGTTGTAAAAATAGGTCTGACATGGTTCCATTTTCTACATATGTACCCAGCAACAATGAAACGGCTAGTACCGAAAGATTCGCATGAGTTTGATTGCCATGGCGAGGAACAAAGAAGGCCGGTACAGAATCATCCCACTTACTTCTTGGTGCCCTTTCATGTGCACGTCGTCACTCTCCTTCTCCTTGATCTTCCTCGGGAACTATCGACTGTGCTGGGTGCACTCTGCACTTGACAATGAGCTTATCGACACGCCATCCGTGCTGCAGCAACTGACATGGATTCAGCGTTGGCAATGAAGAGGCGCTGAAGCTCGGAGTGTCACACGGGGCACCCAGGCGCATGAGGAGCTCGAGACGCGTTTGTCAGGCGTGGAACCGGAGGGCGCCAGTTAAATCAAACGACAGGCACTCTCGACGCCAAGGACACAGGCAACCGTCTAGACCAAGTCCTACGCGAGACACACCTACCCCGCCTCGATCTCGCCTAGCCACTGCTACGCGTCAGGCGTCGTGCAGAGAAGAGGTGGTGGCTATGCATGTACCTTGCCGTGGACCTCAGGGGAGGCTAGCACAGGGCGGCACCGGTGCATGTCGGCGACGAAGGTCGATGCGAGCAGTGGCGGGATCGCAGTGCCGCAGGGAGGATGCAGAGGGATTGGCCTGCTAAGGGAGCACGATGGCCGGGCTACGTGCAAGACGGGCAGAGGTTTGCGCAAGGATCACCGGGTGGAGGTGGTGGGTAGCACGATCGGCCATGATACTTTGTTTTTTCATCTCTTCTTAGCAATTGCAATGATCTGTCATATACTATCGAACATATAGTTTTTGGTATAACAATTAACATTTGCTTTTGCAAAAACTCACTACTGTAATATTTTGTTTCTCTATTAGATCTCACTAAAAAAACATAAGAACACATGAATATAAGGAATTAAAATCCCCTTTCCGAGCCTACAAGACATTCATTCTGGTTAGAACAACATGATATGTGTCATCTTGGAACCGTAACCAGCGTGGCCGCTCTTAGTGTTCTCCGATCCGTGTCTTCTTAGGAGGCAGCCTCATCAACCCGCCTCGGAAGTTGTTACACAATCTATGGGTCACAACATATTTGGTTGTTGCCCCTCTACTTTTGTTATATCGCCGAGAGAATGACCAACATGGCCTTGGTATGGTAATGGCTGGACTTCATCATCTTGTCGAGCATGACAGGAACAATCTCTTTGGCGTAGGACCTTGACGCATCCGACAACGATCAGGTGGGTATTGTATCATGAAGAGGCACAGACCAGGATTTTGAATAGATGAACCTCGAGGTGAGTCGGCATTGCGATCTGCGTCTCTGCTCGACGCCCGTCATGAGACGTGCAGTTAGCCGGCGAAGAAGTGTTCTAGTTCTTTACCGTCCGATTCAGATCTCCTTGCAGACATGGCAGTTAATCTCCCATGTTGGTTAACCTCCCATGCACTACACCATATGCACACACACATACACGGGACACCACCATGAGCTTCAGTTCGGTTTGGTCAGTTGAATGACTTTTTTTGAGAAACAGTTGAGTCGCTATGTACACAATAACTGTTTCATGGAGGAAAGCAAATGCAGATATTAAGCTTACCGGTCTAGCTCCTCCTTCCTCAAGGTGGAAAAGTCATTTCTCGACACCCTCCAGTTGCCAGAGCACATCATCCACCGTCAGTGGCTCCATCTCAATCAAACACCCTGGTGCGCACAACCTGCAACCAGCCTATGACATCGTTTTCAGATACATAAATGCCACCAATTGACTCATCTCGTCAGGATAGAACAATATACATCACAATACAGTACATTCTTTCTTCATATAAAACCATCAAGAATCAATGTTTGTAGCTGTAAAATAGGTCTGACAGGGTTGCATTTTCTACATATATATCCAGCAACAATGAAATGGCTAGTACTGAAAGATTCAGCATGAGTTTGATTGCCATGGCGAGGAACAAAGAAGGCCGGTACAGAATCATCCCACTTACTTCTTGGTGCCCTTCATGTGCACGTCGTCACTCTCCTTCTCCTTGATCTGTGCTGGGTGCACTCTGCACTGGACAATGAGCTTATCGACACGCCATTCGTGTTGCAGCAACTGGCATGGATTTAGCGTTGGCAATGAAGAGGCGCTGAAGCTCGAAGTGGCACACGGGGCACCCAGGCGCATGAGGAGCTCGAGACGCGCTTGTCAGCCGTGGAACCGGAGGGCAGCGGTTAAATCAAACGATAGTCACTCTCGACGCCAAGGACACGGGCAACCGTCCAGACCAAGTCCTACGCGAGACACACCTACCCCGCCTCGATCTCACCTAGCCGCCGCTACGCGTCAGGCGCCGTGCAGAGAAAAGGTGGTGGCTATGCATGTACCTTGCGATGGACCTCAGGGGAGGCTAGCACGGGGCGTCGCCAGTGCACGTCGGCGACGAAGGTCGACGCGAGCAGTGGCGGGATCGCAGTGCCGCGGAGAGGATGCAGAGGGCTTGGCCTGCTAAGGGAGCGCGATGGCCGGGCTTCGTGCAAGACGGGGCGGAGGTTTGGGCAGGGATCACAGGGTGGAGGTGGTGGGTAGCGCGATCGGCCATGCCATGCCGGGAGATCCCCCTCGCGCACGTCCAGCGGCTTTGGTCCACCAGGGGAAGGGGAGAGGTTTTGGGTGCGGGCGTGCAGCCAAGGATTTTGGGAGGTCAAACTAACGTAGCGTGGGTGGTCTAACGAGACCGTGCAGTCGCGCGTGCGGGATGGACAATTTTTTTTACTGCGTGCGATCGAGGGGGTGTGAGTATGGTCGAACCATCACGAAGACTGCAGAACCCCCTTTAATAGTAGAGATTCCAATGTGATCTGAATATCCCATCTCATTCCCTTGTGGTCGAACGAACGGCCGGGCTCAGAACGCAAGCATCAAGTGCATATCCAGTGATATTGCCACTGGTATGATACGGTGATCCTGAAAGATGTGGTCCATTGGATATGTGCTGAAAGGATAAGATTGGACATCCAAACAGTCCATTGTCAAATATACAAAACAGACCTTGGAACCTTTTGTAATTGCAAGTTTGTATTACACCATGTCAGCCTCACCTCTCTTTTATTTTCTGAGGAGGGTCTCACTGACACAGATGAATTGGAAAGTTATATCACACTGGAAAGACGCCATCCGATGACAAAAAAAACACCTATATGCATCTTTCAAGTGAAGTGAGCAACACAAACAAAAGGAATATTACGTGTGACGCCCCCGATTCAATCATACACTAATCATACATGCAAATGTGTATGATCAAGATCAGGGATTCACAGGAAGATATCATAACACAACTTTAGACACAAATTAAAATAATACAAGCTTCATATTACAAGCCAGTGGCCTCGAGGGCTCGAATACATAAGCTCGAATACAAATGAGTCAGCGGAAGCAACAATATCTGAGTACAGACATAAGTTAAACAAGACTGACTTAAGAAGTCAAGTAGAAACAAGATACAGATCGAAAAGACGCAAGCCTCCTGCCTCGGAGCCTCCTAAGTACTTCTGGTCGTCGGTGGTCTCCACGTAGTAGTAGGCACCCTCGGGGTAGTGGTAGTTGTCAGCGGTGACGTCTAGCTCCTGGGCTCCGTCATCTGATCGCAGCAATCGAGTATGTGGAAAAAGAGGTAGCAAAGCAACAGTGAGTACTCATCTGAAGTACTCGCAAGACTTACAGCAGATCTAAACTAAGTGTGCATCAGTATCAAAGGAATGGGTTGTATCTGTGGACTGAACTGCAGAATGCCAGAAGAGAAGAAAAAGTCTAGCCTATCGAAGACTGGTATCTTCAAGTATCTTGCAGCATTTAGAAGAGTACAAAATAGCATATTATAATTAGCAAGTATGTTGTAACATTAACGCCCAGAGATCCTTTCTCGACTCCCTGCGAGAAAGCAATCTTGGAGCCATCATATCCATTACATGCCTCAGCATCCAGTTCTAGTTGTATCGATCGGGATACAATTCCGAGCGTCCGTTACCGTGGACATGACTAGTTGAATAGATATACTTCCTGCAGGCGTGCACCAACTTACCCAACACGCTCGATCAACTCCGACCGGACACATCATCAGGTCATGACCGGCCTCGGCCGATCAACACACCGTAGTCCTACCTAGGCTCCACACAGAGGTCCCCCTCGGTCTACATCCTAAGCGCTCAGGGGTCTCAGGCCCATCGCCCTTTGCACTCCGGGTCGTTGTGTGCAGGGCGGACCCAGGCACCACCTCTGTCCTGGATGGCACCGGCCTAGCCGTGCCGCAATACTGAACTGGACGTCTGACAGAGCTTTCGGAAGAAACGTGCGACACCGAGTGCCCATACTTATTCCCGCGTGGTGGTCATCGTTCATCCAGCGGGGGCAATGAGGACAAGGTGAGGGGCCACTTGTGGATCACTAACCAACCTATACTAAGCATATAGGATAAGCAGGTAAGGTACAAAAGCAGGCTATGTATCAGAATAGGAGCAATCAATATTCCCTACCGATCTAGGGTGCCGCAGAAGCGACGGGAAGCACCGCCACCTCCACTGCACACTCACCGCCGCCGCAGCTCCGCCATGGCCACCTGCTCGAGCTCATCGAGCCAAGGAGAAGGTAGACTATCGATCTAATCTAGCCTAGTGATCCCAGAGGTCCTATCAGGCATGTGTAAAAAGGCAAGAGAGTTGATCGTATGCCATCCACGCAGAACGGACACACCATGCAGCCCGGGAGCATGGTATCATGACAGGGACCGTATCACAGGATATTTTCCCTGATATACACACAGAAAAGTAGCCGGCCGGCTCTTGTGCCGTGCTAGTCGTGAGGTGAGGCGACCAGGCGAAACCAGAACAGTCACCGTGAGGCGACCAAGCTCGTGTATACATGAATTTCACGGCAGACATAGGCATCAACACTACAATTTGACGTGGGGTTGCTAAATCTCAGCTAGCTTAGTTTGGTCTCGTTCACGAGCACAGTCGTTGGATTAATAAAACACACCATGATTCATATGAAAAAGGGCCATTTTAAACCTTGAATTTGTGGAGGTTAGGCGAAATGAATCCCCACATTCAAATCATCCCTGTCGATTGCACCCCGAACTATGCAATCTCGGTCTAAATCAAACCCCCATGTTCAAATCCATATCGATTGCACCCTGAACTATGCCAACCCGATCTAAATCGAATCCGGACATTGTTTGAGGCATAAAAACGCCGACGTGGCAAATGAAAACCGGGATTCGTCTGACCGATGGGCCAGTGAGCGACAGTGTTGACCACGGCGGTACTTCGCGCTAGGCCGGCCCATTTGTCATTTTTGGTAGTTACATTGCTAAAAAGATGCACGCAAAGTGATTCAAACTCGCTACCTCCACTTTCGGTGCAAGCTGCACTAACCAACACGGTCGCCTCGCCTCTTGTGAATACTTTATTCCTTTTTCTTCTTTTCTTCTTTATTTTGTTCGTTGAAACTCCTTAGCTAGATGATTCTTATATGGTTTTTTTAATCTAATGCGTGAAACTGTTTTCAATTCCCTTTTCTTCTCAAATTCGTGAACCTTTTTACAGAACTCATGGAGTTCCCCGAATCCATGAACTTTTTTTCAAATTTGCGAACTCTTTTCCAGTTTTACAATTTTTTTTCCAAAATTTGTGAACATTTTTTCCAAACCATGGACTTTTCTTTTGAAAATCCACAAACTTCTTTTAAAAATCATTGAACTTTTTCTGAATCCGTGATTTTTTTTCTAAATTGATGATTCGTTTTTCGGATGTGAACTTTTTTGAAAATTGATGAGCTTTTTCCAAAACCGATGAACTTTATTTCATATTCATGAGTTCTTTAAAAAAATGATAAACTGTTTTTCAAAACCAGCAAACTTTTCCAAAATTGATAAACTTTTTGCCAAATTCATGGACTTTTTTCATTTCCGTAAAAAAATTCGAATTTCTACTGATCTTTTTCATTTCCGTGAACTAAAAAAGAGTCAAATAGGTGTATTTTCATGATAGTGCACAACTAAGTGAAGTCGACCTAGTGGTTAATGACCATAGTCCTCAACGTACCTGTCTGAAATTCAAATCTCGCTACTCACAAATTAATAACTTGTGCCTTTTTTCTTTTGAGTTTGCTGTTTGAGAGTTGGTTGGTAGGCCACCCAGGTCTCGCGGAGTGCTCGAAGTAGACAGCAAGCTAGGCCCACTGGGCCGGCCCAGTCTTCTTCGTGCACGCCTCGCTGCGCAACCAATCTCGGCCATCCTTTGCCACGTTGACAATCCTCATTTGGAAAACGACCTCCGGGTTCGATTTAGACCGAGATTGTAAGGTTGAGGGTGCAATCAACAGGGATTTTGACGCGGGGGTTCGTTTCGCCCAACCTCTATGAGTTCAGGGTTTAATATAAACTTTTTCCCGATTCGTGAAAATGTCCCAGCGAACGTTGTATGTGGCCCGTGGCAGCCCCCTTTTTTTATCACGCTCGTGGACTGTCGAGGCCCGTCACGACCTCTTATCACTGAGTAGCGATGCTGCAATTTTTTAGACGCGACTATACCTCGCCTGACGTGAGGTAGAAGGCACCCTTGCTATAGGGAGCCGGTGTTGGGCTAGCTCAGCAGGGTCATAGGTTATCGCGCTAGCATCATGCCCACGTCACAATCGAATAATCTAACGATCAGATGCACTTGTACATATTTGGGCCCTCTGTTCAATATGTACCATATAAATTAGGCATCGCCCAACCTGGGCGATCGGGGGGAACCCAGCCGCCGCCAGCTCGCCACCCCTCCTCGTGCTTGCCCCCGTGTCGCCGTCGCCGGATACGGATTTATATGGTTCTTCTATGGCATAAAGTGATGCAATCTATTGCCAAAGTAGGAATGGTTCATAGCAGAACCATATAAATTAGGCGGCAAATGAGTAAGAACATTAGCCCTCTGTTCTAGCCAAATTAAGGAGCTCGCTAAGGCACGGTGCTGCACAATTTTCATACCACTTTTCCCTGCTACAATGTAATGAAGCTTTGAAACTACATATACCAAGATATTTGCCAACCCATTGAGAACCTATACCAATGTAATGAAGAGGGAACAATTAATTTTGATACAGAACATGCACTTGTGAATTGGCAGGTAATATGAAGGTGTTGTATTGGAATTTTACCTTCGCTTTTGGTGACACATATCAGATAATCTTCCCTCGATCCTTTCATGATGTGGTTGCTGCCGGTGCTCTAGGAAGAACGCAATTTTGTTAATAGTAATTTTGAAATAAGAAAACCTTATCATTGTGGAATATAAACAAAAGAAAAAGAAAATATATGAAAATTGTTAAAGTTTGAGGGAAAATTTAGAAACTAAAATGGCATGTGAAATATATTTTTCTCTACATTCTTCATATAAGCATCGTAAAGAGAAATGTAACCATAAACTTGCCCTATTTGATATATCCTATATATTTTCTAAAATAGAGTATGTATCGAACAGAAGTCAGAACAAAGGGAATATGCATCAAATATGATTTCACCTACATTCCTCCTATACACTTCACAAAAAATAGTTTTGGCTTGCTTTTCATAAATCTAGCAGTGGGGACTTACCCTCCTGTACAGCTAAAAAATATATATGAATTCACCCCACTCAAAGAAGTACACCTTTTTTTAGGAATCAAAGTGTAAATCAACCAAAACTGTAGGTAAAACATAATTGGAGATTACATAGCAGAAAGAGTTCCATGATAAAAATTGTGGAATAACATTAGGACATGGATGAAAATTAGACACCTTTACACAACTACTACTATAGTTGACCAAAATAGAGAATAGCCTAAGATCCACTGGTCCAGCTCTATGAGAAACACAGAAATGAGAACTTGCAAAGTGAAGTTGTCACCTGCTGCGCCATCTTCAGATGGACCATCCACTTGTGCATCATCATCATCTGTTGGTGGTGGTGAGGATTGAGCTCCAGGAGCCCCACCATTGCTATGTTTTTTAGAATCTCCTGCAACAAAAATGGGAAGGTTATTTAACATCAAAAAATATACAACAGTGCAAGGAGCTTCCAAGAGAAGGATGACATGTGAGATTCAGTAATCCATGTAACCAAAGTAGTTGGCATCATTTGTAGGACTGTTGTAATCACATATCACTTTCTAACTCAGTTACATGGGAAGTTAGAAAGTGATATGTGATTACAAAAGAATACATGGAAATAAAAGCATTTCTCTTTTTGTCTACAATCTACCTGGGTCTAAGAATACAAAAGGAGTTTCAAAGTCCTAATTAAAGAAGGGTCAAATAGGTCTATTTTCATGAGAGTGCACAACTAAGTGAAGTCAACCTAGTGGTTAATGGCTACAGTCGTCAACGTACCTGTTCGGAGTTCAAATGTCACTACTCATCAATTAATAACTTGTGCCTTTTTTCTTTTGTGTTTGCTATCTGAGAGTTGGTTGCTAGGCCACCAAGGCCTCACGGAGTGCTCGAAGTACACATCGACCTGGGCCTCACTGGGCTGGCCTAGTCTTTTTCACGCGCGCCTCGCAGCGTAACCAATCTGGGCCATCCTTTGCCACGTCGACAATCCTCGTGTGGAAAATGACCCAGGTTCCATTTAGACCGGGATTGCAAAGTTCAGGATGCAATCGATAAGAATTTCGACGTGAGGGTTTGTTCAGCCCAAGCTCTACAAGTTCAGAGTTTAAAATGAACTTTTTCCTGATTCGTGCAGATGTCCCAACGAATGTTGTATGTGGCCTGTGGCAGCCTTTTTGTTATCACGCTCGTGGATGGTTGAGGCCCATCATGACCTCTTGTCGCGAGTAGCGATGCTGCATTTTTTTAGACGTGACTATACCTCGCCTGATGCGAGGTAGAAGGCACCCTCACTATAGGGAGCTGGTGCTGGGTTGGCTTAGTAGGGTCGTAGGTTGTCGCACGAGCATCATGCCGACGCCATACTCATATTAATTTTTCCTTTATTTTTTATTTATATTTAAAATGAATATATTGAAATTTTGATTTTGAAAAAGTTAACATAGTATTAAAAAATTAGGTGAACTTTTTGACAAATGTGTATAGAATGCAAAACAAAATGCCATCAAAAAAATTATGTCCTCCACAAAAAAAGTGTATATGACATTGTCAATAAATGTAAATGTTCCTGCGTTGCAAAAAAATATTTGTGACATTTAAAATTTGTTTATATAATGTAAGAAAATGTTCAAGTAGTTTTATACAAATGTTTATCACCATTAATAAAATGGTGACCATGCATTCACAAAAGTGTTCAAAACATGTATTAAAAGAAAAATGTACATCATGTATTTGAAAAATATTCAACATTATTCAAAAAAATGTTTTACGTGTACACTAGAATATATATATTGTGACTACAAAAATTAGTCGCGGGTTAAAAAATTTCAATAAAAACCGACAAAGAAAACAAAAAAAAGCGAAGAGCCAAAGAAAACCAATAAAAACAAAGAAAACCAATGTACATTGAAGAAACAAAAAAAAATTGGTGAAACACAAATAAAACAGAATTATAACAAAGAATAAAAGAAAAACTGAAGAAAACCGGTGAAGAAGTACAAAAACACAGAAAAACAAAACAAAAAAACCCCGGCTAAAGCAGTGAGAAACAGATAAAGATAAACCACAGAGGAAAAAACCCAATCAAAAACATTGAAAAACCAGACAAAAAACACAGAAAAAAGCAAACGAACTGCTACAGTAATGGGCACACCTGGTCTCGCTGCCCCGTGAGGCGAGGGTAGCATATATCTCGTTATAAACGAGGCATAGCTCCCATGCAATTTTTTAGGAGAATGAGGCTGCAGCCCTTGTTTCTTTTTGTGTGTTGAGCTACTTGTGTGTAACGGACCATGTCGGCTTTTCAACTTTCGTCTTTTCTGTCTTTGTTTAATCTTGTGCATTTATTCTACTGTTCTTGTTTTCAAGTTTCAATATTTTCAGCTATTTTTTTTTGTTTTTTATCCCATGTTTTTTGTTTTTCTTTTTTAATTCTAATGACACCAAAATACAACCGTCCTCTTCGGGTGAAAATGTTTCTTCCACGCGTTTTCAGTCAAAAATTTCGTGTGACCAAAGTTTGTACAGGCCGCAACTGCAAGCTTTCAAGTCGGGTTGCAACTATAAGGCTTCAAAATTGGATCACAATTGCATGTTTTCAAATGTGGTCGTAACTGTAAGCTTTCAAGTTGGGCGTCACAACTGCAAGTTTTCAAATGGTGTCTCAACTGCAAGTATTCAAAGAGAGTAGTTTTCAAATCGGATCGCAACTGGAAGTTTTCAAACGGAGTCCCAACTACAAGTATTCAAATACGGCCGCAAGTGCAAGTTTTCAAATGAACACAACAAATGAAATAACAATTGTTGTTGTTTTAAGAAGTTCTTTGCCTTATTAATGCCGCAAATGCAAGTTTATAAGTTGGCGCGTAAATGCAAGTTTATAAGTCAGGCCGTAACTACAAGTTTTTGAGTCGGGTCACAACTACAAGTATTCAAAGAGGGACACAGCTGCAGGTTTTAAAATGAGGTATCAATTGCAAGTTTAGAAGTTAGGTCGCAACTACAAGTTATCAAGAAGAGGCGCACTTATAATTTTTTAAGAGGGGTCGCAACTGTAAGGTATCAAGGAGGGGCACAATTGCAACTTTTTAACAGGGGTTGCAATTGTAAGTTTTGGGAGGGGTCACCATTGCAAGTTTCTCAAGGGGTCGCACTTGCAAGTTGTTGCACACAGCAATCCAAACTGCAAGGGGTACTATTCAATCGTTTTACTGGTCATTTTTGTGTGCATCCCAAGTACAAAGAAAAAAAAAACTAAAATCCCTTTTTATTTAAAAACTGGACAATTTCAAATTGTCACACAATTACATTAATATCGCATAGTACTTGGTAGTGGACATATGTCATTTTAGCAAACCTGGCGAGGACTAGCCATCCATTTTCGTGAGGTTGCTGGTTCAATCCTGGCTCCTGTCGATTTTTGTTTATTTTCATTTGTCTAAAGCAAATTATTGGGCCGGCGAACGGGACAATACGGACATTTCTCCAAGTGTCTCTTGGCCAGATAGTGAAAGCGGGCTACATATTGCTCAAAAAAAAAATTGAAAGCGGGCTACATCAACAATAGGTGATGTCAGCTAATGTCAGATGAATGAGATGAAACTATGTCTCATCTAGATGAGTTCTAGGAACTTCAAATTGATATTAATTTAATTTGCCAAAATAATTGGGACAATCTGAGGGCATGTTCCATTCGTAGTATTTTAAAAACATAGGAATGCATGATAGGAGCGAGTCAGTTCCTACAAAAGCTTATTTGCTAGCATGGAAGGTAGATGCTATCGTAAGAGCAACTCTAGTAGATTCACCATACCTGAAATTGACATCTGCCATGCTTCATATGGATATGGAGTCCGTGGCGGTGTGCATAAACACATAGTTGCTATAATGCCCTTCATATCTTTTCCTTTATTTGATATTTTTTGTCATTTTCTTAAAAAAATCCATGGGCAATTTAACCTCAAATTAGACATAGTAAACACATGTTTTAACATGAGAAATTAGAAGAAACTATAATCAAAATATAATATTGGCCAAAAATTCATCGGTACATATATTAGCGAGTACATATGTCGTTTAGCGACATTTTCAACCTAAGAAATGTCCCTATTCAAGCGACATTGCTACCTATAGTATCGGCTACCACGTCTACTAGACGCCGTCCACGTCCGCGTCCTCTCCGTCCTTCTCCTCCTTGGCGGAGAGATATCCTCCATCCAGGAATAGGTGTCGAACTGACAATAAACCCAGATGAAGGGTATATGATACCATGTACTTAGAAGCAAGTTTTATAACCATAAACAAAGCACCAAAGGAGACGTTCACCATCAAAGTTCAATTCAGTGGTCCGAGTACGCCTACATGTCTCAGCGCAGTGAGTACCGTCGAGTGGCAATTGGAGGTGTTTACACAACTAGAGCACATGCTAGTCACCGTTGCTCCTAACATGAAAATAACTCACTATTACAGACACCAGAAAATGCACTCATGAGGGTGCTCGCTTACAGAAGACCTGTTCAAAGGCCCACACAAAATCGTCATTGTCTAGTTTTATACTACAATCATCATGGGAGTCGTCATCAACGAAGGGACGTCCCGCACCAGGCTGGCCAGTCTCGTATCCGATAGGAACGGCAGGGTGCCGCAATGCATCCATCCCCTGATTCTTGCATGCGTAACAGAGACCTAATAACACGAGTTATGCAGTTCAACACATTAAACCCACTTTGCCGAAACCTAGATATCGATCACTGAATATAGAGTAAATTTGATAAAAGAGAGAGAGAAGAAATGGCACATACCATCTTCGTTTGGATCCAGTGGGTAGCAGAAATAAAACTTTCGACCATACATTTCCTTCACTTGCGCAAAATAGAGAGTTGATGACCACTTGTGTGAGCCAGCTTCCTTCGTCTTCACCGTAAAGTTGTAGTGGTGGAACATCTTCTCATGTGTCTCCACACTGAAACACTGGTGCAGAAGCTCGTCTAGTTCAAACTCCACACCCTGAAACAACACCTCATAAGAAAACTTGCATCCAACTAGGAAAAGATTAAAAGAAAAAGCATTAGGAAGTCACACATACTCTCAATCCCTCCCCTTCTATGATGCACTTCTTAAAAGCCTTCATGACTTCCTTCTCCATCCATAGTTTTCCGTTTTTAACGATTTGTTTTGTAGATTCTCCACACCTACAACATATTAGTTAAAAATTGATGTCTGTTACAAATCATGATGAAATTAGACTAACTGACAGTACAGTTGTAAGAGTAAAGTGCACCATAGGGACTTGTAAGGTGTATAAGTTGTGAAGGTGCTTCTTATGACAGGGTATCTGAGGTACTTGAACTAGAAAACTGCGCATCCATGTATGTATGCGAACTTGTATAACTGGGTTGACAGAAGATTAGACACCAGCTTATACTTGGCAAACAAAAATTGCATAGACTCCATGTGGACAACAAATTAACAAATGAAGTTAAATACATAACAAAACATTCTAATAACTATACAAGAGTTTCCGACTAATTTTCCTCAGTTTTAATTCATGACATAAATTCTCATATAAAGTTGGGTGGGAATGGATTGGCTACTGCCATGCAGGGACATGTGAAAGGCTCCACAATCCCCTGTCCATGTTGCCCTCAAACTTGAGCTTGCATAAACCCAAAAGTTATATATTATCAGTTTATCGCCAACAACTAGCGGTGTTGGGTTTAGATATACCTTCTCTTAAGAGACCCAAATGTGAAGTTCTCAAATTCGAGGAGCAATGTGACGCACCCATGCATGCATGTTTAGAGACCAACGGTGAAGATTGCTCCATTTCTAGCTAGCAATTAAAAAAAAGCACTACAACACCATTTGATACTTCACCACAAAATATAAAAGTATGTAGTAAGCTAAATGTCCCCAAAAGATTCAAGAATCATTAACTTTAGAACAATGTAGCATGTTCTACTAGTAGTGCGGTTAAGTGAGGTTATTGACCAAGTTTGATTGACACACTCCTAAAATTAATCTTGATGAGAAAGTGACAGTAGATTATGTTATCATAAAGAAGATCAATAATAGATTATGAATGAAACTTCAAGAAAAGATGATAAACTGCAATCGAACTATTGGAATCTTTACTGTATTTTTGTCTGCGAGGATTGAGTATCCAGTCGATGCGGAGACTGTGGTGAATCAGGCAAGGCAAGCTTTTCCGATGACTTGTTGGGGTTGGAAACCTTTTTGGGTGGGTTGCAGAAGCCATTTTTCACAGCAACCATGGCCTCTAAGACGTCATTATATGTATGTTCAGCGAGGTATTGATTTATTCTCCGCCGCCTTTCTTCTGACCTGAATCAGGGCGCACCAAACAAAATTACTCAGAATGCAGCACCATAATGATGCCATGGCAAATTTTTTGCATAGAGTAGGGAGCAACAATCCAGATGGCATGGAAGAAAAACATGGAAACAAATTTGCATAGTGTATGTACCATACATGCCAACAGCAAACAGAATATCATCATATGACTGGAATGGTGCCATACTAGCATTACCACTGAGGAGCTCAAGATGATGAATATCCTGCTGGAGGAGTTATCTTTGATTGAATAGAACCAGAATACCCGACTCGATAGCAGTATGTTATTTTAGTTTAAGTTGTATTCAATCCAGATCATAAAAACTAGTTAGCCTTGTCTTTCGGTTCAGTCAAACGGACCTACTCAAATGATCAGCGATGGACTGATCACTGATGGAACCTGAGGCATGGATGTCTTAAGAAAATAACCAAATTAACAATCAACAGCCATATATATCATACCGATCATGCTTGACAAGTTCTTACCTCGGGGATAATGCTTCCTGAACAGCTGGTTGCTTCTCAATTGTAGAATCAGGCACACCGATGTCCATGTTGCTGCCATTCACCACAGCCCTGATCATCGCAATTTAAACTCACAGTCAGTGAATTCCATTCTTCTTGACTGGAAACAATAAGAACTGGTGCGTTCCCATTTCAACAAAACCAAATTAAATACAGTAGTACTAAATATTACCCATCAGTTGACTCATATGCAGGAGATGTGACATCCAGCGAAATGCCCTCATCTTTTGACAGGTCTGCACCTGTACCGTTAGGCTCAGTGCTTCTCACCTCGGTAGAATGCTCCTCGACCCTGATCAGAACATCCACAACAGAACACAGGTCAATGACTCTTACGATGAAGATATCAGAAAAGATAACTTGTAGGCATTCTGTTTCTTCTATGAGAAAGGAATAGCAAAAAAAAAAGCGAATACAGTTGGAACTTTCTAGCAGATATAGCCATACGGAAAATAATGAAAATAAAATTGGAATCCCCTTGGACCGGAATTTATCATATCAGACGTCCGGGTCATTACAGTACCTATTATTTCGACCAAACAAAAGTCTTGGCTAATCAAGGAAGAACCAAAAATGATATACCTATCAGATGATTGAAGTGTAGGAGGTGTGGTATTGAGCGTCAGGGCATCGAACTGTGACAGGTCTGCACTTGTATGTCCAAGCTCACCGCTGCTCACCTCACCGGTATGCTCCTCCACCCTGATCAGAACATGTGCAGCAGATCATTGTTCAGATTTGTAGTAGATGTTTTATTTCTTCTATGAAAAAAACGAGTGCAAACAATAGCGATACAGCCTGAACTCTTAACAATAATGACACTCACGGTCGTCCTTTTCTGCCTCGAGGTCCCCTTGGGACCGAATACAGAACACTCTGCCGCAGATGAGTCGTAGTAGATCCAGTTGGCCTGCATAGGTTGGAAAATTAAAGTTAGATTTGAAGACAGGACCTTGTTTAGAGCCTGTGCAAAAATAGTTGCAACCTCCTGCACACCCCACCCGCCCGCCTCTCTCCCCCTCCCCTATCTGACTACTCCTACTTTTTTTTTGAATAGGCTGATTTAGGGTTTGGCGATGGGACTGGAATCGGAGTATCTTAGGATTGAGAGTTGGGCTTGGCCAAATCAGTTATACTGTATGTGTTTAGAGAGCTTTTAGGTGTAGATTAGACTGAGTTGAAACCCCCAAACACTAATATACGTACGTAGTAATCAGGATCTTGATCGCCGTGCGACAACGCCGATAAGTGGAGAAGACGATCATGAGACGTTCGCCATTGCGAGGCCTCACGCAAGATCGCACGTACTTAGTTTGCAAAAGAAGAAGAAACTAACCAGCCGAGAGAGATATAGAGGTCTCTTACGGTTTTGCTCCATTGGCCGCATCAGGCTTGCTCGTTGATGAGCGGCGGTCACGCCGAGCTCGGCCCATAGGGTGTGTTTTCGCCGGTCAGGCGCGCCGTGTGCAGTCGTCGACGGTTTAGCGCGCGAGATGACAAATCCTCCGTGAAGTACACAGGCGGCCCGCACGGACATGGACCGGCGCATCCGAGTTGTACACCGACCGAGGCAAGGCACGAGGTGGATAGATTCTCAATAATAAGAAAAAAAAGACCCGAATATCTGGCGAACAGTCGCCCGGCTGCTCCCAATTTACTGTGTTTTATTTATAAAAATGCCATGAGAATAAAACCCCATTTTCTTATTAAAAACAGAGAAAAACATAAATTTGTGAGTGCCATGATACGAAAATGAAAATGCTACTTTATAAAACTGCCATGCCAGTATGAAAAACCAAAATTTTACTCTTTTTTTCATGGACCAAATACGAAAACCGAATAAAAATGCCATCTCCTCTAATAAACAAAAAAATGCCATCTGTAAATAAGCAAAAAAAAATTCCATCTCTTCTAATAAATAAAAAACGACACACACACCCAGTGGGTCGCGCTATTCGTCACCCTGGGTGAGGAATTCTTATTCCACACCCCAGCCTGTCCATGCATCTACAGGCACGCATGGCACACTCTAAGGTAAAATTACATTGTGGAGGAAGGAGCATGTCCGGCTAAAACTACCGTAAGTAAAAAGGCTTTGAAGGTAATTTTACAAGATGCATGGAGGTAAGTTACATATCGTGCATGCGAGCAACCCATCCGGTTTTGCTTTGTTTTGCGTGCAACGTAATTTTACTGTGGATAGACTACTTAAATTACCTCTGTCTATAAGATCTCTATTGCATTTTCCTCTATCATCTGTCATCTTCTTTTAACAAAAAAAATCTCCCAGCCAACTCCGAAGAAATGATGATAGAGTGCACTACAAAGAGAGAGGCAAGATGCTTCTCCAGGTTGCCATCGTCCAGCCCGTCGCTCGGCCGGCGGCAGGATGCTTCTCCGGGTCGTCGTCGTCCACCATGTCGCTCGGCCGGCTGATCCGTAGAGAGCGCCGCCATCTTGGCATGTGCATGGATACAACACACACTAATTCTACAAACAAGAACGTAGGAAATTTGAAGCCGACGAAAGAACGTTACAAATTTGGGAGCGATGTGAAATAAAGATGTTCAACGTACAGAAAATGTCACCAATGCACGGTCCATGGATTAAATGTAAAATACTTCATAATGCCATCTTTTATTTTGTACACCGGCACGCAACCAAAAATGTAAACCAAATCACACGGCCAACTTGGAACTATTCTCACAACATGAAGCTCTACAGAGTAACGCCCGTTGCGTTACTTTACACAAGAAACAAGATTAGCCACTTTGCTGTCACGCCGGCATTGCAGGTGTAGGTCTTCTCTTTGTTGCAGTGAGAACTCCACGAATATTTGCAAACTATGGGGATTCTCTCAAGGTTATTTTGTAACAGCAGAATCAAATAACTAGGTTTCCTAAATATATCTGGAAATTTGCCACACCGGCATATCATACGTTCGGAAAGTCCCAAACATGGAACATTCCAATATCTTCACAACATTGACACCATAGATTTTGGAGTCCACATGTGCTCTGAAGCATTCACGGTAACTATCTTTCAAAGTTGCAGTTTGATGTACATGACTTCATTGTTTGCTCACAATACTCTTCTTCTTAATTAATGAAATGGCAAATCTTTTGCCTTGTTTCAAAAAAAAACAATACTTCTATCTGGAGCTTCATAATCTTCAGAACTGAGGCATGTCCGACTTCTGCCTTCTATGCTAGTATTCTTTTTCTTTTCTTTTTTGTAGGGGATGCTAGTATGTTTCTTAACCTGTAATCATTCAAAAGGATAAAACAACCAACTATATGACCTAAAAAAAGTATACCAACAACCCTTGGATCTTTCTAGAGGTAACAGGTATTTACACCTTGTCCACTCCTGACCAGCAAATGGAGAAATCAAGCACACAACACCAAATCAAACCAACCAGCCTGCTGCAATAATGTGCCTGAGAAAATCACTGCCAGTACAAGCATATGCGTGTAGAGAAGCAAGCAATCGACCAGGCACAAGCAAAATATTCTATGTAACTCGCAATATAGTAAAATCGGGTAATACATACTTAGTACCTAGTCCATCACTTCTTTTGACTAGCAACATTCATTTCCTTGAAACACAAGAGAGCTAAGTATGTCTGAAGCTATCCAGATAAGATACAAGAATTGAAATATACATTGATTGCCACTACTTCTCTAACTGGCTAATAGACAATTAGCAAAACACAGGCCTCCATGGAAGAAGCAAATCAACCACCATTGGGAAAAAAGAAAGGAATATCTGTGCCATCGGTAGTTGAGCCAAGCTCAATAGCATGCAATCCTTTGTTAAGAGAACACCGAGATGGATTAACTGATGATTCATACCTAGTAAACTATTACGGCTGAAACACATAAACATAGAAAGTTGGGTTTATGCTAGGGAAAATTAATTAAAAAAACATGACTGGAAAATATAGTCTGAAAGATTTGCATGCATGTTGGACAAAATCAGTACAATGTACCCCTTTTCAGTACCAGCATATATGCATCCAGTCCTTTCAAGTGCAAATATGTCCAAATAATTCACTGGTTCCAAAAACTACACACAAGATGAATGCATTTTTCGTTCAACAGACATTCATCGTAGGGGAAGCATATGTGTCTATAAATCTATAGTAGTTACTTTGGGAGGGGAGAAAAGCTCCCAATTGATCTATGATCTGAGAAGAAAACATAGTGCAATACGGAGGTTAGAACATCAACGTCAATCTTAAAAAGTTGCCCAACAAAGCTGGATAGCTCCTATCTTCTGACAAACTTCTATAAGAAAACTAGTTAAAAACGAGTAAAAATTTTTGATAATAACCCACGCAACTATAGGCCAAGTTGTTTCTAGATAAATTTCAACAAACTGAAATAAGGCTATGTTTTCATAATAGCATGGCCAATTCAAATGTGGTCAAATGAAATTTAAGAAAAATAGGAAAGAGCATACCCTTCAACAAAGGAAAGTTGGTGTATCAGCACAAATAGTGCTACTAATACATATCAAGGTTGCTACAAGTTCAACTGTGCAGTGAGCTTGCCCACCCAGATGTATTGGCTAAGTACATGCTATATACCTGCCGTACCTGCCGAAGAACACTGACTGTAAATTGTAACTCAAAATTTTGTATAAACTTACTAAGAAAAGAAAAACAAAACAACTACTCGCACTGATAAGTACTAAAAAAATGCCTTTTCTTACTAGCCCTAAAATTGAATTTCAAACGACGCATAAATTAATCTCTCGTACACAATTGTTTCTGTGAATACAACAATCAAACACATAGATGAATCTATATAGAGAGGTGCCCAAACAAAGAATGAGGCGGATAAAGTAAAAACAGGATTTGATCAACATACTTGTATTTAAGGTATGAGCTGGTAGTCTGTAACAGAGCTACACCCTGCATCGGGGAATTTATTGGGCCAGGTAAATTATTCTTTAGTTTAGATCAAACTCTCCAGATCTCGGAAATCAACATCAGAAAATTGGGAAAGTTACGAACACTAACAAATCCATGTTGCAAAAATGAAGGCCATGTATCCTATCCAATCTGGCACTCCTCTAACCCACCGCTTCAGCTCCAAATGGTCCCCCGGCCGCCCGGCGTCATACCGCTACGACGCTGTCGTCCGCCGCCAGACCGTACACGGCCGAACCGCGAGGCCAATGCAGCAGTTTCTCACACCCCCGAATCAATCCGATGTCAGTCCTGGGGCTCATGGCGTGGTGGCCTCCTCCATAATGGGGTCAGCATTCAGAGGGAGGAATCAAAGACAATGAAAAAAGAGAGTTGGGGGATGGAAGGAACGGGAACCTTACGAGCCGAGGGAGAGGAAGTCACGGGAGTCGCGCCAGCCATGGAGGATCTGAGGTGACCGCCACTGCCACAATAGCGCCGCCTCCGCAAACTATGCTTCCGATCATCCACCACAGCGACCGAGGCCAGCCGACGCTCACCACGCCATCCCGGCTGCCCCATTGAGGCGTTGACCATCACACAGTCGAGCCCAGTCGCCGCCGCTGGAACCGCTCTCATTATCTAACCAGAATAAAACTGGGATGTGGCTGGCTTGTAATCTCTGGACCACTTTTTTTTCTTCTTCATCCATCCCACGACGTGTGACATTCAGAGGCGTGGGCGCTGTAACATCGATGTAAAATTACCTCCAACAGGGACAAAAGGTTACGACAGAGGAGCCAGGATGGGCCGATGGGGTGCGGTGGGATCGGAAGCAATGAAACTTTGGCTGGGTCGGTTGACGAGGGTGAGGAATAATTTATTCTTCACCCTAGGTGTCTAATAGACTTTATATATGGATAGACTATTCATCGCCCTGGGTGAGGAATAGTTATTCTTCACCCCTTCTATTTTAATATCAATGCATCGTAATTTTACGTTTCGTAAATTTTTGTCTTATTTCATACGTAATAAGAGAGCGTAACAAAATATGTAATCACCGTAAAAGAAATTATGTTACGTAAAATTATGGACGTAAAAATATAGTGTAAAATATACATAAAATGCAATTTTTTTAGTCTTATGATCTATATTTTTGTTTTTTATGCCAAATTTTACATAGTGAATCGACATGAATGTAACTATTTGTATTTCATATGTAATTTATTTAGGAAACGATCGTTTGATTACCTCAGGTGAAGAATAACTTATTCTGCACCTTAGGTGATAGGTGATGAATAGTAACACTATGTATATATATGCCATCTCTTAATAATAAAAATGCTATCTCTTAATAATAATAAAATGTCATTTATTAATAATAAAAATGCCATCTACAGAAACAACTTGATTTGTGAAAATAATAATTTAATTGCCATCTACAAAAAAGGGCTTGGGTGCCATGTAACATACTCCCTTCGTCCCATAATATAAGAACCCAGGTCTACCATGTGCAAGCTCACGCTGCTGGCAGTGCGGTGCGCGGGGTTGATTTGCAAAGTAAAACATTTGCTGGATTTCATTGTACAACGAACTAGTTCAAAATATGATGTGTCATCGGGCCTGCTCTGAGATCCGTGCAACGGTGGGGAGGGTGTTCGCTGGGAGTTGTCAAAAATCTTACGAACGCCAGATAACATGTCCCAAAAGAAGACACAAGGTGGATAGATTCTCACATAAGCACCTCCGAGATACAGAGCAGTTACACCATCTTGTGATTGATGAATTCATCACATGTGTCTTCGTACGACTCCTCTCATGAACAAACATCGTTGTAATGCCTAAAATAAATCCTGAAAAATGCTAGCAACAATCTAGGACTTCAACCTTGGTGGGCTAGTTGCACTACAAGAAATCTAACAATCTAAAATACGCTCAGTTCACGGTGGATACTGATTCCATATCGCAGCCGGAACATGTGAAATCCATACCGCAACCAAAATAGGAAAACACTTATTCTGAATGTTTATGCATATCCATAATCCTTGCCCTTCAACAATATTTCCACTTTCCAAATAACTCTGTAAATACTATTATCGAACACACATTTGAGTTTGCGTTATTCCTTGAAAAAGTTATGAGAAAATAAATTTACTTGTCATAAATATGAATAAACAAGCGTAAGCGGATAAAGAATTCCATTCATTTAGTAACAGTTCACAAATATATATATTTTTCTCGAAAATTTGCACATTTGCATGGAAAAATGCAACATATACACATGCTTATTATATAAAAAAAACTGAAAATAATAAACAGTTTTATGCAAAATCAGTTTCGAAATATCAGTATGGAATCTACAGATTATTTTTTTGGAACAAATCTCAAGAACCTGACATTACTAGTAGAACGCCCGTGCGTTGCCACGGGCCTTTCAATTTTTCTTTTTCAATTGCACATATATGAATACAATGCACATCTCTTTGTGTCTACTACCCTCCATCTCTCTCCCCCACCTTCTCTCAGTCTCACCCTGTCTCTTTTCTCTCTCACACACAAACCCCTTTCCCTCAACTCAAAACTTAATTTTTGGCTCAGCTCAATTTTGCTCAGTGTTAACGTTCGGCAGCTACAGTAAACATCCTAGAAGCTTAAACATTAAATTGAAATTTTAACCTTTGTACAGGCTAAGATAACTTTTCGAACTTCTGGATCACACAAATTAATGATTATAATCTGTACAACAAACAAAAATGACTTCACATTGTAAACTTTTTAATCCACGGCTAGACTTACATGAGCACCATGACCTTAGTTCTGATACTTATTCTTGCCTATATTATACTTTTGTTATTTCTAGAGAAGATATCCACAACTAATAAGTAAAGATTTTAAGAAAAAATATCAAAATCACCGCATCATGGAATTGACATATACAGATGGACCATGGGAAAAATAGTACTAAAAGACATGTAAGCAAGAATTTCTTAGAGGTTGATCATTGCATCGTGACAAGAGCTAACCTTGCCTAGACCGGCAAGACTCAAAGCAACAAGCCATAGATGTTTGGTTCACGCCTGACACTTCCCCTGTTGGTGCCGCCACCTAGCGTCCAAGCTTGCTTTCTTCACCTTTACTTTGTTCATGCCACCCCCCAATCCAATCAACAGATGAGTTGACTGCCCATCCGGCCACTTCTCTGTTTCCTGTCAAGCAACCATGGACGGTGTGTTGGAAAAACATCATAGAACATGTAAGCATCACATCATTGGCATAGACCCTACAATTAAAAAATTTAGTCTAAAAAGAAAATAGATGTTTTAAGACTACTTTCAAGATAAGAACTCTTAAATTCATCATAAAAAGGAATGATTGACTGGTTTTAATACTGCACGCGCAACCATGTGTGCATATGATTAAAGCACATGAGAGAAAATATCTCTTTGGACAAAAAACTTATATAGAACATTCCATGGTAGATGACTGATAAAAAGGAACAAACAAACTAATGAACTCCGATCTCATGAGAAGAAATAAAAAAAACAACCATTTCTAAATTGTAAAAGAAACTAACACTCCCGGTAAAAGAAACTAAAAGTTGCTGACAAGCATTACATGTATATAGAACAAAGATTTATTCACTCTAAATTTTACAAAAAATTGGCTCTTGAAGGAGGATGCTTTTTAGAACTTATTACCGGCCAACTAAATAACAATGCATTAAATAGCACACCGCCTATATCCGCCTAGATAAATACACATGTGTTGGCACGGAATAACAAAAAAAATAGCATATGCAATTTTGCACTGATCAAACAAATTTGGCATAATTCGGATATGTGTATTGAATATGATGTCATGCATATTTTAATATTTAACATTTTGATGCTAAGACAAACAAATCTTTCATTTCTTACACTATCTGATTATAGATAACAACTACTCCTTTGCAAAAATGGAATGTGAAAAATAATGTGTGCCCTCTAACATGTAAGAAATAGCAACACTAAAATCACAATCTGAAGTTGCAAAGACACTTCAGAACAATGACTTGCGTGAAAACCACACACACATATTTACTCTTGATGATCAGGATATGGTAGCACATACCTTTCTCGTCTCCATACACTTCAGAAACTCTGCTCTCGAGGAAAAGTAATTATGCCAATAGCATTCTACGTTTTTTGTACAAATTAGGCAATGGACATAAAGTGAATTTCCACCAAAGAAGGGAAACACAATGCAATTAATGCCAATAATAAGCAATATATGCCCCCTCTACAACTTAGACGGACAGGAACAGATTTTCTACCAAAGACGGGAGGCCCAATCTCATACTCACTATGCAACACTAAAGGTCATTAGTGTTCACCACAAGAGTTGATAACATTCCATCACGCTAAAGATCATTTAGTTTATAACTGGCAACAGCGATGCCAACACCAGTAGCCTTCCCTGTGAACGCCTCCAAAGACGTACTCCCTCCGTTCCAAAATAGATGACCCAACTTTGTATCAAAGTTAGTACAAAGTTGGGTCATCTATTTTGGAACGGAGGGAGTAAGATTTTGTGAAGTGACTCGAGTATCTCGTTAATCGTGCAAACAACATTATTCCTTGCAAGAATTAAATATCAAGTTGCGAAATTTGTATTATCACGTTTGAATACTCAAGGCACATTATGTTACTGACATGGCTAGATAATTACCTAGTTATCTCAACCTTAGCACAAAAATCAACGTAAGCAGTTTTGAAACAATATGTACTAAATCATTAAACCAAGAATATATATTTCATTTTGCAAAATAATAGACTTCAACTACATTTATCAATAAGTGACCCATGGCTTAACCAAGCTTTGTGGTAGTGTTGGAACCTGCATCGCAAACATGTGCATGGTAACAGCCCTCATTCAATGCAGGATATTGCAACAAAATAGAAGCAGATGCAAAGGTGCAACGACGATAACTATCAGGCATCACGTTCATTTCTTGCCCCGTGTTCGGCCAAAGTCAATGCATTCCTAAGATTTTTCAGACAACTTGCATATGACGCCTTATAATTTTCTAGACTATATCCCATATATAATCAACTTTACTCTATCTCATATGTACCTTCTAACATGTATGAAATTGTATAGCAAATCACAACCTGGATAAGGAAGTCATCGAGTACCAATAAATTGATAGAAACATGTGCATTTAGTATTTTTAATTTTAAGAAAAGCTATCTAAAAATAAGGTACATCTCATGTATAGCAGGCACTACTTCACTGCAAGTCTGCAATATGCTACAAATACACATAGTGCGCAATTGGTATTCAATATCAAGAAAACAGGAAATCTTAAAACTGCTCTGTACACATACTGATTATGATCAACATCAGCTATATAGCTCATTGTAGAATGCAGTCTTGTTAAATCTGGAAGTAAGTCATGTGTATGCATTTAAGAGCATAATCTTAAGGGCTTGAATTAAAAAAAGGGGGGCAAAGACAGATTAATTGCCTCTGATCCATAACATATACATAGCAGCTGCCAGCCAACTCTTGTTGATCCTATCTAATATATGGACCTATTCGCCATTGAATAAGCCTACTGAATTAGCCGACCTCTCAAGCCACGCTGGCATTACAATCATGGTTATACTGTCATAGTAAAACCACCTTGAAGCATTTCAGCAAACGATGCAATGGTTTCAGAATAAAATGTGTTTGGCCTAAAATGGGAGCACCTCTAGGCCAAGATTGAGCAACACAATCTTGTACCACTAAAATGCAGAACACGAAAATAGCTACAAAGTAAACTTGAGCATGCTGCACTTACCAAAAGCTAGTTGTCTACAGAGTCAAAATTGAATGGATGAAGCCTTATCATCGGGGTTGGGGAGTCGCGAGTCGCCTTATCATCACGATGGGGGAATCGCCGCGCAAGCAGCAAGCACGACCCCCATGCCACAACCTGGACGATCATGGTTGTTGATGCGGCGGTCGCGACCAGCGCCACAAGCCCACAACTGACTATTGGCATGGCTCCCTCTCTTGCAGCGGGAGCAGTTTCTTGTGCTCCCCGTCACCTCTCTCAGCTTCATATGCCTCCTCCTCCTCTTCCGCTGATGCATTATATTGTATGTCACTGTTTTATGTTTCTGGAAAAAAAACTGGAATTGAACTTTAGTTTTCGCTTCCCAATTGCATAAGTAAATGTACTGGCAAATCCAACAGAATAATAAGGGAGTAAACCATTTGTAGAATAAACTCTAGATCTAACAATATGGGAGATAGCCTTCATGTATGCATGTCATTATTCTCTCGCTTTTCTAAATGATGAGAGAAGCGCCAAATATGATGTCTAGGAAATGCGAGCTAGCTAAAGGATACAAGTCCAAAATCAAAACCAAGCTAGCTAATTAATGGCCTTTAAAAAACTAATGGTCTTTAACAAACCAAGCTAGTAAATAATTATGCAGTTGGCATGGATCAGTACAAGTTAAATTACAAGCAGCAACACCAATGGGATTACGGATCACCAGAAGCAACCATGCACAAACAAACACAAGAAAGCCCATAATTATGACAAAAACTGAAAGTTAAGGCCAGCCAAGTTCTATACGGAAAGGAGAGTCCAAAAGTTAAGTTTGGCGGTGCTAATTTCAGTATCTACATAGAACAAAGTCTTTAACAAAAAATCATAAATGAATTTAAGATGGTGGGAGGATTTTGGATAGTTGGCCTCATCGGAAATAGATGCATTCGGTTGTGCTTGAGGCAGATACGATAGTAAGATAGCGAATAAATCACAATGTTATTCAGGTACGAATTATTAGGAATTCGATGCCACGTTAGAATTAACATATTTGCATCTATATTTGTAACATCTACTTGCAGACTGGTCGTCGAGTGGCTCAGGTTGTAGGCTGTAGGCATAGAGGTACAAAGATTTTGACAATGAGTAAACATATTGTCTGCATTTATTCAGAAAGCCATGCATTTGGACATAACAACTTGAGTTTGGTGGAAAACATACCTGATTTTTTCACAGCTTTGCTCAAGTCATCCGGTCACCGTCGTCGGACCTCACAAGGCATAACAATAGTTCCCTTGTGCCAACCCTGCAGCCCATTAGTCAGAAACACATCATGTCTGTTTACCCTCTCCTTCAGCTACATCATCACCGATGTCACACCATTCATTCCCATTATTCTTGATCTCCATAGCCACAACTACTACCACTGCCGAGCCAGAACCATGCTTGGAGAAAAGAAGAACCAAACAACACCGATGTTGCGATGAACCAGACTCTTGCCATAGATCAACATTGACGAGCATACAAAATGATTTAAAATTTCCTCACAAAAATATAGAACATGGAAGCAAATTGCGGATATAGAAGAAAATAAGGCAACATGCGGAATGGAAACTGGCCTCACCATGACACATGTCACTTTCACGATCCTTTCCAAACAGTGTATCCGTTGTCTTGGGAGAGGTCCCGATCAAGCGTTGGTAGCTGAAAATTTGAAAACAGAGCCCGAAGATTCAGATCAATAAAAATTATAGTGTCGCTGCTTACATAGCCTAGCACCCCTGTAATGGGATAAATAGAAGTCTTCCAACAGAAAACTATGGCATAAAAGGAATATTCCCCAATGTGGCATAAAAGGAAGCGTGTAAATGACAATAGAGTAGACAAACGAAGTTATAGGACTAAGATGAGAAAAACCCCCTACTTGCCCATCCAATATACAATGATCAGTAGACAACATCGGGCTCATTTTATTACTACAACAACCTTGGCCGTTCCTGTACAAACGCAACATAAGCATAGATATTACCCCGCCTATTTTGAGCAGGACATAACATATACCATCAGTGGGCAACTGGGCATCACAGATCAGCATTGAGAAGCCAATAATAGTCTGCAACATTCGATAACAAAATGAAGAGCCCATTGCAATGCACAATTACTCACAAAAAGAAAATTATTCGTGATTACAAAGTAACAACGAGCTGCTAATTTGGGGCAACACAGCATCGAGTATCCAATTCCAAGCTGAACAACACAAGGTGTTACCATAGTACAATTTCGCACTAGAGATGGGACACCCACCCCTTGTTGTGTCCAACGAGGCACAAAGGGAAGGTGAATCTGCCGCTGCCACAACTCTAATCGACGTGTGGTTCCTGGTTCAGCTTTGGATTAATCTCCCCAGGTTTCAGAGAACTGAATGAGCTACATAGATGGACTAACAGCTAAATGAAACAATATTTAGTCTCGATATAGTGGAATATGATCTTGCAAATGGTGAACTGAATCTAGCTATAATGGACCAGTAATATACTACATGGAGCATAAATCTACATGTCGGTAGTTATAGTATCATTACTCAGTTTGAAAATGAAAATTTGTTTCCAGCATGGGTATGAAGCATGCATACCCGTGCACAATCAAGGATTGAAGTCCAAATCTCAGCATGTTCCATGTCACCTGAACATCCATATCCCCAATTAATCAAAAATATTGTTACTCCTGGTTGTCATGAAATTTCTGCAACAAAGAGGGGTCAATTCAGTACAAAGAAGATAAAAGAGAGAAGGGAGACGTAGTGTTGTTGAGCTCTACCGACATAAGACACAGAAGCTAGCACCGGCCGGTTTTTGCTACACGCCCGAGCTGGATGACCTCCCCAAGCTGTTACCATGTGAGATCCAGACATCGGCATCGCCGACGCCATCACCGCATCACGCCGCGACTTCAGCCCGCCAGTCATATGCCTCCTCCGGCCACCGCCGCAAAACCACCCCAGCGCACAGAAGCCCACGCCCTCAGGCCGCCGCCCCCTGTGGTTTTGTAGCGCTAGAGAGACGACGAGAACATCATGCTTAGGGAGAGAGGGATGGATTCTACCTGATTTGCCGCCGCCGCCAATGATGCCACCACCCGCCGCCGACGTTTCAAAAGAGAGAGATGAACGAGAGGACCGGGAGGGGGTGGGTTTGCTCGACTTGAAGGGGAGCCGTGCGACCGTCGCCACTGTCTTGATCCTTCTCTGGATCCCGTAGGCGTCCTGGCGGCGATGGAACCCTAGAGTTGTGTTCGAGAGGAGAGAGCTGCGAGACCACGAGAGGGAGAGGGGCAGGGGGCATGATTTCCTTGGGATCGAAGACGGGGCGGCGGCAAGGGTCAGTGGCAGGGAGATCGGAGACGGGGCGGCGGCAAGGGTCGGCGGCAGGGAGATCAGAGACGGGGCGGCGGCGAAGGGATGTTGTACATGGTGGAGTGGGGACGGGAATGGAGAGGAGCTGGTATTTTGTTCGTTCGCACGGGGGAAGCCAAGACGAAAAAAACCCAGTGAAATAAAACGTATGAAAGTGGTGGGACGAAAATAAACCGTGGATACTATTCATCAACTCAGACATTAGGAGTATAGATTAGGAGTATAGATAAGGACTCACAAAAAAGAAAATAATTCCCAACTCCCTGACTGGGGGAGGGGGGGCTAGAGATAGATTTCATATTACAATAAATTTGTGTTCAGATGAAGCGTCGCCCCCACCGGAACGTAACTAGTTGGTGTAATGAGGCCGCTACCACACCACTGTTAGTTCTAAGGAAACCGATGGAAGAGGTGATGGAATCCAAGCTCAAACCCCACTGCATCCCAATATGGCTAAAAGCAATAAAGGGGATACGGAGTCGATCTGTTGACACCGAAGCTCCAAACATCCTCCTTTCGGCCAGAAGATACATTGGCAGGGAGATGAAGAGTATGTGTATTTTACCGGTAATACTGAGCATCCGGCAACACGCGCGCGTGCACACACACACACACATCAATGAAACAGTGGGATGGCGTGGTGGTAATTCTCTACTTCTGCCTCTGTTGATGGTATTGACCTTAACCCCATACGGGAGCTAGTGTGGGGAGTGAGCCTAGCTCAACTAGTTGGGGGAGTGGATGTACAAACCCAACATCTGGGTTCAAATCCTCACGGAAGCGAATTTAGGTTTCTATTTATTCTTGAGGACCAAGCTTTCTTGGTACTGGAGGCCGGGGAAGTCAAATTCTCCCCCAATTTTCGAGGAAAGCAGGATCAACTTGGACTCCTCCTTCCCTTTTTCTCACGACCTCCTCTGACACTCCCACAGGCGGCAGGGAAGGAAACTGATGCAGAGCATCCCACGATCATCCCCATGGACACCACCTCAACTATCCAAGCTCCAAGTGGACCCATGACAAGAGCTAGGGCTCGTGCTATTCAATCCGAGGTGACATCACTCCTACTTGAGTTTCCCTCCTCTTCAAGTGAGACATGGCTACTGCCTAAGTCCGAGATGCTATGTGTGATCAGGTACAACGCTCAAGACACGGAGCCGAGGGCTGAAGAAGAAGAGACAGGCGTCAACACTCTGGACAGCCCCGGCCAGAGCCCGGAACTTCAGGCCCCCAGACCCTCCGGCCGACCCGGAGCTTCCGGCCTCCGACGTCTTCGACCAGCCCGGGCGTGCCAATTCTCTGGTTAGCCCGGAACCCGTCCCGGACCGTCCGGCCAGCCCGGACCTTCCGACCCCCGGACGCCAACCCAGCTCCACCCGCGCCAACTCTCTGGTTAGGCCGGACCCTCCCCGGAACCTCCGTCGCCCGGAACTTCCGGCCTCACCCGGAACTTCCGGCCCTGCCTGCGCGCAGCGACTTGGGCCGAGGCCCGTGTACCCTTTCATCACTTAGACTATATATACTCTTCTCCTACCTACGTTTTAGGGTTAGCAAAGTAGTAGCTCATATGTGAGGATAGCTTTTGCTCATCCATACGGATCGTCTCCTCGAGAGTGACCGCGGCCCCTCTATGGAGAAGATCCCCTTGGATTCAAGACCCCCTTTTGGGTGGCCCCATCAAGACCTCCTCACGGAGAAGAACCGGTTACCTTTGTATCGTCCTTTGTTGGACTTGGATCTTGTATCTCTCTTTTGTGTTCTTGGATCTAGCGCTTGTGTGATCATATTCGTGTTGGTTTAGTGTTTCTCTTGTTTTCCCCCGTGATTTCCCTCATGTTTTTCCGCGCGTTCTTCGTGTTCCTCATAGGGATCCTCTCCAAACGTGAAAGATCGGCCCCTAGGGTTCCGCCCTACATCATCTTGGTATCATGAGCCACGTTGATCATGTTTTTGGAGCCCCTACCCTTTGTTTTCTAGCTTGATTTTGTTGATTTCGTCCTAAATCCGAAAATCCCCACCAAAAATAGCCCCAAATTTTTTTTGTGATTTGTTGGTGTGATGAAGTTTTGTTGGATTTGATCCGTGAATTTTGTGTGTGTCTCGTAGATCTAGCTTCCCCACCCTTCTTTTCCACCAAATTTTTCTTTTCCCCTTCGGATTTGGGTTTTTCCTCAAGTTTTTCCGCCCAAATCCACGATCCCCAATTCTCTGTTCTTGCCAGTTTCGCGACCACCGGAACTTCCGGCCATCCCGGAACCTCCGGACCCCGGACTTTCCGTCTTGCCCGGACCTTCTGGCTTAGACAGAAAGTTCGCACATCTTCGACGTTTTCCGCTACTTTGACAACTCCGTCCACGGTGCAGCGGCATCTTCGCCAACGTACTGAAGACCGTGCACTACGACAACGACTACAACCTCATCCTTTTGAAACCTTCAACCGTAAGCAAGGACGGTAATCTCGACGACATCTTTGTCTAATCCTTGTCATTGCTTTGATAACCACATAGCCCATCTTTGCGTACCTTACCCATCGAGACTAGCCTTTGAGTATTGCCGGCAACGTGACTTGTGCACATTTAGTGATAATACTCTCCCATAGCATACATACCAAATCATCGTGGTGCATATCTTGGTATCATCTCTTGTGTCACAAAGTTGTCATCGCATATACTCAATTGCTATCTTGGTTCGTAAAGCATTGCATGAGAAAAGAGCTCAAACAACAAAGAGCCAAACAAGCTTTTAAGCAAACGGGAAAGATAAGCAAAGAGCTTATAAGTAAGAACCATAGCATCATACAACATTAAGATTGTCATACTCGATCATCTTGGATCAAAGCATAGAAACATCATACATATAGCATACTTGGGATAGAAGTCGTTGCAATTTTGCTTAGTAGGTTGTGCACAAGTTTCGTATCCGCCTATTGTGCAATCGTGCTAGCGTCTCTCTAGTGTTGTGCAACAAGAGCATTTTCGTGGATTCCACATTTTGGCTCACCCTTGGTTGCACGACCCCACTTATCTATTTGCGTGTGTGTTTCCGTGTACCTTATCTTGCTATTGGTCTACTTGTTGCATTTGCAAAGTTGCGAATCTTTTCCAACATTATTGAGTCTCACTTACAATTGCATCAAATTTTGTGCCACCATCCTAACCGAACTCCACCATAAGCTTTTACTTGTGTAGGTGTGAGAAACCGACAAGAATTGGTACCAATTGTGCTATTTCCTTGTTACACATTGGAGTGATCATTGATCCACCTTCAACATCGGTCAAGGTACATTTGGTATTGGTTCTTCTCTTTCTCCCACTCACATATTTTTGTTTGGAATGATGGATAGGCCAAGTACTTCTACCAACCCACTCTTATTGGAGCAAGACGACGACATGTCTTCCTTCGTCACCAAAACGCAACTATTTGGCGCACACCGAGCTTTGCATCAAGAACAACTTGCTTTGGGCGATCGCATCGACAACCTCGCCACCGACCTACGACAATCCGAGCAATGTACAAGAGACTACTTCGACACATCCATGAGTTCCCTGAAAGAAGATATCCGAACCATGATGGTCAACCTCTCTTCTACAACTTCGTCCTCTTCAAGACGGAGCCGCTCAAGTCGACACTCCGACGACACTATCTCCAGTTCAAGTACACCTACATCAAACACTCTTCGTCGTGCCGCGCGTCAAGACCGGCAAGCAAACCACAATCCTCTACAGGACACCGACTCTCAAGAGCATCGACATCGTCAAAACCAAGCTACATTTGCGTAAGCACAAGAACGGCAACACCAACGACAACAAGAACAAGAGGAGCGAGCGCGACAACATCAAGATGCACAAGATGCCGTGGCGCAATGTCAAGAACAACAACTACGTGAAGCTCAAGCACTTGAGGCGCAACGTGCCCTTCAAGATTCAAGTCGTGCCGTAGCCAATCGAGGCCGACAAGCTCGTCTACATCAAGAAGCACTTCGCGACGAAGCTCGAGAAAGGATTTACCAAGCACGTGTGCATCGACAAGCTCCTCCTCAAGATCGACAAGCTCCTCCTCAAGCGAGACAAGAACGTCAAGTCCATCGAGAGCAAGAAGACAATGGACCCCCTCCTCGCCAAGAGCAACATGAGGTCGACAACCCTCCTCGCCAAGAGCAACATGAGGAAGACTACCCTCCTCGCCAAGAGCAACATGAGATTGTCAATCCGCAACGACATGGGCGTCATCATCCCCGACCCCAACACAATGAAGAACAACGCTATGGCAAGCTAAAGTTCACCATGCCAAAGTTCACCGGAAGCAATGACCCCGAAGAGTACATCTCATGGGCATTGAAGGTCGACAAAATCTTCCGCTTGCACAACTACGAAGAAGAAAAGAAGATCGCAATGGCATCCCTTGAATTCCAAGACTACGTCCTCATTTGGTGGGAACAAGTCATTGAGCGCCGAGCGGCAAGAGGTGAACCACCCATCAGCACTTGGGCACAAATGAAGGATGTCATGAGAGCACGATTCGTGCCAAACTACTACAACCGTGACCTCTTCAAGAAACTCCAACAACTCAAGAAAGGAACCAAGAGCGTTGAAGAGTACTACAAGGAAATGGAGATTGCCATGATACGAGCCAATGTCAAAGAAGATGATGAGCAAACTATGGCACGTTTCTTGAATGGACTAAATCACCCTATCAAGAAGATTTCCGACTTCCAACCATACTCAAACCTCATCGAGCTATTGCACCAAGCAACCAAAGTGGAACGCCAAGTGCAAGACGACTTCAAGTATGCCAAGTTCTCATCCAAGTCCTATGGTCTCTCCAACAATCAAGCTTCGATGACTCCAACACCTTCTACCTCAACCAAGCCATCTACAAGCAACGGCGACAAGTCAAGTTACAAGAAGACTTCGACAAGCTCAAGTCGTCCTCCTACTACAAGCAACTTCAAGAAAGCTTCATCATCATCTTCCCCAACCGATGAGACCGGCGGCCGAGGCCACAAGTCTTTCGAGTGCACCAACAAGCGCACCATGATCCTCAACGACGACGGAACCTATGACTCAATGAGTGAAGGAGAAATAGAAGCCCTTGAGCAAGTGGCCATGCACCGCCAAGCGAACAACGAAGACGAAGAAGATCAAGTTATTTGTGATGAAGATTCAAGTCCCGCTCTTGTTGTCTCCAAGGTTGACTCTTCAACATAAACAAGAAGAAGACCAAAGATGCCATATCTTCCACACAAAGGCCGGAATCAATGGAAGGTCCGTCAAGGTCATCATCGATGGAGGGAGTTGCCATAACTTAGCAAGTGAAGAACTATGCTCCAAGCTCCAATTGGTCAAGATGAAGCACCCGCACCCCTACAAGGTTCAGTGGCTAAGCGACACCGGCACCATCCAAGTCGAGCATAGGGTACAAGTCTCCTTCAAGATCGGAGCTTACGAAGACACTTTGGAGTGTGATGTCCTTCCGATAACCGTGTGCCACCTCCTTCTTGGACAGCCATGGCAATTTGACCGAGGTGTCATCCACAACGGGCGTACAAACCACTATAGCTTCAAGATGAAAGGGAAAGAGTTTGTGCTACGACCTATGTCTCCAAGCCAAGTGCTCGCCGACAAGCAAGCCACCCATCATGGGGAGAATAGTGAGAGAGCGAACCACCAAAAAGAGAGTGAGCGCCACAAGCCAAAATTGAGTGCCTCCACGATGAGCAACAAGAAAAACTTAGTTCTTTTTGCCACCAAACGAGAGATGAGAGAAGTGTGTAAGAACCCATCGAGTGTCCTACACTATGTCCTCTTGTACAAGGACGAGGCACCAAAAACTAACACCTCTCACAATCTACCTTTGGTGTTATCTTCTCTATTGCAGGAATTCCAAGATGTTTTCCCCGATGAGCTACCTCCGGGTCTACCTCCACTACGAGGCATTGAGCACCGTATAGACCTCATCCCCGGAGCGCCACTTCCAAACAAGGCTCCCTACCGCGTCAACCCCGAAGAAACCAAAGAAATACAAAGGCAAGTAAAGCATCTCATAGACCATGGACATGTGCGTGAGAGTTTGAGTCCTTGTGCCGTACCGGTCATCCTTGTGCCAAAACGAGACGGTAGCTTTCGCATGTGTTCCGATTGTAGACCCATCAATGCTATCACCGTTCGCTATAGGTACCCCATTCCACGCCTTGACGATATGCTAGATGAACTTAGCGGTGCCACTATTTTCTCTAATATTGATCTTAAAAGTGGTTACTACCAAATACGCATACAAGAGGGTGATGAATGGAAAACCGCTTTCAAAACAAAGTTTGGTTTGTATGAGTGGTTAGTCATGCCTATGGGTTTATCGGAAGCACCGGGTACTTTCATGCGTCTCATGCATTATGTGTTTCGCCCTTATATTGGTGAATTTGTTGTTGTCTACTTCAATGATATCCTTGTTTTTAGCAAATCTCTCAAAGAGCATGTCACCCACCTTTGCACCATGCTACAAACTCTTCGAAAAGAGCAACTTTATGCTAATATGGAAAAATGCCTCTTTGGTGTTGATAAGCTTGTTTTCTTGGGTTTTGTAGTATCTTCTAAGGGTGTTCATGTTGATGAATCTAAGATCAATGCCATTAAAACTTGGCCCCAACCAACCAATTTGCAACAATTGCGTAGTTTTCTTGGTTTAGCCAGTTTCTACCGTAGATTTGTGAAGGATTTTAGCACCATTGCTTCACCTTTGCATGCTTTGAGTAATAAAAATGCACCGTTTGTTTGGGGAACATCCCAAGATATCGCTTTCAATGAGCTTAAGAATTTGCTTACTCATGCTCCCGTGCTTGCTTTACCAAACTTTGACAAACCTTTTGAAATCCATTGTGATGCTAGTGGTAATGGCATAGGAGGTGTATTAACACAAGAGAAGCGCCCCATAGCATACTTTAGTGAGAAACTTTCCGGCGCGCAACTCAATTATCCCATCTACGACAAAGAGCTATATTTTTTAATGCGAGTTTTGCGTGAATGGTAACATTACCTTCGCACTCATGAATTTATCATCCATACTAACCATGAAATGCTTAAGTATCTTAAGGGTCAAACTAAGTTGAACAAGCGTCATGCTAAATGGAGTGAGTTTATAGTCTTTGCCCTATGTCAGCAAGTACATAAAGGGCGAGGAAAACGTTGTGGCGGATGCGCTTTCCCGTATATGCATGCTCGCTACTCAACTTGAATTGAACGTCATTGGCTTTGAGCATATAAAAGACTTGTATGAGCATGATCCTACTTTTGCTATTCCTTATGCAAAGTGTTTGACACATCCATCTTGGGAACGCTATTACATCAAAGATGGTTACCTTATGAGAGCTAACAAACTTTGCATCCCCGAGTCTTCTCTTCGTTTGTTGCTTTTGCAAGAATCTCATGGAGGAGGACTAATGGGACATTTTGGACGGGACAAGACACTTACGATGCTCTCCAAGAACTATTTTTGGCCAAAGATGTTTCGCAACGTCAACCGCTTCACCAACCGATGCTCTACATGTCGCAAAGCTAAGTCTAAAGCTCAATCTCATGGCCTTTACATGCCACTTTCCATTCCATATCACCCTTGGGAAGATATTAGCATGGATTTTGTGCTTGGTTTGCCTAGAACTAGAAATGACAAGGATTCCGTCTTTGTTGTTGTGGACCGATTTTCAAAAATGGCACATTTCATTCCTTGCAACAAGCTAGACGATGCTTCACATGTTGCCAATCTCTTTTGTAGGGAAATCTTGCGACTTCATGGAGTGCCAAAGACGATTGTCTCGGACCGCGACGTCAAGTTCTTGAGTTACTTTTGGAAGACCTTATGCGCCAAGCTCGGAATCAAGCTACTCTTCTCCACGGCATACCATCCACAATCCGACGGCCAAACGGAGGTGACGAACCGCACGCTATCCACTCTTCTCCGCGTGCTAATCAAGAAGAACATCAAGGAGTGGGAGGAGTGCCTACCCATCGCCGAGTACGCCTACAATCGTGCAAGACATTCAACTACTGGCAAGTCCCCTTTCGAGGTCGTCTACGGTTTCAACCCGTTGTCCCCTTTGGACATTCTTCCTCTTCCTCTTCAAGAGCGCACCAACATGGACGCGAGTGCCCGAGTCAACCACCTCAAGAAGATGCATGAAGATACAAGGCACACCATCGAGCGCCAAGTACAACGACTCGCGACCAAGCTCAACGTCAACAAGAAACCCATGATATTCAACATTGGAGATCTTGTGTGGCTACACCTTCGCAAGGAACGATTCCCAAACGAACGCAAGTCCAAACTCCTACCTCGCGCCGATGGACCCTTCAAGGTGCTAGCACGCTACAACAACAACGCTTACAAGATCGACCTCCCGCGCGACAAGTACACCGTGAGCGACATCTTCAACATCAAGGACCTTTCGCCATACCATGGTGATGAGGATTTTGATCCGAGGTCGGATCTTTCCCAAGGGAGGGGAGATGATGTGGAGCATCCCACGATCATCCCCATGGAGACCACCTCAACTATCCAAGCTCCAAGTGGACCCATGACAAGAGCTAGGGCTCGTGCTATTCAACCCGAGGTGACATCACTCCTACTTGAGTTTCCCTCCTCTTCAAGTGAGACATGGCTACTGCCTAAGTCCGAGATGCTATGTGTGATCAGGTACAACGCTCAAGACACGGAGCCGAGGGCTGAAGAAGAAGAGACAGGCGTCAACACTCTGGACAACCCGGAACTTCCGGCCAGAGCCCGGACCCTCCGGCCTCCGACGTCTTCGACCAGCCCGGGCGTGCCAACTCTCTGGTTAGCCCAGAACCCGTCCCGGACCGTTCGGCCCCCGGAACCTCCGGCCAGCTCGGACCTTCCGGCCCCCGGACGCCAACCCAGCTCCACCCGCGCCAACTCTCTGGTCAGGCCGGACCCTCCCCGGAACCTCCGTCGCCCGGAACTTCCGGCCTCACCCGGAACTTCCGGCCCTGCCTGCGCGCAGTGACTTGGGCCGAGGCCCGTGTACCCTTTCATCACTTAGACTATATATACTCTTCTCCTACCTACATTTTAGGGTTAGCAAAGTAGTAGCTCGTATGTGAGGATAGCTTTTGCTCATCCATACGGATCGTCTCCTCGAGAGTGACCGCGGCCCCTCTACGGAGAAGATCCCCTTGGATTCAAGACCCCCTTTTGGGTGGCCCCATCAAGACCTCCTCACAGAGAAGAACCGGTTACCTTTGTATCGTCCTTTGTTGGACTTGGATCTTGTATCTCTCTTTTGTGTTCTTGGATCTAGCGCATGTGTGATCATATTCGTGTTGGTTGAGTGTTTCTCTTGTTTTCCCCCGTGATTTCCCTCGTGTTCTTCCGCGCGTTCTTCGTGTTCCTCATAGGGATCCTCTCCAAACGTGAAAGATCGGCCCCTAGGGTTCCGCCCTACATCCTCTCTGATGAAGTGTGAGTAGTTTACCTCAGACCTTCGGGTCCATAGTTATTAGCTGGATGGCTTCTTCTCTCTTTTTGGATCTCAATACAATGTTCTCCCCCTCTCTTGTGGAGATCTATTCGATGTAATCTTCTTTTGCCGTGTGTTTGTTGAGACCGATGAATTGTGGGTTTATGATCAAGTTTATCTATGAACAATATTTGAATCTTCTGAATTCTTTTATGTATGATTGGTTATCTTTGCAAGTCTCTTCGAATTATCAGTTTGGTTTGGCCTACTAGATTGATCTTTCTTGCAATGGGAGAAGTGCTTAGCTTTGGGTTCAATCTTGCGGTGTCCTTTCCCAGTGACAGTAGGGGCAGCAAGGCACGTATTGTATTGTTGCCATCGAGGATAACAAGATGGGGTTTTATCATATTGCATGAATTTATCCCTCTACATCATGTCATCTTGCTTAAAGCGTTACTCTGTTCTTATGAACTTAATACTCTAGATGCATGCTGGATAGTGGTCGATGTGTGGAGTAATAGTAGTAGATGCAGGCAGGAGTCGGTCTACTTGTCTCGGACGTGATGCCTATATACATGACCATACCTAGATATTCTCATAACTATGCTCAGTTCTGTCAATTGCTCAACAGTAATTTGTTCACCCACCATAAAATACTTATGCTCTTGAGAGAAGCCACTAGTGAAACCTATGGCCCCCGGGTCTATTTTCCATCATATTAATCTCCCGACAACAAGCTATTTCTGGCGCCGTTTTTATTTTGTTTACTTTACTTTGCATCTCCATCACAAAAAATACCAAAAATGTTATCCTATCATATCTATCAGATCTCACTCTCATAAGTGACCGTGTAGGGATTGACAATCCCTTATCGCGTTGGTTGCGAGGATTTATTTGTTTGTGTAGGTGCGAGGGACTTGCGTGTAGCCTCCTACTGGATTGATACCTTGGTTCTCAAAAACTGAGAGAAATACTTACGCTACTTTGCTGCATCACCCTTTCCTCTTCAAGGGAAAACCAACGCAGTGCTCAAGAGGTACCAAGAAGGATTTCTGGCGCCGTTGCCGGGGAGGTCTATGCAAAAGTCAACATACCAAGTACCCATCACAAACCCTTATCTCCCGCATTATATTATTTGCCATTTGCCTCTCGTTTTCCTCTCCCCCACTTCACCCTTGCCGTTTTATTCGCCCTCTCTTTTCTGTTTGCCTCTTTTTTGCCCGTCTCTTGTTTGCTCGTGTGTTGGGTTGCTTGTTTGTCATGATGGCTCAAGATAATACCAAATTATGTGACTTTACCAATACCAACAATAATGATTTCCTTAGCACTCCGATTGCTCCTCTTACCGATACTGAATCTTGTGAAATCAATGCTGCTTTGTTGAATCTTGTTATGAAAGATCAATTCGCCGGCCTTCCTAGTGAAGATGCCGCTACTCATCTAAATAGCTTTGTTGATTTGTGTGATATGCAAAAGAATACATATGTTGACAATGATATTGTTAAATTGAATATATTTCCTTTTTCGCTTAGAGATCGTGCTAAAGCTTGGTTTTTGTCTTTGCCTAAAAATAGTATTGATTCTTGAAATAAGTGCAAAGATGCTTTTATCTCTAAGTATTTTCCTCCCGCCAAGATTATCTCTCTTAGAAACGATATTATGAATTTTAAGCAACTTGATCATGAACATGTTGCAAAATCTTGGGAGAGGATGAAATTAATGATACGTAATTGCCCTACACATGGTTTGAATTTGTGGATGATTATACAAAAAATTTATGCCGGATTGAATTTTGCTTCTAGGAATCTTTTAGATTCGGCCGCGGGAGGCACTTTTATGGAAATCACTTTAGGAGAAGCTACTAAACTCCTAGATAATATTATGGTTAATTATTCTCAATGGCACACTGAAAGATCTACTAATAAAAAAGTGCATGCGATTGAAGAAATTAATGTTTTGAGTGGAAAGATGGATGAACTTATGAAATTATTTGCTACTCAGAGTGTTTCTTCTGATCCTAATGATATGCCTTTGTCTACTTTGATTGATAATAATAATGAATCTATGGATGTGAATTTTGTTGGTAGGAATAATTTTGGTAACAACGCGTATAGAGGAAACTTTAATCCTAGGCCTTATCCTAGCAACTCCTCTAATAATTATGGTAATTCCTACAACAATTCTTATGGAAACTTTAATAAGATGCCCTCTGAATTTGAGACTAGTGTTGAGGAATTTATGAATTCGCAAAAGAATTTCAATGCCTTGCTTGAAGAAAAATTGCTTAAAGTTGATGAATTGGCTAGGAACGTTGATAGAATTTCTCTTGATGTTGATTCTTTGAAACTGAGATCTATTCCTCCTAAGCATGATATCAATGAGTCTCTCAAATACATGAGAATTTCCATTGATGAGTGCAAAGAAAGAACCACTAGGATGCGTGCTAAGAAAGATTGCTTTATAAAAGCGTGTTCTTCTAATTTTTATGAAAACAAAGATGAAGATCTAAAAGTTATTGATGTGTCCCCTATTAAATCTTTGTTTTGCAATATGAATCTTGATAATGATGGGACTGAATATGATCCACCTTTACCTAGAAGGCGTTCCAAAAATTCAGAGTTTTTAGATCTTGATGCAAAAATTGTTAAAAGTGGGATTGAAGAAATCAAAACATTAGATGTTAATGAACCCACTATTTTGGATTTCAAGAAATTTAATTATGATAATTTCTCTTTGATAGATTGTATTTCCTTGTTGCAATCCGTACTAAATTCTCCTCATGCTTATAGTCAAAATAAAGCTTTTACCAAACATATCGTTGATGCTTTGATGCAATCTTATGAAGAAAAACTTGAGTTGGAAGTATCTATCCCTAGAAAACTTTATGATGAGTGGGAACCTACTATTAAAATTAATATTAAAGATCATGAATGCTATGCTTTGTGTGATTTGGGTGCTAGTGTTTCCACGATTCGAAAGACTTTGTGCGATTTGTTAGGTTTCCGTGATTTTGATGATTGTTCTTTAAACTTGCACCTTGCGGATTCCACCATTAAGAAACCTATGGGAAGGATTAATGATGTTCTTATTGTTGAAAATAGGAACTATGTGCCCGTAGATTTTATTGTTCTTGATATAGATTGCAATCCTTCATGTCCTATTATTCTTGGTAGACCTTTCCTTAGAACGATTGGTGCAATTATTGATATGAAGGAAGGGGATATTAGATTCCAATTTCCATTAAAGAAAGGCATGGAACACTTCCCTAGGAAGAAAATAAAATTACCATATGAATCTATCACGAGAGCCACTTATGGATTGCCAACTAAAGATGGCAATACCTAGATCTATCCTTGCTATTATGCCTAGCTAGGGGCATTAAACGATAGCGCTTGTTGGGAGGCAACCCAATTTTATTTTTATTTTTTTGCCTCTTGCTTCTGTTTATGAATAAATATTTGGTCTAGCCTCTGGTTAGATGTGTTTTTATGTTTTAATTAGTGTTTGTGCCAAGTTAAACCTATAGGATCTTCTTGGATGATAGTTATTTGATCTTGCTGAAAATTGCAGAAACTTTCTGTTCAAGAAAATAATTGTTAAAAATCACCAGAACGTGATAAAATATTGATTCCAATTGCTGCTGATCAATAAACAAATTGTCTAGGTCTTCCTATTTTGGCTGATTTTTTGGAGTTCCAGAAGTTTGCGTTAGTTACAGATTAATACAGACTGTTCTGTTTTTGACAGATTCTGTTTTTCGTGTGTTGTTTGCTTATTTTGATGAATCTATGGCTAGTAAAATAGTTTATAAACCATAGAGAAGTTGGAATATATTATGTTTAACACCAATATAAATAAAGAATGAGTTCATTACAGTACCTTGAAGTGGTCTTTTGTTTTCTTTCGCTAACGGAGCTCACGAGATTTTCTGCGAAGTTTTGTGTTGTGAAGTTTTCAAGTTTTGGGTGAAAGATTTGATGGATTATGGAACAAGGAGTGGCAAGAGCCTAAGCTTGGGGATGCCCATGGATCCCCCAAGATAATCTAAGGACACCAAAAAGCCAAAGCTTGGGGATGCCCCGGAAGGCATCCCCTCTTTCGTCTACTTCCATCGGTAACTTTACTTGGAGCTATATTTTTATTCACCACATGATATGTGTATTGCTTGGAGCGTCTTGTATGATTTGAGTCTTTGCTTTTTAGTTTACCACAATCATCCTTGCTGTACACACCTTTTGAGAGAGACACACATGATTCTGAAATTATTAGAATACTCTATGTGCTTCACTTATATCTTTTGAGTTATATAGTTTTTGCTCTAGTGCTTCACTTATATCTTTTAGAGCATGGTGGTGATTTTGTTTTATAGAAACTATTGTTCTCTCATGCTTCACTTAGATTATTTTGAGAGTCCTACAAAACAGCATGGTAGTTTGCTTTAACAATAATAGGCATACAAGATTAATAAAAGAAAATTTCTTATGAGTGTGTTGAATACTATGAGAAGTTTGATGCTTGATAATTGTTTTGAGATATGAAGATGGTGATATTAGAGTCATGCTAGTTGAGTCGTTTTGAATTTGAGAAATACTTGTGTTAAAGTTTGTGATTCCCGTAGCATGCACGTATGGTGAACCGTTATGTGATGAAGTCGGAGCATGATTTATTTATTGATTGTCTTCCTTATGAGTGGCGGTCGGGGACGAGCGATGGTCTTTTCCTACCAATCTATCCCCCTAGGAGCATGTGCGTAATACTTTGCTTTGATAACTTGTAGATTTTTGCAATAAGTATATGAGTTCTTTATGACTAATGTTGAGTCCATGGATTATACGCACTTTTCCTCCTTCCACCATTGCTAGCCTCTCTAATACCGAGCACTTTTCGCCGGTATCATACACCCACCATATACCTTCCTCAAAACAGCCACTATACCTACCTATCATGGCATTTCCATAGCCATTCCGAGATATATTGCCATGCAACATACCACTGTTTCGTTTATTATGACACGCTTCATCATTGTCATATTGCTTTGCATGATCATGTAGTTGACATTGTATTTGTGGCAAAGCCACCATTCATAATTCTTTCATACATGTCACTCTTGATTCATTGCATATCCTGGTACACCGTCGGAGGCATTCATATAGAGTCATATTTTGTTCTAAGTATCAAGTTGTAATTGTTGAGTTGTTAGAAAATAAAAGTGTGATGATCATAATTTTTAGAGCATTGTCCCAAGTGAGGAAAGGATGATGGAGACTATGATTCCCCCACAAGTCGGGATGAGACTCCGGATGAAAAAAATAAAAAAAATTAAAAGAAAAGAGGCCATAAAAAAGAGAAAAAAGGCCCAAACAAAAAAAAAGAGAAAAGAGAGAAGGGACAATGTTACTATCCTTTTACCACACTTGTGCTTCAAAGTAGCACCATGATCTTCATGATAGAAAGTCTCCTATGATATCACTTTCATATACTAGTGGGAATTTTTCATTATAGAACTTGGCTTGTATATTCCAATGATGGGCTTCCTCAAAATGCCCTAGGTCTTCATGAGCAAGCGAGTTGGATGCACACCCACTTAGTTTCTTTTGTTGAGCTTTCATATGCTTATAGCTCTAGTGCATCCGTTGCATGGCAATCCCTACTCACTCACATTGATATCTATTGATGGGCATCTCCATAGCCTGTTGATACGCCTAGTTGATGTGAGACGATCTTCTCCTTTTTGTCTTCTCCACAACCACCATTCTATTCCACATATAGTGCTATGTCCATGGCTCACGCTCATGTATTGCGTGAAGATTGAAAAAGTTTGAGAACGTCAAAAGTATGAAACAATTGCTTGGCTTGTCATCGGGGTTGTGCATGATTTAAATATTTTGTGTGGTGAAGATAGAGCATAGCCAGACTATATGATTTTGTAGGGATAACTTTCTTTGGCCATGTTATTTTGAGAAGACATAATTGCTTAGTTAGTATGCTTGAAGTATTATTATTTTTATGTCAATATTGAACTTTTGTCTTGAATCTTTCGGATCTGAATATTCATACCACAATTAAGAAGAATTACATTGAAATTATGCCAAGTAGCACTCCGCATCAAAAATTCTATTTTTATCATTTACCTACTCGAGGACGAGCAGGAATTAAGCTTGGGGATGCTTGATACGTCTCTAACGTATCTATAATTTTTGATTGCTCAATGCTATATTATCTTCTATTTTGGACATTATTAGGCTTTATTATTCACTTTTATATTATTTTTGGGACTAACCTATTAACCGGAGGCCCAGCCCAGAATTGTTGTTTTTTGCCTATTTCAGAGTTTCCCAGAAAAAGAATATCAAACGGAGTCCAAACGGAATGCAACCTTCGGGAACGTGATTTCCAGAATGAACGTGATCCAGAGGACTTGGACCATACGTCAAGAAAGCCACCAGGAAGCCGGGAGGTAGGGGCGCGCCTACCCCCCTGGGCGCGCCCTCCACTCTCGTGGGCCCCATGTTGCTCCACCGACGTACTCCTTCCTCCTATATATACCTACGTACCCCCAAACGATCAGATACAGAGCCAAAAACCTAATTCCACCGCCGCAACCTTCTGTACCCGTGAGATCCCATCTTGGGGCCTGTTCCGGAGCTCCGCCGGAGGGGGCATCGATCACGGAGGGCTTCTACATCAACACCATGGTCTCTCCGATGAAGTGTGAGTAGTTTACCTCAGACCTTCGGGTCCATAGTTATTAGCTAGATGGCTTCTTCTCTCTTTTTGGATCTCAATACAATGTTCTCCCCCTCTCTTGTGGAGATCTATTCGATGTAATCTTCTTTTGCCGTGTGTTTGTTGAGACCGATGAATTGTGGGTTTATGATCAAGTTTATCTATGAACAATATTTGAATCTTCTGAATTCTTTTATGTATGATTGGTTATCTTTGCAAGTCTCTTCGAATTATCAGTTTGGTTTGGCCTACTAGATTGATCTTTCTTGCAATGGGAGAAGTGCTTAGCTTTGGGTTCAATCTTGCGGTGTCCTTTCCCAGTGATAGTAGGGGCAGCAAGGCACGTATTGTATTGTTGCCCTCGAGGATAACAAGATGGTTTTTTTTATCATATTGCATGAATTTATCTCTCTACATCATGTCATCTTGCTTAAAGCGTTACTCTGTTCTTATGAACTTAATACTCTAGATGCATGTTGGATAGCGGTCGATGTGTGGAGTAATAGTAGTAGATGCAGGCAGGAGTCGGTCTACTTGTCTTGGACGTGATGCCTATATACATGATCATACCTAGATATGCTCATAACTATGCTCAATTCTGTCAATTTCTCAACAGTAATTTGTTCACCCACCGTAAAATACTTATGCTCTTGAGGGAAGCCACTAGTGAAACCTATGGCCCCCGGGTCTATGTTCCATCATATTAATCTCCCGACAACAAGCTATTTCTAGCGCCGTTTTTATTTTGTTTACTTTACTTTGCATCTCTATCACAAAAAATACCAAAAATATTATCCTATCATATCTATCAGATCTCACTCTCGTAAGTGACCGTGTAGGGATTGACAATCCCTTATCACGTTGGTTGCGAGGATTTATTTGTTTGTGTAGGTGCGAGGGACTTGCGTGTAGCCTCCTACTGGATTGATACCTTGGTTCTCAAAAACTGAGGGAAATACTTACGCTACTTTGCTGCATCACCCTTTCCTCTTCGAGGGAAAACCAACGCAGTGCTCAAGAGGTAGCAGTTATCTCCTCCGTCGGAGGTGGTCGGCCTGAGGCTGGGTGGTCGGATCTGTAGATCTGACATCTAGTCTCGGCTGCGGGTCAGGGAGACATGGTTGCCTGTGAAAACCGAGCCGACGGCGGGAGATGGCGGCGTTCTGCGCCGTTACCTTGATGAAGGCATCGTCGTGTAACTATTGTCGACCCACTCCTGCTGTTTCGGGGAAACCCTATATGTGGTCTTCCTGATCGGACGATAGCGGCACTGCCGTGTCGTTTCTCTCTTGGGAGCATCATTCGTGGAGCAGCGCCGGAAGATAGAGGTATGAGGTGGAGCGGCTTCGTCTTACACGGAGCTTCGGTGGAGATGTCAAGTCATGCATGGCCGACTGGTACTACACTATGTCATGCATGTTCGGCAGGTGCTACACACGAAAAAACTTCTCGAGGCTTCAAGCTGTGTCGGCTGGTGGTACACGGCGACATGGTGCTGTGGTGTAGCGGTGAAAGGATCGAGAAGAGGTGTCTAGAGGGGGGTGAATAGACTCTAAGTAAGAAAAGTTGGAGTTTTTAATTTCTCTAAGTTGAAGTGGAGTTTTGGCACAAGTTTAAACATTCACAATACATATCAAGAAAACATGACAAGAGTATATGAGCAGCGGAAAGTAAAGCATGCAAGTTGCAAGAATGTAAAGGGATGGGATTGGAGTGTGCAAACGCAATTTGGAGACACGGAGATTTTTTATCCGTGGTTCCGATAGGTGGTGCTACTGTACATCCACGTTGATGGAGACTTCAACCCACGAAGGGTAACGGTTGCGCGAGTCCACGGAGGGCTCCACCCACGAAGGGTCCACGAAGAAGCAACCTTGTCTATCCCACCATGGCCGTCGCCCATGAAGGACTTGCCTCACTCGGGTAGATCTTCATGAAGTAGGCGATCTCGTTGCCCTTACAAACTCCTTGGTTCAACTCCACAAACTTGACGGAGGCTCCCAAGTGACACCTAACCAATCTAGGAGACACCACTCTCCAAGAGGTAACAAATGGTGTGTTGATGATGAACTCCTTGCTCTTGTGCTTCAGATGATAGTCTCCCCAACACTCAACTCTCTCTCACGGTATTTGGATTTGGTGGAAAGAAGATTTGAGTGGAAAGCAACTTGGGGAAGGGTAGAGATCAAGATTTATGTGGTTGGAATGTAATATCTTGACCTCAACACAAGTGTAGGTGGTTCTCTCTCAGAAAATGTATGTTGGAAGTGTAGGCATGTTCTGATGGCTCTCTCCACGAATGAAGAGTGGGTGGTGTTGGGGAACATAGCAATAATTCAAAATTTTCCTACGTATCACCAAGATCAATCTAGGAGATACTAGCAACGAGAGAGAGGGAGAGGGAGTGCATCTTCATACCCTTGAAGATCGCTAAGCGGAAGCGTTACAAGAACGCGGTTGATGGAGTCGTACTCGTGGCGATTCCAATCGCGGAAGATCCGATCTAGCGCCAAACGGACGGCGCCTCCGCGTTCAACACACATACAGCCCGGGACGTCTCCTCCTTCTTGATCCAGCAAGGGGAGAGGAGAAGTTGAGGGAGAACTCTGACAGCACGACGACGTGGTGGTGGTGGAGCTCGTGGTTCTCCAGCAGGGCTTCGCCAAGCACTACGGAGGAGGAGGAGATGTATGAGGAGGGAGGGGCTGCGCCAAGGGAAGGGTGTGGCTGCCCTCCCACCCCCTCACTATATATAGGGGGAAGGGGAGAGGGGGCCGGCCCCTCTAGATGGATCTAGAGGAGGGGGCGGCGGCCAGGGGAAACCCTAGATGGGTTTGGGCGCCCCCACCCCCTAGGAAACTTGCCCCCCAAGCCGGGAGGGGCGGCTGCCCTAGGGGTGGCGCCCCCACCTCTCCACATTACGTGAGAGGGGTTGGGAGGGGCGCACAACCCCTTAGTGGGCTGGTTTGCCCCTTCCCCTTGGCCCATAAGGCCCCCCAACGCTTGCCGGGGCCTCCGAGACCCCTTTCGGACATGCTGGCCATAGCCTGGTACCCCCGGAACACTTCCGGACTCCAATACCCTTCGTCCAATATACCGATCTTCACCTCCGGACCATTCCGGAGCTCCTCGTCATGTCCGGGATCTCATCCGGGAGTCCGAACAACCTTCGGTAACCACATACTATTCCCATTACAACTCTAGCGTCACCGAACCTTAAGTGTGTAGACCCTACGGGTTCGGGAACCATGCAGACATGACCGAGACGTTCTCCGGCCAATAACCAACAGCGGGATCTGGATACCCATGTTGGCTCCCACATGTTCCACGATGATCTCATCGGATGAACCATGATGTCGGGGATTCAATCAATCCCATATACAATTCCTTTTGTCCACCGGTATGTTACTTGCCCGAGATTCGATCGTTGGTATCCCAATACCTTGTTCAATCTCGTTACCGGCAAGTCACTTTACTCGTTCCGTAATGCATGATCCCGTGACCAACTACTTAGTCACATTGAGCTCATTATGATGATGCATTACCAAGTGGGCCCAGAGATACCTCTCCGTCATACGGAGTGACAAATCCCAGTCTCGATTCGTGCCAACCCAACAGGCACTTTCGGAGATACCTATAGTGCACCTTTATAGCCACCCAGTTACGTCGTGACGTTTGGTACACCCAAAGCATTCCTACGGTATCCGGGAGTTGCACAATCTCATGGTCTAAGGAAATGATACTTGACATTAGAAAAGCTCTAGCAAACGAACTACACGATCTTGTGCTATGCTTAGGATTGGGTCTTGTCCATCACATCATTCTCCCAATGATGTGATCCCGTTATCAACGACATCGAATGTCCATGGCCAGGAAACCATGACCATCTATTGATCAACGAGCTAGTCAACTAGAGGCTTACTAGGGACATGTTGTGGTCTATGTATTCACACATGTATCACGGTTTCCGGTCAATACAATTATAGCATGAACAATAGACAATTATCATGAACAAGGAAATATAATAATAACCATTTTATTATTGCCTCTAGGGCATATTTCCAACAGGTGGAGGGGTATATATAGCCTCCACACAAAATCTAACCGTTACACACAAATCACCAAACTCGGTGGGACCGATTCAGAGAACTCGGTCAGACCGATTTAGTTCATAATGTGACCGTTAGGCATTTCGATGGGACCGATATGATCAACTCGGTGGGACCGATGTGATAGGGTTAGGGTAAAGCCTCATCTCGGTTTGACCGATTACTCAAACTCGGTGGGACCGATTTGGGTAATAAGTGAAACAGAAAGTTGGCCAAGCAAACTCGGTGGAGCCGATTGCATATCTCGGTGAGACCGAAATTATTGCAGTAGGCAACAGAGAGTTTGCAAGCCCATCTCGGTGAGACCGAGATCCCATCGGTGAGACCGAATTTAGGGTTTGTGGCAGTGGCTATGTCAAGAGAACTCGGTGGCGCCGGATAGAAAGTTTCGGTAGGGCCGAGTTTGACTTTTGGTTTGGGACATATGTGGATGTGAGAAAGTGGTTGAGGGCTTTGGATCATATCACTAAGCACTTTGAGCAAGAAACTCATTAAGCAACACCTCATCCCCTCTTAATAGTATTGGCTTTCCTATGGACTCAATGTGATCTTGGATCACTAAAAAAAAGAAAATGTAGAGTCCCGAGCTTTGAGCTTGAGCCAATCCTTTGTCCTCAGCATCTTGAAGGGGTTCCACATCCTCTAGTCCGTGCCACTCCATTGTTGAACTTATCTAAAACATACTAGGTAGAAGCATTAGTCCAACAAGAGATATGTTGACATTAATTACCAAAATCACCCAGGGAGCACTTGTGCTTTCAATATCCCCCTTTTTGGTAATTGATGACAACATACATCAAAGCTTTAGATAAAGATACAGAGAATAACAAGTAAAGCTTTGGAAAGACATGTAACATGCATAGGCTCCCCCTACATGTATGCAATGATGTAAATTTGGAATATAGGAGCATGTGAATGCATAAGCATGACAGAGTAAGCAATGTGTTACATGTATCTTGGCTATATGCATCAGAGCAAATGATGTGAATATAGGAAATGTACTTTCATGCTCATGAGTCCTCCTTGCAAACAGTATGTACATCAGCAAGAAATCCTCATACACATGACTGTGATGCATATACTTACCTTGTGGTCTTGAGTTGGCTTAGGAAGGAATGAACCTGAGTAAACAAGGTTAGATAAGACAGATACACTTACTAGCCAGAGCAAACAAAAGAAACCACAAGAGTACCAAGACTGGGATGACATGTAGAGAGTGAGTACTGAGTACCCCATTGGATATAGACATGTCCCCAAAGGTAAAGATGTGCAATAAATTTAAGGATTTCCTTCCCTTAGATGTCTTGCTCCCCCTGAATCTAGCATGGGATACTGGGAGAAGATAGGGAACATAAAATCAGAGCAAAGAAAAGAGACTGAGCTAATGCACACAATCAAATATGAACATGTCTTTCCCCTCTTAAAGACATGTGACTTCTCTCCTCTTGAACACAAGCATCTGGGGTTTCTTACACTCTCCCCCTGAGTATTCTCTCCCCCTATAGAAATGATTAAGCTGTAATGTGATCTCTCTCCCCCTTTGACATCAATTTCCAAGAAGGGTTCTTCTGGATTTTTGTTACAAATGGGTTTGGTCCTTGAGTCACAAAGCAAAGCAGCATGTTGAGAGTGATGCTGGTAGAGGACAAGAATTATTGAGTGGAGCTGGAGCAAAAAGATTGCAGGAACAAGTGGCAAGCTATCTTTCCTCCAGTGAAATCGGTGGCGCCGAAAGAATTCGGTGTTGGAAATATGCCCTAGAGGCAATAATAAAATGGTTATTATTATATTTCCTTGTTCATGATAATTGTCTATTGTTCATGCTATAATTGTATTAACCGGAGACCGTAATGCATGTGTGAATACGTAGACCACAATATGTCCCTAGTAAGCCTCTAATTGACTAGCTCGTTGATCAATAGATGGGTACGGTTTCCTGACCATGGACATTGGATGTCGTTGATAACGGGGTCACATCATTAGGAGAATGATGTGATGGACAAGACCCAATCCTAAGCATAGCACAATATCGTGTAGTTCGTCTGCTAAAGCTTTTCTAATGTCAAGTATCATTTCCTTAGACCATGAGATTGTGCAACTCCCAGATACCGTAGGAATGCTTTGGGTGTGCCAAACGTCACAACGTAACTGGGTGGCTATAAAGGCACACTACGGGTATCTCCGAAAGTGTCTGTTGGGTTGGCACGAATCGAGACTGGGATTTGTCACTCCATGTGACGGAGAGGTATCTCTGGGCCCACTCGGTAGGACATCATCATAATTAGCTCAATGTGACCAAAGAGTTGATCACGGGATGATGTGTTACGAAACGAGTAAAGTGACTTGCCGGTAACGAGATTGAACGAGGTATTGGGATACCGACGGTCGAATCTCAGGCAAGTAACATACCGATTGACAAAGGGAATTGTATACATGATTGATTGAATCCCCGACATCGTGGTTCATCCGATGAGATCATCGTGGAACATGTGGGAGCCAACATGGGTATCCAGATCCCGCTGTTGGTTATTGGCCAGAGAGCTGTCTCGGTCATGTCTGCATGATTCCCGAACCCGTAGGGTCTACACACTTAAGGTTCGGTGACGCTAGAGTTGTTATGGGAATTAGTGTGCAGTTACCAATTGTTGTTCGGAGTCCCAGATGAGATCTCGGACGTCATGAGGAGTTCCGGAATGGTCCGGAGGTAAAGATTTATATATGGGAAGTCCTATTTTGGCCACCGAAAAATGTTCGGGATTTTTCGGTATTGTACCGGGAAGGTTCTAGAAGGATCCGGGGTGGGGCCCACCTGCATGGGGGGACCCACATGAACGTGGGTAGTGGGGGCAAGGCCCCACACCCCTGGTCAAGGCTCACCAAGATCCCCCATTAGAAGGAATAAGATCATATCCCGAAGGGATAAGATCAAGATCCCTAAAAAAAGGGGGATAACAATCGGTGGGGAAGGGAAATGATGGGATTTCTTTCCCCTACCGTTTCCAACTCCGCAATGGACTTGGAGGGCAAGAAACCAGCCCCCTCCACCCCTATATATAGTGGGGAGGCGCATGGGAGCCACACCCCTTCCCCTGGCACAGCCCTCTCCCTGCAGGAGCCATAGGAGTTGTCTTAATTTGTTATATGACCTGCGTGTCAATGAAAACGCCATGTAATTACTTTTACTTTATTGCTAACCGTTAGCCATAGTATTAGAAGTAATAGTTGGCGAGACAACTTCATGAAGACACGATGATGGATATCATGGTGTCATGCCGGTGACGATGATGATCATGGCGCCCCGAAGATGGAGATCAAAAGGAGCAAAATGATATTGGCCATATCATGTCACTATTTGATTGCATGTGATGTTTATCATGTTTTTACATCTTATTTGCTTAGAGTGACGGTAGCATAAATAAGATGATCCCTCATAAAATTCAAGAAAGTGTCCCCCCTAACTGTGCACCATTGCGAAAGTTCGTTGTTTCGAAGCACCACGTGATGATCGGGTGTGATAGATTCTAACATTCGCATACAACGGGTGTAAGCCAGATTTACACATGCAAAACACTTAGGTTGACTTGACGAGCCTAGCATGTACAGACATGGCCTCGGAATACAAGAGACCGAAAGGTCGAACATGAGTCGTATAGTGGATACGATCAACATGAAGATGTTCACCGATGATGACTAGTCCGTCTCACGTGATGATCGGACACGGCCTAGTTGACTCGGATCATGTATCACTTAGATGACTAGAGGGATCTCTATCTGAGTGGGAGTTCATTAAATAATTTGATTAGATGAACTTAATTATCATGAACATAGTCAAAAGGTCTTTGCAAATTATGTCGTAGCTCACGCTTTGGTTCTACTGTTTTAGATATGTTCCTAGAGAAAATTTAGTTGAGAGTTGACAGTAGCAATTATGCAGACTAGGTCCGTAAACTGAGGATTGTCCTCATTGCTGCGCAGAAGGATTATGTCCTTAATGCACCGCTCAGTGTGCTGAACCTCGAGCGTCGGTTGTGGATGTTGTGAACATCTGACATACACGTTTTGATGACTACATGATAGTTCAGTGCTTAATGCTAAATGGTTTAGAACTGAGGCACCAAAGACGTTTTTGAAACATCGCAGAACATATGAGATGTTCCAAGGACTGAAATTGGGATTTCAGGCTAGTGCCCACGTCAAGAGGTATGAGACCTCTGACAAGTTTCTTAAGCCTGCAAACTAAGGAGAAAAGCTCAATTGTTGAGCATGTGCTCAGATTGTATGAGTACTACAATCGCTTGAATCGAGTGGGAGTTAATCTTCCAGATCAGATAGTGATGGTTCTCCAAAGTCATTGCCACCAAGCTACTAGAGCTTCGTGATGAACTATAACATATCAGGGATAGATATGATGATCCTTGAGCTATTCGCGACACCGCGAAAGTAGAAATCAAATAGGAGCATCAATTGTTGATGGTTAGTAAAACCACTAGTTTCAAGAAGGGCAAGGGCAAGAAAGGGATACTTCATGAAACGGCAAAACAGTTGCTGCTCTAGTGAAGAAACCCAAGGTTGAACCCAAACCCGAGACTAAGTGCTTCTGAAATAAGGGGAACGGTCACTCAAGCAGAACTACCCTAGATACTTGGTAGATGAGAAGGCTGGCAAGGCCGATAGAAGTATATTGGATATACATTATAATGTGTACTTTACTAGTACTCCTAGTAGCACCAGGGTATTAAAATACCGGTTCAGTTGATAAGTGTTAGTAACTCTAAATAAAAAGCTACGGAATAAACGGAGACTAGCTGAAGGTGAGATGAAGATATGTGTTGGAAGTGTTTCCAAGGATGATGTGATCAAGCATCGCATGCTCCCTCTACCATCGAGATTGGTGTTAAACCTAAATAATTGTTATTTGGTGTTTGCGTTGAGCATAGACATGATTGTATTATGTTTATCGCAATACGGTTATTCATTTAAGGAGAATAATGGTTACTCTGTTTATTTGAATAATACCTTCAATGGTCTTGCACCTAAAATGAATGGTTTATTGAATCTCGATCATAGTGATACACATGTTCATGCCAAAAGATATAAGATAGTAATGATAGTACCACATACTTGTGGCACTGCCATTTGAGTCATATTGGTATAAAACGCATGAAGAAGCTCCATGTTGATGGATCTTTGGACTCACTCATTTTTTTGAAAAGTTTGAGACATGCGAACCATGTCTATTGGTTTATACGCATGAAGAAACTCCATGCAGATGGATCGTTTGGACTCACTTGATTTTGAATCACTTGAGACATGCAAATCATACCACATGGGCAAGATGACTGAAAGGCCTCGTTTTCAGTGAGATGAAACAAGAGAGCAACTTGTCGGAAGTAATACATTTGATGTGTGCAATCCAATGAGTGCTGAGGCACGCAGTGAATATCGTTATGCTCTTACTTCACAGATGATTTGAGTAGATTCTAAGTATATTTACTTAATGAAAGACAAGTCTGAATTATTGAAAGGTTCAAGTAATTTCAGAGTGAAATTGAAGATCGTCGTGACAAGAAGATAAAATTTCTATGATATGATCATAGAGATGAATATCTGAGTTACGTGTTTGGTACACAATTAAGACATTGTGGAAATTGTTTCACAACTAATGCCGCCTGGAACACCATAGTGTGATGGTGTGTCCGAACATCATAGCTGCACCATATTGGATGTGGTGCAAACCATGTTGTCTCTTATCGAATTACCACTATCGTTTATGGGTTAGGCATTAGAGACAACCGCATTCACTTTAAATAGGGCACCATGTAATTCCGTTGAGATGACACCGTATGAACTATGGTTTAGAGAAACCTAAGCTGTCATGTTTTAAAAGTTTGGGGCTGCGACGCTTATGTGAAAAGGGTTTAGCCTGATAAGCTTGAACCCAAAGCGGATAAATGCATCTTCATAGGACACCCAAAACAGTTGGGTATACCTCCTATTTCGGATCCGGAAGCAAAAGTGATTGTTTCTAGAAGCGGGTCCTTTCTCGAGGAAAAGTTGCTCTCGAAAGAATTGGGTGGGAGGATGGTGGAGACTTGATGAGGTTATTGAACCGTCACTTCAACCAGTGTGTAGCATGGCACAGGAAGTTGTTCCTGTAGCGCCTACACCAATTGAAGTGGAAGCTGATGATAGTGATCATGAAACTTCGGATCAAGTCACTACCAAACCTCGTAGGTCGACAAGGATGCGTACTATTTCAGAGTGGTACGTAATCCTGTCTTGGAGGTCATGTTGCTAGACAACAATGAACCTACGAGCTATGGAGAAGCGATGGTGGGCCCGGATTCCGACAAATGGCTCGAGGCCATAAAATCCGAGAGGATCCATGTGTGAAAACAAAGTATAGACTTTGGAAGAACTACTTGATGGTCGTAAGGCTATTGGGTACAAATGGATTTTAAAAGGAAGACGGACAATGATGGTAAGTATCACCATTAAGAAAGCTCGACTTGTCGTTAAGATGTTTTCCGACAAGTTCAAGGAGTTGACTACGGTGAGACTTTCTCACTTGTAGCGATGCTAAGAGTCTGTTGGAATTATATTAGCAGTTACTGCATTATTTATGAAACCTTGCAGATAGGATGTCAAAACATTGTTTCCTCCACGATTTTCTTGAGGAAAGGTTGTATGTGATACAACCAGAAGGTTTTGTCAATCCTGAAATATGCTAACAAGTATGCAAAGCTCCAGCAGTCCTTCTAAGGACTGGAGTAAGCATCTCGGAGTTGGAATGTACGCTTTGATGAGATGATCAAAGATTTTGGGTTTATACAAAGTTTATGAGAAACTTGTATTTCCAAAGAAGTGAGTGGGAGCACTATAGAATTTTTGATGAGTATATGTTGTTAACATATTGTTGATCAGAAATGATGTAGAATTTCTGGAAAGCATACAGGGTTCTTTGAAAAGTGCTTTTCAATGGAAAACCTGGATTAAGCTACTTGAACATTGAGCATCAAGATCTATAAGGATAGATTAAAAACGCTTAATAGTACTTTCAAATGAATACATACCGTGACAAGATTTTGAAGGAGTTCAAATAGATCAGTAAAGAAGGAGTTCTTGGCTGTGTTATAAGGTGTGAGCATTGAGTGAGACTCAAGATTTGACCACGACAGAAGAGAGAGAAAGGACGAAGGTCGTCCCCTGTACTTTAGACGTAGGCTCTGCAGTATGCTATGCTATGCTATGTACCGCACCTGAAGTGTGCCTTGCCATGAGTCAATCAAGGGGTACAAGAGTGATCCAGGAATGGATCACATGACAGCGGTCAAACTTATCCTTAGTAACTAGTGGACTAAGGAATTTTCTCGATTATGGAGGTGGTAAAAGAGTTCGTCGTAAAGGGTTACGTCGATGCAAACTTTGACACTAATCCGGATGACTCTGAGTAGTAAAACTGATTCGTATAGTAGAGAAGTTATTTGGAATAGCTCCAAGTAGCGCATGGTAGCTGCATCTACAAGATGACATAGAGATTTGTAAAGCACACACGGATCTGAAAGGTTCAGACCCATTGACTAATAACCTCTCTCACAAGAGAGATATGATCAAACCCCATGGGTGTTGGATTCATTACAATCACATAGTGATGTGAACTAGATTATTGACTCTAGTGCAAGTGGGAGACTATTGGAAAGATGCCCTAGAGGCAATAATAAAATAGTTATTATTATATTTCCTTGTTCATGATAATTGTCTATTGTTCATGCTATAATTGTATTAACCGAAGACCGTAATACATGTGTGAATACGTAGACCACAATATGTCCCTAGTAAGCCTCTAATTTACTAGCTCGTTGATCAATAGATGGTTACGGTTTCCTGACCATGGACATTGGATGTAACACCCCGCATGTAACTTTCCATATTTGTAACTCCAACTCTTGCCATTTTCGGCTATGTGTTATGATATTCCCTTCGTGGTCGGGTTTGTCTTTCGCATTTTGTTCATTTCATGCATTTCATATCATGTCAGCATGTGCATTGCATTTGCATATGTGTTCGTCTCTTGCATCCGAGCATTTTCCCCATTGTCTGTTTTGCAATCCGGCGCTCCCATCTCCTCCGGTGCACCCCTCTTGTTTTCTTTCGTGAGCGGGTGTCAAACGTTCTCGGAATGGACCGAGGCTTGTCAAGTGGCCTTGGTATACCACCGGTAGACCACCGGTCAAGTTTTGTTCCATTTGGAGGTCGTTTGGTACTCCAACGGTTAACCGGGTAACCGCAGATGCCTTCTGTGTGTTCCAGCAAAAACCCCCTCTCTAAACAGCCCAAAACCCACCATACTCTCTTCCATGCTCTAGGTCGTTCGATCACGATCGTGTGGGCCAAAACCGCACCTCATTTGGAGTCTCCTAGCTCCCTCTAGCTATATATATGTGAGTCCCCCCGTATACATTCGTAGATGAAACCCTAAAAATTCTCCCCCCCGCCGCCGGACAAAACATCCACCGACGGACACATCCGTCTTCCACCGCCGCCGCCACGTGTCGCCTCCGGATTCGCCGCCGCCCGCGCCCGTACGCCGCGGCCCGCCAGGCCCGCCGCCGGCCCCGCGAGCCCGAGGCCGCCGTCCTTCCCCGCCGCGCCGCCGTTCTTCGCCGCGTTCGCCGCCGCCTGCCTCGCCGTGCCCCGCCGCCGCGTGCGCCGCCGCCCACGTCGCCGTGCCTCGCCGTCGCCGCACCGCCGTCCGCCGCGGCCGCGTCCTCCTTCCCCGAGCGCCTCCTCGCCTCCCTCCGGCCTCTACCTCCTCTCCTCTGGCTTCGCCATTCACCGCCGGCGAGCGTCGCCCGAGCCCCGGCCAGATCCGATCCAGTCAACGAGGTTGACCCCGAGAACCCCCGGAATTTTTCCCAAGTCTTTTATTTTGACGATATGTGCCCATGTTCATAGCATCATAACTCTCTGCATATAGCTCCGTTTCGCGCGTGTAATATGTCGAATTGTTTGTCTCATGATTCTGTTCATTTTGTTCCATTGCACCATGTTCATTAGAGTCCATCTTGATGCCCAAATCTCGGGTGCAAGAGTGCTAGTTGCTGTTATCTGCTGGTTCTTAGCAGAACTTGGAGATTTGTTATTTTTGTATCATTTAATCTGTGCATCTTATGGGCATGAGCTCTACATGTGTTTTGTTGTATGCCATGCCATATTTCCAGTGGTGTATGCCATGTATTTTTGTGATCTCTGTGGTGACTAGCACAAGCATGCAAACTAGGCTCCGTAATGTTTCTGATTTCAGGGACTTAGTGATGCTATGTAAACATAGCAAGTCTTAGTCTGCTGTTATTTTGTTGCTATGTAAACTTGATGCTACAGAGAGATCTATGCATTTTTTGGAGATGTTCAGTAAGTATGTTTGGTAGATTTGATCCATTCCTGCCCTCGGTTGCAATTATGGAGTGCCATAGCATGACTCAATCTTGCTCTACTTTTGCTTTAAAATATTTCTGGCAGATTGTTTACGTGTTATTCAATTTTGCCAAGCTTGTTGTAGTTGTTTCATGCATGCTATGTATTTTCTCTTGCCATGGATAGCTTCATAAACATGCCATCTTGCTGTAGGTATGCTTATTTTGTCATGCATTGCTTTGTGGTGAGTGCATCAAGCTCACTAAGATGCCTTCATATTATTATTTCTGCCATGCTCTGTTTTCTGCTAAGTCTGAAACCTGTTAACGAAACTTGCTATGTTTACATGGTTGCCATCATCTCTTCTGGTCCTTTTTGGCTTATGGTCACTAAGAGACTTTTGTCATATGCGTTTAGTATAATACTGCCATGCCTTGTTTTGCCATGTTAAGTTCCGGTAGCATGTTGATTTTGTGCTCTGAACATTGCTACCTGATGCTGTTTTCTGCCATGTCCAGTAATTTCACAGTCTGTGATCCTGTTGTCTTTTGCACTTTTGCCATGCTTGTTTGAGCTTGTTATGTTGTGATCTAGCCGTAGCTCAGTGTTCATCTTTTGTCAAGCATCGCTTGTAGATTACTGCCATATGCTTTGTTGCTATGTTGGAGTGCTGTAGCATTGTTACTTGTTGCATTCTAAGTGCTATCATGCTGTTAATCGCAGATTCGTGTCATTCTTGTTTTGCTTGCCATTTGCAAACCGTGCATCCGTTTCCGGTGATCTTTATATCGATTTCGACCGAAAAAAAAATCATCTCATCTTTCCAGTGGCATGCTTGCTTTGCCAAGTTACTGCCTTGTTCATCATTTTCCTCCCGGAGCACGCATACGCATCGCATATCATATCTTGCATATCATACATGTTTTGCATCATGTTGCTTGTGCATTTCCCGTGATTGATTGTGGTTCCATTGCTTGTGTTCTTGTCTTGGGTAGAGATGGGAGACGAGTTCGTGAACCAGGAACCTGTTGAGTACGCTTACGAGGATCAAGCTTTCGACAACTCTGAGAACCTTGCAGGCAAGATGACCATACCCTCGAAATCACTTCTATGTTTGCTTTGCTAGTTATTCGTTCTGTTGCCATGCTCCGCTACCTATCACTTGCCAGATCATGTCTCCCATATTGCCATGTCAGCCCCTAACCATCCTTTCCTAGCAAACCGTTGTTTGGCTAAGTTACCGCTTTTGCTCAGCCCTTCTTATAGTGTTGCTAGTTGCAGGTGAAGTTGAAGTTTGTTCCATGTTGGAACATGGATATGTTGGGATATCACAATATCTCTTATTTAATTAATGCATCTATATATATTGGTAAAGGGTGGAAGGCTCGGCCTTATGCCTGGTGTTTTGTTCCACTCTTGCCGCCCTAGTTTCTGTCATACCGGTATTATGTTCCTTGAGTTTGCGTTCCTTACGCGGTTGGGTGATTTATGGGACCCCCTTGACAGTTTGCCTTGAATAAAACTCCTCCAGCAAGGCCCAACCTTGGTTTTACCATTTGCGACGTAAGCCTTTTTCCCCCGGGTTTTCTAGAGCCCGAGGGTCATCTTTATTTTTAAACCCCGGGCCAGTGCTCCTCCGAGTGTTGGTCCAAACTAGAGCACCGTGCGGGACCGTCCCTTGGCAACTTGGGTTACGTTGGTACCTGTACGCTTAGCTTATCCGGTGTGTCCTGAGAACGAGATATGTGCAGCTCCTATCGGGATTTGTCGGCACAACGGGTGGTCTTGGTGGTCTTGTTTTACCATTGTCGAGATGTCTTGTAAACCGGGATTCCGAGACTGATCGGGTTCTTTACGGGAGAAGGTTTATCCTTCGTTGACCGTGAGAGCTTATGATGGGCTAAGTTGGGACACCCCTGCAGGGTATTATCTTTCGAAAGCCGTGCCCACGGTTATGAGGCAGATGGGAATTTGTTAATGTTCGGTTGTAAAAACTTGTCACTTGACCCAGTTAAAATACATCAACTGTGTGTGTAGCCGTGATGGTATCTTCTCGGCGGAGTCCGGGAAGTGAACACGGTTTGAGTTATGGATGACGTAAGTAGGAGTTCAGGATCACTTCTTGGTCATTACTAGATGACGACCGTTCCGTTGCTTCTCTTCTCGCTCTCTTTTGCGTATGTTAGCCACCATATATGCTTATTGCCGCTGCAGCTCCACCTCATTACACCATCCTTTCCTATAAGCTTAAATAGTCTTGATCTCGCGGGTGTGAGATTGCTGAGTCCCCGTGACTCACAGATTCAACCAAAACAGTTGCAGGTGCCGACGATGCCAATGCAGTTGATGAGATCGACCTCAAGTGGGAGTTCGACGAGGAACGTGGTCGTTACTATGTGTCTTTTCCTGATGATCAGTAGTGGAGCCCAGTTGGGACGATCGGGGATCTAGCATTTGGGGTTATCTTATTTTCATTTGGATTTTGACCGTAGTCGGTCCATGTGTGTATTTTGGATGATGTATGAATTATATTTATGTATTGTGTGAAGTGGCGATTGTAAGCCAACTCTTGTTATCCCATTCTTGTTCATTACATGGGATTGTGTGAAGATGACCTTTCTTGCGACAAAACCACAATGCGGTTATGCCTCTAAATCGTGCCTCGACACGTGGGAGATATAGCCGCATCGTGGGCGTTACAAGTTGGTATTCAGAGCCATCCCCGACTTAGGAGCCCCTGCTTCATCGAATCGCTGGCGTTGTTGAGTCTAGAACAAAAATGTTTTGAGTCTTAGGATTATATATATCGGAGAGTAGGATTCTTTTTGCTCCTCAGTCCCTTCGTCGCTCTGGTGAGGCCTCCTGACGTAGAAGTTTTGATTCTTCTCTCCTCAAATTTCACTAAATTTTTTTAGGATCACGCGGGTGTCTTAGAATCGTTCCGATGGTTTTGTGACGAGAACATTGTTCTTGGTGCCTCCTGACATTTAGCGGTTGTGGCAGTGTCCCGGGGAGTTGAGCTCCGAGGTGTTGTCGTCACAATTTTATCGTTGCATTTCTGGAATACCTGAGTTTCGCCGACATCGAAATCTCTTTTATGTAGTTGTTGGTGAGATCACCTCGACGCCACCCAGTACTGGGGCGTGAGTTCGGGAGTATTGCCATAACTTGTATAACGGATGTTTTTCGAAGGTTGAGGTAAACGATTTCCGAAGGTTTCTTGGTTATGTGTTGACGGATGGATACAGCTGGATCTAGGGATTGCTAGTTTGGGTGATATATTTTGTGTCCTGTCGTGGAATTGTCACGGCAGATGTCCTCAAGCTAGGACTTAGTCGTGGAGCCATCACAACTAGGAAGCTTGAAGGGGTTATGTGGGACAAGGAACACGAGGGTTTATACTGGTTCGGCCCCTTACGGTGATGGTAAAAGCCTACGTCCAGTTGGGGTGGAATTGATTAGGGTTACGATCGCCAGGGAGCTAAACTGCTTTGCCCGGTTCTCGACCATATTGTTGTCCCTAAACCGCTGCCAGGTCGTCCCTTTATATAGGGAGGCTGACGCCCAGCAGCCCTTAGAGTCCCGGCCGGCTCATAAGAGTGTCCGGCTCGGACTCTCAACTATACTTGCCTTACACTACAAGTTCTTCCATAATAATGATTGTAACTACGGGCTTTAAGCCATACCCGGGTCTTAGCCCATCTCCGGCCCATCATCTTCGAGCTTGGCTCCGGGCTTCTGGCAACGACCATACGAGTAACCCGGCCCCTCCTGGCGGGTGACTCTAAGGTCTATATCCTCAACATTAGGCCCCAGATTGATTTGAGTCGGCTCATGTCAATCTTCAACTCCGCCGACAGAAAAAATCTCTGGCTTACCATTCATGTGAAGGCCATAACCCGGCGTGACGTCATCCTCTGGACTCCGGATAATCCGCCGTGACGTCATCTTCCATTAAGCCCTTTTTTACTCCACCAGATCCGCAACGGATCTTTGCTTTTACTGCCATTCCGAAAATCGAGGCGTCGTGGGGGGGGGGGGAGATAACCACGCCGTGGTCTCCTTGAATCTCGCGCCCACTTATAACCTTGCCTTATAAATAGGCCGGTCCGACGGGCTCTTCTCACGCTCTCTTCTTCCTCCTCGCGCCGCTGCCTTTCTCACTGAGCTCGCACTTCGCCGCCGTCGACTCGCCTCCGGTCTTCGTCAACCTTGGCCGCTGCATCACCCTGACTCGGACCAGATAAACGGCGGCGACTCCCGCACCTCTTCAGCTCCGGTAAGCTCTCACCACCCCGTAGAGTAGATCTACAGTAGGGTTCATCCGTGTTCTTCGCCATTGCCACGAGCTTCGGTAGTTCTCCTAGTCACTGCCCTTGTTTGATCTTTAGCCTTGTATAGAATTAGTGCGGCAGTTGTTTAGGACTCATTTCAAATGCCCGTAGATCTCTTTCTACTGCATGAATGCTTCGTTCGAGCTCAAGAACATCCCCTGTGCCCGTATTTTAGGTCTAGAAAATTTTCTTTGGACCGACCATTTTGATCCAAAAAAGTTACTGCAGTATGTGAAACCTGTTTTACCACACTTAGTAAAAACTGCAACCATTGAATCTTGGCGGCTTATAATTCCGGTTTAAAGAAACCACACGCTGTAGAATCCTCCGGTTTAAAGAAAACCATGCTTCGTAGATTCCTCCGGCTTAAATGTGATAAGGCCGTAGATCATCAATTTATTCTGAATGCCCCTGCGGCTTAAGTAACCCACTGTACCTGAGTATACATCATTAGTCCCCTTCATAAGCCGCCACCTTAGTTTGGAACTGTAGATCTCCGGCTTATAATTAACCCGGACATTTTCCTTTTTGTCATAGACTGCCAACTTTCACCATGCCTCCCAAGGCTCCCATCACTTGCAACTGGATGAGGTCCAACGTGACCAACGAGACCCTAGCTGATTTTTTTAAGTCAGGATATCTGCCCAAGAAAGACATCATGTCCTACCGTGCCCCTGACCCGTCAGAAGAAAGGCCACAACCAAAGGATGGGGAGGTAGTGATTTTTGCAGATCACATGAGCCGGGGCTTTGCACCGCCCGGCTCAAAGTTTTTTAGGGACGTGCTCAATTTCTTCGACTTGCGGCCCCAAGACATAGGACCCAACTCAGTGTCCAACATCTGCAATTTCCAAGTCTTCTGCGAGGTTTACCTTGGAGAAGAGCCGAGTCTGTTGCCCTTCAGAGAGCTGTTTTACTTAAACCGTCAGAATGAGTGTGCCAATGGGCCAAGTCTAGAGTTAGGTGGCATCTCCATCCAGCGGCGTAGGGACTGTCTTTTCCCTTACGCAGAGCCGCCGAGCCACCCAAAGGATTGGAACATGACTTGGTTCTACTGCCAAGATACATCCCCGGCTGACGAAAGCCCGCTGCCCGGCTTTCGCCCAACACGTCTGGAGCCGACTCACCCACTGTCGGACAAGCTGACTCAAGCGGAGCGCCAGCCTCTGCTCCCCACGATCAACAAAATCAAAGCTCTCCTGGGTAATGGTCTGAACGGAATCGACCTGGTCCGGGTCTGGATCTCATGGCGGGTGATCCCATTGAGCCGCCGCCCCGGCTTAATGTGTGAATACACCGGACGAAAGGATGACCCTCAGAGGCACAGCCGCAATGATCCTCCAGAAGACGTTGCAGAGGAGATGACCAAGGCTCTTTTAAACGAGAGCCTGGCAGACTGCGGAAGGACCGGGTTAGCCCCCTTCTGCAAGACCAACCCAGCCCCAGCGGTAAGCCGCTGACTTTAATGTTTTATCTCCTTGTGTATATAACCTGCATCTGAACCGTTTTGAGGATTCATCATTGTATTTTTTAGGCTGATGATAAGTTCTGGCGGGTCAAATATGACCATGAGGCGGCCAAGAAGGCCAGGAAGGCAAAGAAAGCCGCCCCTCGCAAAAAAGGAAGCAGACCTACTGCTTCGAAGCTGATGCAATTAAGCGCCAGCTCCGAGTCAGAGGTAACCCTTAAGCCTTTAAATTCTTGCTGTATTTGTTGTTTGTTGCTGTCCGCCTTATCAACACTTGCTCATTGACAGGATGACACCGGCGCCAGTAACCCGGTGGTTGAAGAGGTAATGTCACTTTCCTCCGACTCGGAGCCCTTGCCACAGCTAAAAGTCCGAAGGGTAACCCGGAAAGTAAGCTTTTCACATCCTTTAGCTTACCAAGACCCTCAATTTATTTTGAAGCGACAGGTTCATGAAAGCCGGCGTCACACCCGGACCAACAAGGACACCGATCTCTCCGCCGGGTTACCCGACGCAACAAGGAAGCGTCGAACTGAGGTTTTTTCTCACTTGTACCCTTTTCATCCGTTGGCGGGTGTTATCCGTCAGCCACTCAATTCTTCTGACTCCAATTATCAGGAGACCTCCCCCTCTTCGGGTGACTCCATGCAGTCAAATCTGCCGGCTTTGAAGACCGCGCCCGGGTAACAACAATCATCTCATGTCGTTCTGATCTTTACTCATATGCTTTGTACTAACCTTTGTTGTTCTTTCAGTGCCCAAGCAAAGCTCACCAAGAGGGTGAAGAAAACCAAGTCGGCCGGAGTACCGGATTTGCCTGAGCCGGCGGTGACAGTCCAAGAACCGCCAGCTGCCTCCGCCCCCGAAGCCGCCACTCCAATGGACACGGCACCTGAAGCCACCGCCCCAACTACCAAGGCAACGACCGAAGCTTCGGTTAACCCGGAAGCCTCCGGCTCAGCTCCACCAGCAGACGACCCGGACATGGTAATTACCCGGACGGAGTACGTTGAGCCGGGGAGACCGACCGTATTGGCCAAGTGCTCCGCTAAGGGGGAGTTACTGCAGCCCCACCAGGCGAATCTGGACCTCTCCAACTACAGCCACCTGAGCATTGGAGAGCTCGTCTCTGGCTACATCAGCCAAGTACACAAGAGCCGGGACGCCGAGGTCGCCATGGTAAACCAGATCCAGCAAAAATCTGAGGTATCCTTCTGCCACCTTCTTAATTACTGCATAGTTACCTTTGCCATGCTAGCCCCCAAGTCGACGACTTATAATTTGAATATGTTGTAGACTTAGGTTCCGGCTTACTCAATTAAGCCGGCAGTATGTAGATAGATACGTTCAATATGCATTAGCCCCCAAGTGCCAAGTGTCTTTGCTTGGAAAACGCTTGGGACTTATATAATGACTGTTAATAACCCGGAAATTTATACAGGCTGTGGGCAAGAAGCTAGAGGCGGACCTTGCGGATCTCAAGAGCCGGCTGAAGATGCAGGAGATGGAGACCCGGAAGGCAAACACTAAGTTTGTATCCAGCATCGCCACTCAAGAGAAGTTGAAGACCGAGTTTGATGCTGAGAGAAAAGCCTGGGCCGAAGAGAAGGCCGCACTGGTGACCCGGGCGGAACAGGCGGAGAAAGCGCTCTCTGAGAAAACCGCCGAGCTCTCCGGCCTAAAGCGCCAGGTTTCTCAAATGGTGGCCGCCATCTTCGCTAAGTCGCCTCACCGGCTTTCACCAATGTTAGAATGACTCATCCTTGCCGCCGACTTACCTGATTCTGTTAAACAGGTCCCAGAAGTGCCAACCTCAACCAGAGCATGGTCACCAAGCTAAAGGCCGTGTATATGGAGCAACTCTACACCGGGTCACAGCGTGCCTTAGCTGTGGTGGCCCTATCCAACGAGGTGCCGACTCATCTGGCCGAAGTCTTGTGCCGGCTCGCCGTTCTGCCTCAGCGGATCCAAGAGCTGCGACGGGCTTCTGCGAGAGCCGGAGCAATCGCCGCGCTGAGCCGGGCCAAGGCATTCCTGCCGGAGCTAGACCCGGCAGACATCGCCCTGGGTTATCCAAGCCTGAAGGAAGACGGCTCAGCTTTCGACCCGAAGGACTTCGCAGCGTGCGTGAAGGCTATACGCCCGGTGGCCACCCTTATCGGGAACGACACGGATCTGACCAAGTACCAGCCGGGTTATGATGCGGAGAATCAGAGGATTCCAACCCCTCGCTATGAAGCTCTCAACCTGATCCCGCCGGCTCGGCAACACACTTTCGCCCCGTAGATTGACCCGGCCGGGTTAATTGATGAAGAAGCCCAATTCGAAGCTCTCAGCGGCATCGACTGGAAGTCATCAACCTTCGAGGTCTTGGGATCAACCGGAGAAGAAGATAGGAATGAGCCGGGGACTTCAACTCAGCGGGCATCAACCTGTTAGGAGTAGTGTTGATGCTCCATAACACGGAGGGCAACTCCTCCACCCAACAACCCGGCGTCCGTTGCAAAGGGACCAAAAGCCGGGGCTTGATACCCTTCAGAATCTCCTGATAGCTCTCTCAGCTTGACCATTGGATTGAGGATGAGCTACTGAGGAAACATCAAGTCGGATATGCTCTCGTTGACAAAACTCTTCCATGGCGCCCTTGGAGAGATTGGTGCCATTGTCAGTTATAATGCTGTGCGGAAAGCCAAAGCGGAAAATCACCTTTTTCATAAATTGAACCGCCATGGCTGCATCGCACTTGCTAACGGGCTCAGCTTCCACCCACTTTGTGAATTTGTCCACTGCCACCAAGAGGTGGGTCTTCTTATCCTTGGACCTTTTAAAAGGCCCAACCATGTCAAGCCCCCAAACCGCAAAGGGCCAAGTGATTGGGATCATCCTCAGTTCCTGAGCCGGCACGTGAGCCCATCGTGAAAACCTCTGGCAACCATCACATTTGCTGACCAAGTCCTCTGCATCAGCATGAGCCGTCAGCCAATAAAATCCATGATGGAAAGCCTTGGCCACAAGGGACTTTGAGCCGGCATGATGGCCACAATCCCCTTCATGGATCTCACGCAAGATCTCTTAACCTTCCTCAAGGGAGACACAACGCTGAAATGCTCCCGTGACACTGCGATGATGCAGTTCGCCATCGATAACAATCATTGACTTAGCCCGCTGGGTTATTTGCCTGGCCAAAGTTTCATCCTCAGGCAACTCGCCCCAGGTCATATAAGCCAGATATGGCATTGTCCAGTCTGGTATGACATGAAGAGCCGCCACCAGTCGTGCCTCCGGGTCAGGGACAGCCAAGTCTTCCTCTGTAGGCAACTTAACCGAAGGGTTATACAGGACGTCCAGGAAAGTGTTAGGCGGGACCGGCTTTCGCTGAGAGCCTAGCCGGCTTAGAGCATTGGCAGAGCATCAGCAGTGCGTGGCACATATTTGAGACCATGAGGTCCAAGCTCTATGGCCCACTTAGCAATTCTCCCTGTGGCCTCTCTGTTTTGAATGATATCACCAAGGGGGGCAGAGCTAACCACAGTGATGGGATGACCCTGAAAATAATGCTTAAGTTTCCGGCTTGCCATGAACACACCATACACAAGCTTCTGCCAATGCGGGTACCGTTGCTTGGACTCAATGAGCACTTCGCTGACATAATAAACGGCCGCTGAACCGGATGTTCCTTACCCGCCTCCTTGCGCTCTACCACAATAGCCACACTGACGGCTCGTGTGTTTGCCGCCACATACAGTAGCAAGGGCTCTTTATCAACCGGAGCAGCAAGGACTGGGGGCTCTGCCAGCTGCTTCTTCAAATCCTCAAAGGCGGTATTAGCTGCATCATTCCAGACAAAGTTATCAGTTTTCTTCATCAACTGATATAAGGGCATGGCCTTCTCACCCAAACGGCTTATAAACCGGCTTAACGCAGCCATAAGACCCGCCAAGCGCTGAACGTCATTTATACACGCCGGCTTAGCCAGGGAGGTGATGGCCTTGATATTCTCCGGGTTAGCCTCAATGCCTCTGTCAGAAACCAAGAAGCCCAAGAGTTTGCCTGCAGGAACACCAAAGACACACTTGGCCGGGTTAAGCATCATCTTATAGACCCGGAGGTTATCAAAGGTTTCCCTTAAATCATCTATCAAGGTTTCCTCTTTGATGGATTTAACCACAATATCATCCACATAAGCATGAACATTGCGTCCGATCTGTTTATGAAGACAGTTCTGCACACAACGCTGGTAGGTCGCCTGTGCACACTTGAGTCCAAAGGGCATAGACACATAGCAGAAGGCTCCAAAGGGAGTGATGAACACCGTCTTCTCCTGGTCCTTAACTGCCATGTTGATCTGATGATAACCAGAATAAGCATCCAAGAAACTTAAACGTGCACAACCTGCCGTAGCATCAATGATTCGATCAATACGGGGGAGGGCAAAAGGATCAGCCGGACACGCCTTGTTCAAGTCCGTGTAGTCCACACACATCCGCCAGGTGCCGTTCTTCTTGAGTACGAGCACTGGGTTAGCCAACCACTCTGGGTGAAAAACTTCAACGATAAACCCGGCCGCCAAGAGCCGGGCTACTTCCTCACCAATAGCTTTCCGCCTTTCCTCATTAAACCGCCGAAGGAACTATCTGACTGGCTTAAATTTCGGATCAACATTGATAGTATGCTCAGCGATTTCTCTAGGTACACCTGGCATGTCAGAAGGTTTCCACGCGAAGATGTCCCTATTCTCACGGATGAACTCGATGAGCGCGCTTTCCTATTTTGGATCCAGATTTGCACTGATGCTAAACTGCTGAGACGAGTCACCTGGAACAAAATCAACAAGTTTAGTCTCATCAGCTGACTTAAATTTCATTGCCGGCTCTTGTTCTATGGTTGGCTTTTTCAGAGAGGTCATATCTGTTGGGTCAACATTGTCTTTGTAAAACTTCAACTCCTCTGTAGCACACACAGATTCTGCATAAGCCGCGTCGCCTTCCTCACACTCCAGAGCCACTTTCCGGCTGCCGTGAACCGTATAGTCCCATTGTGACCCGGCATTTTGAGCTGTAAGTACACATAACACGGTCGTGCCATGAACTTGGCGTAAGCCGGCCGTCCAAATATAGCATGGTATGGACTTCTTATCTTGACCACCTCAAAGGTCAATTTCTCCACCCTGTAGTTGTTCTCATCACCAAAGGCCACTTCCAATTCGATCTTGCCAACTGGATAAGCCGACTTACCAGGTACTACACCATGGAAGATGGTGTTTGACTGGCTGAGGTTCTTATCAACCAACCCCATACGGCGAAAGGTCTCATAATAGAGGATGTTGATGCTGCTGCCTCCATCCATGAGCACCTTTGTGAACTTATATCCTCCTACTTGAGGAGCCACCACTAAGGCCAAGTGGCCCGGGTTATCCACCCGGGGAGGGTGATCCTCCCTACTCCACACTATAGGCTGCTCAGACCACCGCAAGTAGCGTGGGACCGCCGGCTCAACCGCGTTCACAGCCCTCTTGTGAAGCTTCTGATCTCGCTTGCACAAACTAGTGGTAAACACATGATACTGTCCACCGCTAAGCTGCTTTGGATTGGTCTAATAACCCCCCGCTGCTGTTGATGACCCTGGCCAGACTGTTGATTAAAGCTCCCTTGACCACTCTGAGGACCAGAATTTGAGCCGCCCCCGGGCCATGAAAGCCGCCGGCGCCTGAGCCGCCGGCACCTGAGCCGCCGCCCGGGCCGTTGTAGTTTTTAAAGGCCTTCATGATTGCACAATCCTTCCATAGATGAGTCGCTGGCTTCTCTCTAGAGCCGTGCCTCGGACAAGGCTCATTCAACAGCTGCTCCAGTGAGGGTCCTGACCCGCCGCCTCGGGGAGGGGGCCTCCCTTACGTCACTGGTTATTGCCTTGCGCGCTGGCATTGGCCACAAACTCTAGGCTGCCATCTGCCTTGCGCTTGCCTCCTCCTTGGTTCCCCGAGTTAAACTGAGGACCCTTGCCGTTGCCGTTCTTCTTTCCCTTCCCTGTCCTTTCATCATCTGAAGGGGGATCCTTGGTACCATCAGAATCGGCGTACTTGACAAGAGCTGCCATTAACGTACCCATATCAGTGCAGTCGCGCTTAAGCCGCCCGAGTTTCATCTTCAGGGGCACAAAACGACAATTCTGCTCCAGCATTAAAACTGCTGAGCCGGCATCCATTTTGTCTGATGAATGTATGATTTCCTTAACCCGGCGAACCCAATGTGTCGTGGACTCACCCTCCTGCTGCTTACAGTTAGTCAAATCCACAATTGACATAGACTGCCTACAGGTATCTTTGAAGTTCTGGATGAACCGGGCTTACAGCTCAGCCCAAGACCCAATGGAATTCGGTGGTAGCCCTTTCAACCAAGTGCGGGCAGTTCCATCTAACATCATGGTGAAATACTTGGCCATGGCCGCCTCACTGACCTCTAGCAGCTCCATAGCCATCTCATAACTCTCGATCCAGGCTGCGGGTTGCAAGTCAGCTGTGTAGTTAGGCACCTTCCTAGGGCCCTTGAAGTCCTTAGATAGACGTTCATTACGGATAGCTGGCACCAAACAAGGGACACCCCCGGTCCTGGTAGGGATACCCACATCAACGGAAGTCGTCGGATAAGCCGGGGGGGGGGGGGGCTGGTAAGCCGTCAATTGAGGCACTTGCTCCGCCTCTTGGCGCGCTTTGTCCTGGTCTGCTGCGTAAAAGGCTCCATTATAAGCCGGGCCATGGCCAGGGGGCGGGTCATGGCGTCGGACGTTACTTGAGCCGGTTGCTGAGACCATGTGCTGGCTGTAACTCGGGCTCTGGCCTGGACGAGGGGTCGAGTGGATCTGTCCCGGCTGTAGGAGTATGCCTCTTGCTGCGCCAGTGCTGTCTGAAGGAGTTCCCTGACCCGGCGGGTTTCAATAGCCGTCGGAGAGTCGCCGTCAACTGGGAGAGCCGCCAGCCGTGCTGCCGCAGCGACCATGTTCTCCAGCGGGTTATTATAATGACCCAGGGGTATTGGCACATACTGAGGCGGGGCAGGGGGCACCTGGGGAGGCCCCATCACTCACGGCTGAATAAGGGGTCCAGACCCGGGCGCTATGACCCTTGGCGGGTTACTAGACCCTGCACCTGGCGTGTTGAAGAGGTTTCGTGGATCGTAAACCGGTGGGAGTCGAGATTGGGCCTTTTGATGCCTCCTTCTCATGACCTCATTGGCCGCGTTCTGATCCATCGTGAGTTGAAAGGACTGCGCCTGAATCAGCTGAGTCTGGGCATCGATAGCCGCCCGCTCCGCAGCCAGCTTGATCCCTTCCGCTGCTAGATCCTCTTTAGCTTTTATCAGATCCAATTTTAACTGTGCCACCTCCGCATCATGCTGAGCTTGATCCGCCGGGTCAACCGTGGTGGTTAACAGGGCCGTCATCTTGTCCGTGAGATCCATTAGCACCTGAGCCGGCGAAGGCACCGGGGTTCCCGCTCCAGCAGCAGGGTTCTGAACAGGCTGCGCACCAGCCATAAAAACTCCAACCTGACTTGGCGGCTCAAATAGGTCCGGAATACTGTCACCATCGGAACAACCCATGAGCCTGTCATCCTGAAGTTGGTACAAGGAGTTTGACTCATCGGTGGCCGACTCGCCGTCAGAGCCGGCGGCCGTCTCATCACCGGACCCAGCTGGATCAGAGGGCCCTCCATGGATGCATCCCACAAAAGTGTGCTTTAAGGCAGGCTAGGCCCGGGCGGGTCATGCGCGCTGAGCCGTTTCGATGAGATCGGCGCAGAGATCCGGCTCAGGTCCCGGTTCACCAATCATGCCAATGAAGACATGGATTCCGCCGAAGGGGACCCGGTACCCGTACTCAATTGAGCCGGCGTCGGGGCCCCAGTTTGCATCGTCGATGTAGAGCTTGCCGCGACGACTCTTGGTCATCCGGCCCACAGCGTATCCCTTGAGCCCTTCGAAGCTGCCCTTCAAGAACTCAAATCCGCCGTGCGCTGGCCCCACGGTGGGCGCCAACTGTCGTGGAATTGTCACGGCAGATGTCCTCAAGCTAGGACTTAGTCGTGGAGCCATCGCAACTAGGAAGCTTGAAGGGGTTATGTGGGACAAGGAACACGAGGGTTTATACTGGTTCGGCCCCTTACGGTGAAGGCAAAAGCCTACGTCCAGTTGGGGTGGAATTGATTAGGGTTACGATCGCCAGGGAGCTAAACTGCTTTACCCGGCTCTCGACCAGATTGTTGTCCCTAAACCGCTGCCGGGTCATCCCTTTATATAGGGAGGCTGACGCCCAGCAGCCCTTAGAGTCCCGGCCGGCTCATAAGAGTGTCCTGCTCGGACTCTCAACTATACTTGCCTTACACTACAAGTTCTTCCATAATAATGATTGTAACTACGGGCTTTAAGCCATATCCGGGTCTTAGCTCATCTCCGGCCCATCATCTTCGAGCTTGGCTCCGGGCTTCTGGCAACGACCATACGAGTAACCCGGCCCCTCCTGGCGGGTGACTCTTAAGGACTATATCCTCAACATGTCCCCTGTATCCCCAACACCAGATTGCATAACCAGAAAGTTTCGGGAGTTTATAAGTGGGAATTCAAGTAGCTCTTAGGATATCTTTCCGACAGACGCATGATATGAGATTGGGGTTCGACGTCTAGTGGTCTGCCTGTACACGGTTGGTTTTACAGTGGTCTCGTAGTGTCTTAAAGAGTCCTTGGCTATGCCGACTCGGGGACGCTTCACATGTCATGTGCACAGCCTTGTACATGATGGTGCTGTACGATCGAGCCCGTGTGGGCCCCACCACGAAAACTTCGGACGAAATCTCTATCATATGTTTGTTCTGGCTTATTCCGCAAGCCAATACTTTGTTTTGTTTTGAATTGTGGTATTCGAGTTGCTTCGAAGTCATATGTTGATTCCATACCTTTTTCTAGGTGGCTTCTCAACTTATGGAAGTGTGATGATTTACTATGGAATTCATTCGTTCATCCTCGTTTGAATGTTTATTGTGAAGACTATATGTTGCAATTTCTATCCGTTGATTCTACTTGTCTATTTGTCTATCAAGATGCTAACGGATGTCACCCTCTTCAGGATGGCTCCGCCAACGCGTCAGAATCCGGAACGCAATGATGGGAGTCAAGCAAACCCTCCGCCACCACCTCCGCCTCCGGAGGCATGGCAAGCTATCATGGCAGCCACCAACGCCAATGCTCAGATGATTATGCAACTCTTGCAAGAACGCACCCAAGGGCAAGGCAATCAAGGCAATCAAGGTTAAGGCAACAATCAGCCTCACTTCGCTACTCTCAACCAGTTTCTCGCAAATCAGCCCAAGTCTTTCAGCTACTGTGCCGAGGCCACGGATGCCGATGATTGGCTCGTGGACATCAACAAGCATTTTGAATGTAGCAATGTCAGGCCTGAGGACTATGTCAAGTTCGCTTCTTTTCAGCTCAAGGACCAAGCTTCTGATTGGTATCAACAATACAAAGATTCCAGAGGAGGTCGTGTGATCACTTGGACTGACTTCTGTCGGGACTTCAAAGCTCACCACATTCCACAAAGTGTTGTTGAGAGAAAGCGTGAGGAGTTCCGCAATCTCAAGCAAGGCAACATGTCTGTGTATCAATTCAACATCCAGTTTCAGAAACTTGCTCGCTTTGCTAAACAAGACGTTCCTGATGAAAAGAGTATGATCTATCACTTCAGAGGTGGCCTTAGAGAGGATCTGCAGTTAGCTCTCATTCTTGTTGAGCCTACTCAGTTGGATCAATTCTATAACATGGATCTGAAGCAAGAGGCTGCTCAGCTCAAGTCTGAGGCTTCTAAGAAGAGAGTCAGGGACGCAGTTCAGTCTTCTTCTTCCTCACTTGTGGGAGCTAAGCAACAGAAGTTCTGGTTGCTTCCTCCTCCTCCGTTTCGTCAGCCTTACCAGCAGAAGAACAAAGGTGGCCATGGTTCTTCCCACTCTTCCAACTCTGGCTATCAGAACAAGTCTCAGAATCAAGCTCCAAAGTCCAATGCTCCTTATCACCGTCCACTCTCAGAGGTGACTTGCAACAAGTGTCAGCAGAAAGGTCACTATGCTAACAAGTTCTTCAACCAAAGGCGCCTTCCGCCTCCTCCTCCTGTCAGATCTTCCAGCAATGCAGTGGTCAAGCATAATCCAAAGTCTACAAAGGTGAACATGATGAATGCAGCTCAAGCGGAGGAATCTACTGATGTGATAATGGGTAATCTTCCTGTTAATGACTTTCCTGCAAAAGTTCTTTTTGACACGGGTGCATCGCATTGTTTCATGTCAAGATAATTTGTTGCAAAGCATGATTTCAGTTCAGAAATGTTGGAAAATACCATGGGAGTTGTTTCTCCGGGCTCTTCTATGAGGGCTACCACAATGATTCCGGATGTTTCTATCAAGATGGGCAACTATAAATTTCTGTCTAAACCTTTTGTTCTTGGTGACTCGGATATTGATCTTATTCTCGGGATGGACTGGCTTTCTAAGCACAAGGCTCAACTTGATTGTGCTGCCAGGGAAATTCAATTGACACACTCTTCTGAGGATGTGACCATTCATGCCGCTCGTGATGAAACCATTCGGTTACTTTCTCTCAATGAAAAGGGCGAATTGAATGCCATCTCTCAAATTCCAGTCATTTGTGAGTATCAAGATGGCTTTCCAGAAGAGCTTCCGGGTATGCCTCCTCACCGGCCAGTTGAGTTCGTTATCGATCTAGAGCCTGGCACGGAACCCGTTTGCAAGCGTCCATACAAGCTTGGACCCAAGGAGCTGAAGGAATTGAAGAAACAGCTCAATGAACAAGAGCGTCTGGGTTTGATCAGACCGAGTTCATCTCCATGGGGTTGTGGTGTTCTTTTTGTCCGGAAGAAGGATGGCACGGACCGACTTTGTGTCGACTACCGTCCATTGAACAAGAAGACAATCAGGAACAAGTATCCACTTCCCAACATCAATGAGCTATTCGAGCAACTTAAAGGGGCTTAAGTATTCTCCAAGCTTGACCTTCGTATGGGTTATCATCAGATTCGCATTCGTGAAGAAGATATTCCCAAGACAGCATTCAGAACAAGCTTTGGTTCTTATGAATATACTGTCATGTCTTTCGGCCTTGTCAATGCTCCTCCAGTATTCTCTCGGATGATGAATTTCATCTTCAACCCCTATACCAATGAATTCGTCCTGGTGTATCTCGATGATATCTTGGTCTTCTCCAAGAATAAGAAGGATCATGCCAAACATTTGCGATTGGTGCTCGACAAGCTCAGAGAGTATCAATTCTATGCGAAGTTCTCAAAATGTGAGTTTTGGCTCGATGAAGTTCTTTACCTTGGTCACATCATCTCTGCCAAGGGCATCGCTGTTAACCCCGAGAAGGTGTCCGCAATTGTGAATTGGGAACCTCCTCAGAATGTCAAACAGCTCCGCAGTTTTCTTGGTCTTGCAAGCTATTGCCGAAGATTCGTTGAGAATTTATCTAAGATTGCAAAGCCTCTTTCCAACCTCCTCCAGAAGCATGTGAAGTATGTCTGGTCTCCTGAGTGTGACGTTGCTTTCAACACTCTCAAAGAGAAACTAGTCACAGCTCCTGTCTTAACTCCTCCTGATGAATCCAAGCCATTTGAAGTTTTCTGTGATGCTTCTCTCCAAGGTCTCGGTGCTGTGTTAATGCAAGAGAAGAAAGTTGTGGCCTATACCTCTCGTCAGTTGAAGCCCAACGAGAAGAACTACCCCACTCACGATCTTGAGTTGGCGGCAGTTGTCCATGCATTGATAACATGGAGACATCTCTTGTTGGGAAGACAAGTGGACATTTTCACCGATCACCAGAGTCTCAAGTACATCTTCACTCAGCCCAACCTCAACCTCAGGCAGACTCGATGGGTCGAAATGATTCAAGAGTACAATCCGAGTATTGAATATACTCCAGGCAAAGCAAATGTCATTGCAGATGCTTTAAGCAGGAAGGCTTATTGCAACAGCTTAATCCTCAAGCCATTCCAACCGGATCTTTGTGAAGCTTTCCGCAAGCTGAATCTCCAAGTTGTTCCTCAAGGCTTTCTTGCCAAGCTCATAGTCTCTCCTACTTTGGAAGATCAAATTCGTGAGGCACAACTTCTTGATGCCATGGTGAAGAAGGTGAAACGTGGTATCGACAAGGGTCTTTCCAAATACAAGTGCTATCACATTGATGATAGAGACACTTTATTCTTCGAGGACCGGATTGTGGTTCCTAAAGGTGATCTAAGGAAAGTCATAATGAACGAGGCGCACAATTCTCTTCTTTCCATTCATCCTGGATGTACGAAGATGTACCATGAACTCAAGCAGTCGTATTGGTGGACTCGAATGAAGCGAGAAATCGCTCAATTCGTGAATGAATGTGATGTCTGCCGAAGAGTGAAAGCAGAACACCAACGACCAGCGGGTCTCCTCCAACCTCTTGCTATCCCAGAGTGGAAGTTTGATCACATCGAAATGGACTTCGTGACTGGTTTTCCCAAGTCCAAGCGCGAAAATGATGCTATCTTCGTTGTCATCGACAAGCTTTCTAAAGTGGCTCATTTCCTTCCAATCAAAGAATCCATCACAGCAGCTCAGTTGGCAGAGCTATACACCTCCAGAATTGTCTCCCTGCACGACATTCCACAATTGATTTCTTCAGATCGCGGAAGCATCTTCACCTCTAAGTTCTGGGACTCCTTCCAGAAGGCCATGGGCACAAACATTCGCTTCAGCACAGCTTTCCATCCTCAAACTAGTGGCCAAGTCGAGCGAGTCAATCAAATTCTTGAAGATATGCTAAGGGCTTGTGTCATTTCCTTTGGCATGAAATGGGAAGATTGTCTTCCATATGCCGAATTCTCCTACAACAACAGCTTCCAAGCGAGTTCGGGCAAGGCCCCATTCGAGATTCTCTATGGCAGAAAGTGCCATACTCCTCTCAATTGGTCAGAGACTGGTGAACGCCAACTTCTTGGCAATGACTTAATCACAGAGGCTGAAGAAATGTGTAAAGTCATCCATGAAAATCTCAAAGCCGCGCAATCGCGCCAGAAGAGTTACTATGATAGTAAGCACCGTGATGTGGCTTTCGAGATCAGAGACCATGTCTACCTCCGCGTCTCTCCAATGAAAGGCACTCATCGCTTCGGTATCAAAGGGAAGCTTGCCCCTAGATACGTGGGTCCTTTCAAGATCATTGGCAAAAGAGGCGACCTTGCCTATCAACTTGAGCTTCCTTCCAACTTCGCGAACGTGCACGATGTGTTCCACGTGTCACAGCTCCGCAAGTGCTTCAAGACTCCTGAGCGCACTATCAACTTCGAAGAGATTGACCTCCAAGAAGATTTGTCTTATCATGAGCACCCCGTTGCTATTCTTGAAGAAACTGAGCACAAGACTCGCAACAAGTCTATCAAATTCCTGAAAGTGAAGTGGTCGCACCATTCTGACGGAGAAGCCACCTGGGAACGTGAGGACCATCTCCGTTCCGAATATCCGGAGTTCTTTCAGTCCTAGATCTCGGGACGAGATCCTCTCGTAGTGGTGGAGTGTTGTAACACCCCGCATGTAACTTTCCATATTTGTAACTCCAACTCTTGCCATTTTCGGCTATGTGTTATGATATTCCCTTCATGGTCGGGTTTTGTCTTTCGTTTTTCATTTTCTTCATGTCATGCATTTCATATCATGTCAGCATGTGCATTGCATTTGCATACGTGTTCGTCTCTTGCATCCGAGCATTTTCCCCGTTGTCCGTTTTGCAATCCGGCGCTCCCATCTCCTCCGGTGCACCCCTCTTGTTTTCTTTCGTGAGCGGGTGTCAAACGTTCTCGGAATGGACTGAGGCTTGTCAAGTGGCCTTGGTATACCACCGGTAGACCACCGGTCAAGTTTTGTTCCATTTGGAGGTCGTTTGGTACTCCAACGGTTAACCGGGTAACCGCAGATGCCTTCTGTGTGTTCCAGCAAAAAACCCCTCTCTAAACAGCCCAAAACCCACCATACTCACTTTCATGCTCTAGGTCGTTCGATCACGATCGTGTGGGCGAAATCCGCACCTCATTTGGAGTCTCCTAGCTCCCTCTAGCTATATATATGTGAGTCCCCCCGTATACATTCGCAGATGAAACCCTAAAAATTCTCCCCGCCGCCGCCGGACAAAACATCCACCGACGGACACGTCCGTCTTCCACCGCCGCCACCACGTGTCGCCTCAGGATTCGCCGCCGCCCGCGCCCGTACGCCGCGGCCCGCCAGGCCCGCCGCCAGCCCCGCGAGCCCGCGCGCCCGAGGCCGCCGTCCTTCCTCGCCGCGCCGCCGTTCTTCGCCGCGTTCGCCTCCGCCTGCCTGGCCGTGCCCCGCCGCCATGCGCGCCGCCGCCCACGTCGCCGTGCCTCGCCGTCGCCGCACCGCCGTCCGCCACGGCCGCGTCCTCCTTCCCCGAGCGCCTCCTCGCCTCCCACCGGCCTCTCCCTCCTGTCCTCCGGCTTCGCCATTCACCGCCGGCGAGCGTCGCCCGAGCCCCGGCCAGATCCGATCCAGTCAACGAGGTTGACCCCGAGAACCCCTGGAATTTTTCCTAAGTCTTTTATTTTGATGATATGTGCCCATGTTCATAGCATAATAACTCTCTGCATATAGCTCCGTTTCGCGCGTGCAATATGTCGAATTGTTCGCCCCATGATGCTCTTCATTTTGTTCCATTGCACCATGTTCATTAGAGTCCATATTGATGCCCAGATCTCTGGTGCAAGAGTACTAGTTGCTGTTATCTGCTGGTTCTTAGCAGAACTTGGAGATTTGTTATTTTTGTATCATTTAATCTGTGCATCTTATGGGCATGAGCTCTACATGTGTTTTGTTGTATGCCATGCCATCTTTCCAGTGGTGTATGCCATGTATTTTTGTGATATCTGTGGTGACTAGCACAAGCATGCAAACTAGGCTCCGTAATGTTTCTGATTTCAGAGACTTGGTGATTTCTCCAAGTCTTTGTCTGCTGTTATTTTGTTGCCATGTAAACTTGATGCTACAGAGAGACCTATGCATATTTTGGAGATGTTCAGTAAGTATGTTTGGTAGATATTGTTGTAATTGATCCATTCCTGCCCTTGTTTGCAATTATGGAGTGCCATAGCATGACTCAATCTTGCTCTACTTTTGCTTCAAAATATTTCTGGCAGATTGTTTACGTGTTATTCAATTTTGCCAAGCTTGTTGTAGTTGTTTCATGCATGCTATGTATTTTCTCTTGCCATGGATAGCTTCATAAACATGCCATCTTGCTGTAGGTATGCTTGTTTTGTCATGCATTGCTTTGTGGTGAGTGCATCAAGCTGACTAAGATGCCTTCATATTATTATTTCTGCCATGCTCTGTTTTCTGCTAAGTCTGAAACCTGTTAACGAAACTTGCTATGTTTACGTGGTTGCCATCATCTCTTCTGGTCCTTTTTGGCTTATGGTCAGTAAGGGACGTTTGTCATATGCATTTAGTATAATACTGCCATGCCTTGTTTTGCCATGTTAAGTTCCGGTAGCATGTTGATTTTGTGCTCTGAACATTGCTACCTGATGCTGTTTTCTGCCATGTCCAGTAATTTCACAGTCTGTGATCCTGTTATCTTTTGCACTTTTGCCATGCTTGTTTGAGCTTGTTATGTTGTGATCTAGCCGTAGCTCGGTGTTCATATTTTGTCAAGCATCGCCTGTAGATTACTGCCATATGCTTTGTTGCTATGTTGGAGTGCTGTAGCATTGTTACTTGTTGCATTCTAAGTGCTATCATGCTGTTAATCGCAGATTCGTGTCATTCTTGTTTTGCTTGCCATTTGCAAACCGTGCATCCGTTTCCGGTGATCTTTATATCGATTTCGACCGGAAAAAAAATCATCTCATCTTTCCAGTGGCATGCTTGCTTTTCCAAGTTACTGCCTTGTTCATCATTTTCCTCCCGGAGCACGCATACGCATCGCATATCATATCTTGCATATCATACATGTTTTGCATCATGTTGCTTGTGCATTTCCCGTGATTGATTGTGGTTCCATTGCTTGTGTTCTTGTCTTGGGTATAGCCGGGAGACGAGTTCGTGAACGAGGAACCTGTTGAGTACTGTCGTGGAATTGTCACGGCAGATGTCCTCAAGCTAGGACTTAGTCATGGAGCCATCGCCGCTAGGAAGCTTGAAGGGGTTAAACGGGACAAGGAACACGAGGGTTTATACTGGTTCGGCCCCTTATGGTGAAGGTAAAAGCCTACGTCCAGTTGAGGTGGTATTGATTAGGGTTTCGATGACCAGGGAGCTTAACTGCTATGCCTGGCTTTCGATCAGATCTTTTCTTGTCCCTAAACCGCTGCCGGGTCGTCCCTTTATATAGAGAGGTTGACGCCCAACAGCTTATGAGAGTCCCGGCCGGCTCATAAGAGTGTCCGGCTCGGACTCTCAACTATTCTTGCCTTATACTACAAGTTCTACCATAATAACGGTTGTAACTACGGGCCTTAAGCCATCTCCGGGTCTTAAGCCCATCTTTGGCCCACCGTCACCAAGCTTGGCGCCGGGCTTTAGGTGATGATCCTTATGTGTAACCCGGCCCCGCCGGGCGGGTGACTCTAAGGGTTATATCCTCAATATTAGGCCCCAGATTGATTTGAGCCGGCTCATGTCAATCTTCAACTCTTTCGACAGAAAAGCTCCGTCTTAAAATTGTGTGAAGGCCATAACCCGGCGTGACGTCATCCTCTGGATTCCGGGTAATCCGCCGTGACGTCATCTTCCATTAAGTCCATTTTTTACTCCACCATATCCGCAACGGATCTTATCTTTACTGCCATCCTGAAAATAAAGGCATTTTTATGGTGAGATAACTGCGCCGTGGCCTCCTCGTTTCTCGCGCTCACTTATGAGCTTGCCCTTATAAGTAGTCCGGCCCGATGAGCCTCCAGCAGCCCGTCTTCCTCCTCGCGCCACTGTTCCTCCGCTCAAGCTCCGTCGCCGTCGCCACCGCGGGTCTTCTCGTCCTCACCGACTCCGGCCGCTGCATCGACCTGTTGCGTCCAGAGAGAACGGCGGCAATCCCCGCGACTCACAGCACCCGTAAGTCTTCGCCACTCCGTAGAGTAGATCCACATTAGGCTTCCGCAGTTCTTCCCGTGTTCTTCGCTGTTCCTCACAAGTCCCGGTAGTTTTTATTTTTATCGCCTTTCTTGATCTCCCACTGCATAGGACTGCTGCGGTAGTTGTTTTACGCCCATGCCAATGTTCATAGATCCCTTCTTACTGCGTACAGACTCTGTTCAGGCTTATGAACTTCCTCGGCGTCTGTTTTAGGTCTAGAAATCTTTCCTTTTATTCAACCATTTTGATCCAAAATTTTCACCACGATCTGTGAAACTTGTTTTCACCACACTTAGTAAAAAACTGCATCTGCTGAGCTATGGCGGCTTACATTTCCGGCTCAAAGAAGTGACGCGCCGTGAAATTTTGCCGGCTCATTTATAATAACGCTGTAGACAATTTGAATTACTCTCGCTTCCTTCAGCGGCTTAGATAACCCGATTCATTTAGCCATATGTCATTAGGCCCCTTCATAAGCCGCCACTTTAAACATTGAACTGTAGATTTCCTCCGGCTTATAATTAAACCGGACATTTCCTTTTATCATAGGCTTCCGACTTTCACCATGCCTCCCAAAGCTCCCAAAGCACCCATCACTTGCAACTGGATGAGGTCCAACGTCACCGATGAGACCTTAGCGGATTTTGTGAAGTCGGGTTACCTGCCCAAGAAGGACGTCATGTCCTACCGTGCCCCCGACCCATCAGAGGAGAGACCACAGCCAAGGGACGGGGAGGTGGTAATTTTTGCGGATCATATGAGCCGGGGCTTCGCACCGCCCGGCTTAAAGTTCTTCAGAGATGTACTGAATTTCTTTGACCTGCGGCCACAAGATATAGGACCCAATTCGGTGTCAAACATATGCAACTTCCAAGTGTTCTGCGAGGTCTACCTTGGAGAGGAGCCCAGCCTTCTGCTCTTTAGAGAGCTGTTCTATTTGAACTGCCAGAACGAGTGCGCCAACGGGCCGTGCTTAGAACTTGGTGGAATCTCCATTCAGCGACGGAGAGACTGCCTTTTTCCTTACGCCGAGCCGCCAAGCCACCCAAAGGACTGGAACCAGACGTGGTTCTATTGCCAAGACACGTCGCCGGCTGACGAGAGCCCGCTGCCCGGCTTTCGTCCTTCGCGTCTGGAACCAACTCACCCTCTGTCCGACAAGTTAACTCAGGCGGAGCGCCAACCCCTGATCCCCACCATCAATAAGATCAAGGCTCTCCTGGGCAATGGCCTCAACGGCATCGATCTGGTCCGGGTTTGGATCTCCTGGCAGGTGATCCCTTTGAGCCGCCGCCCCGGCTTAATGTGTGATTACACGGGCCGGAAGGATGACCCCCTGCGACACAGCCGCAACGATCTTCCTGAAGACGTTGCTGAAGAAATGACCAAGGCTCTCTTGAACGAGAGCTTGGCAGATTGCGGGAGGACCGGCTTAAGCCCCTTCTGCAAGACCAACCCGGCCCCAGCGGTAAGCCGCTGATCTGAACATCTTATTTTTTTTCTGTAGATAGCTTCCATCTGAACCTTAAGAAATCATCATTATATTTTTCAGGCTGATGACAAATTCTGGAAAGTCAAATATGACCATGAGGCGGCCAAGAAGGCCAGGAAGGCTAAGAAAGCCGCCAAGAGAGCCGCTCCCCGCAAGAAGGGAAGTAGGCCTACTGCTTCAGAGCTGCTGCAACTAAGCGACAGCTCCGAGTTAGAGGTAACCCCTGAGCCTGTAAGCTCTTATTGTATTTGTTGTTTATTTCTGTCCACCTTACCAATACTTGTTCATCAACAGGATGACACCGGAGCAAGTAACCCGGTGGTTGAAGAGGTAATGACACTTTCCTCCGACCCGGAGCCCTTGCCAAGGCTGAAAGTTCGAAGGGTAACCCGGAAAGTAAGATTTTCACATCCTTTAGCTTATCAAGATCCTCAATTTCTTTTGAAGCGACAGATTCATGAGAGCCGGCGGCACACCCGGACCAACAAGGACGCTGACCTCTCCTCCGGGTTACCTGACGCGTCGAGAAAACGCCGGACCGAGGTTATGTCCCACTTGTACCCTTTTCATCCTTTGGCGGGTGTTATACGTCAACCGCTCAATTCTTCTGATTCAAACTATCAGGAAACCTCACCTTCCTCTGGTGACTCGATGCAATCAAACCTGCCGGCCTTCAAGACCGTACCCGGGTAATGACCATCTCTTGTTGTGCTTATCTTTACTCATACTTTTGTACTAATCTTTTTTGTCTTTTCAGTGCCCAGGCAAAGCTCAGCAAGAGGGCAAAGAAGAACAAGCCGGTCGAAGAGCCGGACTTGCCTGAACCGGAGGTTGCAGCTCAAGAACCGCTAGTTGCCTCTGCTCCTGAAGCCACCGCTCCAACCGACAAATCAATTGCAGAGACTTCTGCTAACCCGGAGACCTCCAGCCCGGCTCAGCCGACCGATGACCCGGACGTGGTAATCACCCGGACGGAGTTTGTTGAGCCGGGGAGACCCACTGCATTGGCCAAGTGCTCCGCCAAGGAAGAGCTGCTAGAGCGCAGCTGGGCCAACCTGGACCTCACCAATTATACGCACTTGAGCATCGGAGAGATCGTCTCCGGCTATGTGAGTCAGGTGCACAAGAGCCGGGATTTAGAGATCAACATGGTGAATCAGATACAGCAGAAATCTGAGGTACCACTCTACTGCTTACTGCATAGTTATCTTTACCATACTAGCCCCCAAGTCGACGACTTATGGTTGAATAGGTTGTAGACTTAAGTTCCGGCTTATTTCCATGAACTGGTAATTTGTAGATAGAAACATTCGACATGCATTAGCCCCCAAGTGCCAAGTGTCTTTGCTTGGAAAGCGCTTGGGACTTTAAATTTGCATAGTAACTGTTCATCTTATAACACGGAAATTGTGCAGGCTGCTTGCAAGAAGATTGAGGCTGACATCTCTGACCTGAAGACCCGCCTGAGGACGCAGGAAACTGAGACCCGGAAAGCCAACGCCAAATTTGTGTCCAGTATTGCTGCTCAAGAAAAGCTGAAGAAGGACTTTGAACCTGAACGGAAAGCTTGGGCCGAAGAAAAGGCTACTCTGGTGAGCCGGGCCGAACAGGCGGAGAAGGCTCTAACGGAGAGAACCGCCGAACTCTCCGGCTTAAAGCGCCACGTGTCAGAGATGGTCGCTGCCATCTTCGGTAAGTTATTCCACCGGCTTTCATCAAGTTTATGTCTCGTAACTCCCATCATTGCCAGCGGCTTATCTTACTTTGTTAAACAGGTCCAAGAAGCGCCAACCTCAACCAAAGTGTGCTGACCAAGTTGAAGGCCGTGTACACTCTGGTGGAGCAACTCTACACCGGGTCACAGCGCGCCTTGGCTGTGGTGGCCCTATCCAATGAGGTGCCGACTCACCTGGCAGAAGTTCTTCGTCGGCTTGCTGTTCTTCCTCAGCGTGTCCAAGAGCTGCGACGGGCCTCTGCAAGAGCCGGAGCCATAGCTGCTCTGAGCCGGGCCAAGGCTTTCCTTCCAGAGCTAGACCCGGCGGACATTGCACTTGGTTACCCCAGCTTGAAGGAAGACGGCACCCCTTTCGACCAAAAGGACTTTGCTGCCTGCGTGAAGATCGTGCGCCCAGTGGCCACCCTGATTGGGAACGACACTGATCTGACCAAGTACCAGCCGGGCTACGATGCAGAGAATCAGAGGATCCCCACGCCGCGTTATGAAGCCATCAGCCTAGTCCCGCCGACTCGTAAGCACACCTTTGCCCCAGAAATTGACCCGGCCGGGTTAATTGACGAGGAAGCTCAATTTGAAGCTTTGAGCGGCATTGACTGGAAATCGTCAACCTTCCAGGTCATAGGAACAGCCGGAGGCGTGGAGAGGGATGAGCCCGAAGCTTCGACCCAACAGGAATCTTGATTTTTTAAGGCGGCTTGTTAAACAATGCTTCACCCTTTTAGACTCGGGGAGTCTTTGTAATAGAATAGGACCAACATTTTAACTTTGTCATGCCATCGTGCACATGCTGAATGCTTAATGCCATTGAAGTTGCTTCCTTATATTCCTCCGGGTCATAATTGATCATTCATTTTCCTTAAGCTCAAATAGTTGTCTTTAACTATCCTGCATAGAAAAACAAATCACAAGTCTCTGGGCGGTTTACCGCACTGAGAATTATAATCTCATACACATAACCCGGAACATGAATCTAAGCCACAAAGGACTAGTCCTCAATTATGTCCTTGATATAACCGTAATAACATACTTACAGGCCTTCAAGTACACTTCTGGTTTATATAACCCAGGTAATAAGGTTGGTACCTCAATTCCGGTTTACCAGTCTTGATAATGCTGATTGTGTTCGACTAGCACTGTGGATCAAAGTTAAGCCGGCGGAATAAGAACCGCCGTGTACACTGTTGATACAACCAGAAGAACTTGTTGTAAGCCGGAAAATCAAACTTAGGGGCTTCCGGTTCGAATACGACCAGAGACCCGTCCCAAAGGGGTTAAGCTAAGATTCGAATGCGATCACATAGCCCCCAGTGGGTTTGGCGATGCCGATCAAGAGGGTACTGACAGCTATGTTCTCTTTGGTTCGAATACGACCCATGTTTGAACAGGAAGCCCCCAAATGACCTTAAGAGTTGTTTAACGACGCTGATTCGAATACGATCCACGTCGGTTCCCAAAGGGGGGTTGAACTATGATTCAAATATGATCAAGGAAACTCCCCAATGAGCTCGGCACTTTGCCAATCAAATGGGTATCGACAGCTATGTTCTCTTTGGTTCGAATACGACCTATGTTTGAACAGGAAGCCCCCAAGTGACTATATTGCGTATGGCTAGATTCGAATACGATCATAAGCTGGATCCTCCTTCAAGTTATCATGTGATCTTGCAATGAAAGCAATACGTTCACCTTTGGAGGAGAAAAAAGGACAGAGGTCCTGCTTTATTGCTTATCATAATATATACATGGCTTAGAGAAATATGTACATTATGAGAGCCGGTGGCTCAAGTGTAATAAGGCCGAAGCTGAGCTATGTTCCACGGCCGACGGGTCTCCTCCTCCGACTTACGTGAATCCTTGTGCTCCCGAATGTCAATGAGGTAATATGACCCGTTGTGCAAATTCTTGCTGACCACAAAGGGTCCTTCCCAAGGCGGGGATAGCTTGTGCACATCTGTTTGATGTTGGATGAGCCGGAGCACCAGGTCACCTTCCTGTAAGACCCGGGACTTAACCCGGCGACTGTGATAATGGCGCAGGTCTTGTTGGTAAATCGCTGAACGATCTGCGGCCACGTCACGCTGTTCGTCCAACAAGTCAAGAGCATCTTGGCGTGCCTGTTCATTATCCGCCTCAACATAAGCCGCCACTCGAGGCGAGTCATGACGGATGTCACTAGGGAGGACTGCTTCTGCTCCATAAACCATGAAGAAAGGCGTGTAACCCGTAGATCTGTTAGGAGTAGTGTTGATGCTCCATAACACGGAGGGTAACTCCTCCACCCAACAACCCGACGTCCGTTGTAAAGGGACCAAAAGTCGGGGTTTGATGCCTTTCAGAATCTCCTGATTAGCCCTCTCAGCCTGACCATTGGATTGAGGATGAGCCACTGATGAAACATCGAGTCGAATATGCTCTTCGTTGACAAAACTCTTCCATGGCGCCTTTGGATAGATTGGTACCATTGTCAGTTATAATGCTGTGTGGAAAGCCAAAACGAAAGATCACCTTTTTCATAAACTGAACTGCCGTGGCTGCATCACACTTGCTAACTGGCTCCGCTTCAACCCACTTGGTAAATTTGTCAACTGCCACCAAGAGGTGGGTCTTCTTATCGTTGGACATTTTAAAAGGCCCAACCATATCAAGCCCCCAGACCGCAAAGGGCCAAGTAATTGGGATCAACCTCAGCTCTTGAGCCGGCACATGAGCCCGTCGCGAGAACCTTTGGCAACCATCACACTTACTGACCAAGTCCCCCGCATCAGCATGAGCCGTCAGCCAATAAAAACCATGACGAAAAGCCTTGGCCACAAGAGACTTTGAGCCGGCGTGATGGCCATAATCCCCTTCATGAATTTCACGCAAGATCTCTTGACCTTCCTCAGGGGAGACACAACGCTGGAACGCTCCCGTAACACTACGGCGATGCAACTCACCATCGATAACAATCATTGACTTAGACCGCCGGGTTATTTGTCTGGCCAAAGTTTCATCCTCAGGTAAATCTCCCCGGGTCATATAAGCCAGATAGGGCACTGTCCAGTCCGGGATGATGTGGAGAGCCGCCACCAATTGTGCCTCCGGGTCAGGGACAGCCAAGTTTTCTTCTGTAGGCAACTTAACAGCAGGGTTATGCAAGACGTCCAGGAAAGTATTAGGCGGCACCGGTTTTCGCTGAGAGCCCAGCCGGCTTAAAGCATCAGCCGCCTCGTTCTTCCTGCGATTGATATGCTCTACTTGGTAACCCTAAAAGTGCCCAGCAATGGCATCAACTTCACGGCGATAAGCCGCCATGAGAGGGTCCTTGGAGTCCCACTTTCCTGATACTTGTTGAGCCACCAAGTCTGAGTCGCCGAAGCACCTTACCCGGCTCAAGCTCATCTCCTTAGCCATCCGAAGACCGTGGAGCAAGGCCTCGTACTCGGCTGCATTGTTGGTGCAAGGAAACATCAATTGTAGCACATAATGGAACTTGTCACCTTTAGGGGAAGCCAATACGACTCTAGCCCCCGAGCCCTCCAATTGCCTGGACCCATCGAAGTGAATAGTCCAATATGTGTTATCCGGCTTTTGTTCGGGCACTTGTAGCTCTGTCCAATCATTGATGAAATCCACCAAGGCCTAAGATTTAACAGCAGTGCGTGGCACGTATTTCAGACCATGAGGTCCGAGCTCTATAGCCCACTTAGCCACTCTCCCTGTGGCCTCTCTGTTTTGAATGATATCTCCAAGGGGGGCAGAACTGACCACAGTGATGGGGTGACCCTGGAAATAATGCTTAAGCTTCCGGCTTGCCATGAACACACCATAAACAAGCTTCTGCCAATGCGGATACCGCTGCTTGGACTCAATGAGTACCTCGCTGACATAATAAACCGGCCGCTGAACCGGATGCTCCTTACCCTCTTCCTTGCGCTCCACCACCACGGCCACACTGATGGCTCGTGCGTTAGCAGCCACATACAACAATAAAGGCTCCTTGTCAATCGGAGCAGCAAGGACTGGGGGCTCGGCCAGCTGTCTCTTCAAATCCTCAAAAGCAGTATTAGCTGCATCATTCCAGACAAAGTCATCAGTTTTCTTCATCAACTGATATAATGGCATGGCCTTCTCCCCCAAACGGCTTATAAAACGGCTTAAAGCAGCGATATGACCCACCAGGCGCTGGACGTCGTTTATACACGCCGGCTTAGCCAGGGAGGTGATAGCCTTGATCTTCTCCGGGTTAGCTTCAATGCCTCTGTTAGAAACCAAGAAACCCAAGAGCTGGCCTGCAGGAACACCAAAAACACACTTGGCCGGGTTAAGCATCATCTTGTAGACCCGGAGATTATCAAAGGTTTCCCTCAGATCATCTATCAAGGTTTCCTCCTTCCTGGATTTAACCACAATATCATCCACATAAGCATGAACGTTGCACCCAATCTGGTTATGAAGACAGTTCTGCACGCAACGCTGATAAGTCGCCTGTGCACTCTTGAGTCCAAAGGGCATAGACACATAACAGAAGGCTCCAAAGGGAGTGATGAACGCCGTCTTCTCCTGGTCCTTAACCGCCATTTTAATATGATGATATCCAGAATAAGCATCCAAGAAACTTAGGCGCTCACAACCCGCCGTAGCATCAATGATTTGATCAATACGGGGAAGGGCGAAAGGATCAGCCGGACACGCCTTGTTCAAGTCCGTGTAGTCCACACACATCCGCCAGGTGCCGTTCTTCTTGAGCACGAGCACCGAGTTAGCTAACCACTCTGGGTGAAAGACTTCAACAATAAACCCGGCCGCCAAGAGCCGGGCCACCTCTTCACCAATAGCTTTCCGCCTCTCTTCATTAAACCGCCGAAGGAATTGCCTGACCGGCTTAAATTTCGGATCAACATTGAGAGTGTGCTCAGCGAGTTCTCTAGGTACACCTGGCATGTCAGAAGGTTTCCATGCAAAAATGTCCCTATTCTCACGGATGAACTTCGATGAGCGCGCCTTCCTATTTTGGATCCAGATTGGCACTGATGCTAAACTGCTGAGATGAATCACCCGGAACGAAATCAACAAGTTTAGTCTCATCAGCCGACTTAAATTTCATTGCCGGCTCATGCTCCGTAGTCGGCTTTTTCAGAGAGGTCATATCTGTGGGGTCACATCATCTCTGCCAAGGGCATCGCTGTTAACCCCGAGAAGGTGTCCGCAATTGTGAATTGGGAACCTCCTCAGAATGTCAAACAGCTCCGCAGTTTTCTTGGTCTTGCAAGCTATTGCCGAAGATTCGTTGAGAATTTATCTAAGATTGCAAAGCCTCTTTCCAACCTCCTCCAGAAGCATGTGAAGTATGTCTGGTCTCCTGAGTGTGACGTTGCTTTCAACACTCTCAAAGAGAAACTAGTCACAGCTCCTGTCTTAACTCCTCCTGATGAATCCAAGCCATTTGAAGTTTTCTGTGATGCTTCTCTCCAAGGTCTCGGTGCTGTGTTAATGCAAGAGAAGAAATTTTTGGCCTATACCTCTCGTCAGTTGAAGCCCAACGAGAAGAACTACCCCACTCACGATCTTGAGTTGGCGGCAGTTGTCCATGCATTGATAACATGGAGACATCTCTTGTTGGGAAGACAAGTGGACATTTTCACCGATCACAAGAGTCTCAAGTACATCTTCACTCAGCCCAACCTCAACCTCAGGCAGACTCGATGGGTCGAAATGATTCAAGAGTACAATCCGATTATTGAATATACTCCAGGCAAAGCAAATGTCATTGCAGATTCTTTAAGCAGGAAGGCTTATTGCAACAGCTTAATCCTCAAGCCATTCCAACCGGATCTTTGTGAAGCTTTCCGCAAGCTGAATCTCCAAGTTGTTCCTCAAGGCTTTCTTGCCAACCTCATAGTCTCTCCTACTTTGGAAGATCAAATTCGTGAGGCACAACTTCTTGATGCCATGGTGAAGAAGGTGAAACGTGGTATCGACAAGGGTCTTTCCAAATACAAGTGCTATCACATTGATGATAGAGACACTTTATTCTTCGAGGACCGGATTGTGGTTCCTAAAGGTGATCTAAGGAAAGTCATAATGAACGAGGCGCACAATTCTCTTCTTTCCATTCATCCTGGATGTACGAAGATGTACCATGAACTCAAGCAGTCGTATTGGTGGACTCGAATGAAGCGAGAAATCGCTCAATTCGTGAATGAATGTGATGTCTGCCGAAGAGTGAAAGCAGAACACCAACGACCAGCTGGTCTCCTCCAACCTCTTGCTATCCCAGAGTGGAAGTTTGATCACATCGAAATGGACTTCGTGACTGGTTTTCCCAAGTCCAAGCGCGAAAATGATGCTATCTTCGTTGTCATCGACAAGCTTTCTAAAGTGGCTCATTTCCTTCCAATCAAAGAATCCATCACAGCAGCTCAGTTGGCAGAGCTATACACCTCCAGAATTGTCTCCCTGCACGACATTCCACAATTGATTTCTTCAGATCGCGGAAGCATCTTCACCTCTAAGTTCTGGGACTCCTTCCAGAAGGCCATGGGCACAAACATTCGCTTCAGCACAGCTTTCCATCCTCAAACTAGTGGCCAAGTCGAGCGAGTCAATCAAATTCTTGAAGATATGCTAAGGGCTTGTGTCATTTCCTTTGGCATGAAATGGGAAGATTGTCTTCCATATGCCAAATTCTCCTACAACAACAGCTTCCAAGCGAGTTCGGGCAAGGCCCCATTCGAGATTCTCTATGGCAGAAAGTGCCATACTCCTCTCAATTGGTCAGAGACTGGTGAACGCCAACTTCTTGGCAATGACTTAATCATAGAGGCTGAAGAAATGTGTAAAGTCATCCATGAAAATCTCAAAGCCGCGCAATCGCGCCAGAAGAGTTACTATGATAGTAAGCACCGTGATGTGGCTTTCGAGATCAGAGACCATGTCTACCTCCGCGTCTCTCCAATGAAAGGCACTCGTCGCTTCGGTATCAAAGGGAAGCTTGCCCCTAGATACGTGGGTCCTTTCAAGATCATTGGCAAAAGAGGCGACCTTGCCTATCAACTTGAGCTTCCTTCCAACTTCGCGAACGTGCACGATGTGTTCCACGTGTCACAGCTCCGCAAGTGCTTCAAGACTCCTGAGCGCACTATCAACTTCGAAGAGATTGACCTCCAAGAAGATTTGTCTTATCATGAGCACCCCGTTGCTATTCTTGAAGAAACTGAGCACAAGACTCGCAACAAGTCTATCAAATTCCTGAAAGTGAAGTGGTCGCACCATTCTGACGGAGAAGCCACCTGGGAACGTGAGGACCATCTCCGTTCCGAATATCCGGAGTTCTTTCAGTCCTAGATCTCGGGACGAGATCCTCTCGTAGTGGTGGAGTGTTGTAACACCCCGCATGTAACTTTCCATATTTGTAACTCCAACTCTTGCCATTTTCGGCTATGTGTTATGATATTCCCTTCATGGTCGGGTTTTGTCTTTCGTTTTTCATTTTCTTCATGTCATGCATTTCATATCATGTCAGCATGTGCATTGCATTTGCATACGTGTTCGTCTCTTGCATCCGAGCATTTTCCCCGTTGTCCGTTTTGCAATCCGGCGCTCCCATCTCCTCCGGTGCACCCCTCTTGTTTTCTTTCGTGAGCGGGTGTCAAACGTTCTCGGAATGGACTGAGGCTTGTCAAGTGGCCTTGGTATACCACCGGTCAAGTTTTGTTCCATTTGGAGGTCGTTTGGTACTCCAACGGTTAACCGGGTAACCGCAGATGCCTTCTGTGTGTTCCAGCAAAAAACCCCTCTCTAAACAGCCCAAAACCCACCATACTCACTTTCATGCTCTAGGTCGTTCGATCACGATCGTGTGGGCGAAATCCGCACCTCATTTGGAGTCTCCTAGCTCCCTCTAGCTATATATATGTGAGTCCCCCCGTATACATTCGCAGATGAAACCCTAAAAATTCTCCCCGCCGCCGCCGGACAAAACATCCACCGACGGCGTCCGTCTTCCACCGCCGCCGCCACATGTAGCCTCCGGATTCGCCGCCGCCCGCGCCCGTACGCCGCGGCCCGCCAGGCCCGCCGCCGGCCCCGCGAGCCCGCGCGCCCGAGGCCGCCGTTCTTCGCCGCGTTCGCCGCCGCCTGCCCCGCCGCCGCGCGCGCCGCCGCCCACGTCGCCGTGCCTCGCCGTCGCCGCACCGCCGTCCGCTGCGGCCGCGTCCTCCTTCCCCGAGCGCCTCCTCGCCTCCCTCCGGCCTCTCCCTCCTCTCCTCCGGCTTCGCCATTCACCGCCGGCGAGCGTCGCCCGAGCCCCGGCCAGATCCGATCTAGTCAACGAGGTTGACCCCGAGAACCCCCGGAATTTTTCCGAAGTCTTTTATTTTGACGATATGTGCCCATGTTCATAGCATAATAACTCTCTGCATATAGCTCCGTTTCGCGCGTGTAATATGTCGAATTGTTCGTCTCATGATGCTCTTCATTTTGTTCCATTGCACCATATTCCTTAGAGTCCATATTGATGCCCAAATCTTTGGTGCAAGAGTGCTAGTTGCTGTTATCTGCTGGTTCTTAGCAGAACTTAGAGATTTGTTATTTTTGTATCATTTAATCTGTGCATCTTATGAGCATGAGCTCTACATGTGTTTTGTTGTATGCCATGCCATCTTTCTAGTGGTGTATGCCATGTATTTTTGTGATATCTGTGGTGACTAGCACAAGCATGCAAACTAGGCTCCATAATGTTTCTAATTTCAGGGACTGATTTCTCTGTCTTTGTCTGCTGTTATTTTGTTGCCATGTAAACTTGATGCTACAGAGAGATATATGCATACTTTGGAGATGTTCAGTAAGTATGTTTGGTAGATATTGTTGTAATTGATCCATTCCTGCCCTTTTTTGCAATTATGGAGTGCCATAGCATGACTCAATCTTGCTCTACTTTTGCTTCAAAATATTTCTGGCAGATTGTTTACGTGTTATTCAATTTTGCCAAGCTTGTTGTAGTTGTTTCATGCATGCTATGTATTTTCTCTTGCCATGGATAGCTTCATAAACATGCCATCTTGCTGTAGGTATGCTTGTTTTGTCATGCATTGCTTTGTGGTGAGTGCATGCTTGCTTTGCTTTGCCAAGTTACTGCCTTGTTCATCATTTTCCTCCCGGAGCACGCATACGCATCGCATATCATATCTTGCATATCATACATGTTTTGCATCATGTTGCTTGTGCATTTCCCGTGATTGATTGTGGTTCCATTGCTTGTGTTCTTGTCTTGGGTAGAGCCGGGAGACGAGTTGGTGAACGAGGAACCTGTTGAGTACGCTTACGAGGATCAAGCTTTCGACAACTCTGAGAACCTTGCAGGCAAGATGACCATACCCTCGAAATCACTTCTATCTTTGCTTTGCTAGTTATTCGTTCTGTTGCCATGCTCCGCTACCTATCACTTGCCATATCATGTCTCCCATATTGCCATGTCAGCCCCTAACCATCCTTTCCTAGCAAACCGTTGTTTGGCTAAGTTACCGCTTTTGCTCAGCCCTTCTTATAGCGTTGCTAGTTGCAGGTGAAGTTGAAGTTTGTTCCATGTTGGAACATGGATATGTTGGGATATCACAATATCTCTTATTTAATTAATGCATCTATATATATATTGGTAAAGGGTGGAAGGCTCGGCCTTATGCCTGGTGTTTTGTTCCACTCTTGCCGCCCTAGTTTCTGTCATACCGGTATTATGTTCCTTGAGTTTGCGTTCCTTACGCGGTTGGGTGATTTATGGGACCCCCTTGACAGTTCGCCTTGAATAAAACTCCTCCAGCAAGGAACAACCTTGGTTTTACCATTTGCGACCTAAGCCTTTTTCCCCCGGGTTTTCTAGAGCCCGAGGGTCATCTTTATTTTTAAACCCCGGGCCAGTGCTCCTCCGAGTGTTGGTCCAAACTACAGCACCGTGCGGGACCGTCCCTTGGCAACTTGGGTTACGTTGGTACCTGTACGCTTAGCTTATCCGGTGTGTCCTGAGAACGAGATATGTGCAGCTCCTATCGGGATTTGTCGGCACAGCGGGTGGTCTTGCTGGTCTTGTTTTACCATTGTCGAGATGTCTTGTAAACCGGGATTCCGAGACTGATCGGGTTCTTTCCGGGAGAAGGTTTATCCTTCGTTGACCATGAGAGCTTATGATGGGCTAAGTTGGGACACCCCTGCAGGGTATTATCTTTCGAAAGCCGTGCCCGCGGTTATGAGGCAGATGGGAATTTGTTAATGTCCGGTTGTAAAAACTTGTCACTTGACCCAGTTAAAATACATCAACTGTGTGTGTGTAGCCGTGATGGTCTCTTCTCGGCGGAGTCCGGGAAGTGAACACGGTTTGAGTTATGGATGACGTAAGTGTTGGGAATCGTAGCATAATTTAAAATTTTCCTATGCTCACCAAGATGCATCTATGGAGTCTACTAGCAACGAGGGGAAAGGAGTGCATCTACATACCCTTGTAGATCGCGAGCGGAAGCGTTCCAATGAACGTGGATGACGGAGTCGTACTCGCCGTGATCCAAATCACCGAAGACCGAGTGCCGAACGGACGGCACCTCCGCGTTCAACACACGTACGGTACAGTGACGTCTCCTCCTTCTTGATCCAGCAAGGGGGAAGGAGAGGTTGATGGATATCCAGCAGCATGACGGCTTGGTGGTGGATGTAGCGGGTCTCCGGCAGGGCTTCGCCGAGCTTCTTGCGAGAGAGAGAGAGGTGTTGCAGGGGAGGAGGGAGGCGCCCAAGGCTGTAGGTTGCTGCCCTCCCTCCCCCCTTTATATAGGCCCCCTGGGGGGGTGCCGGCCCTAGAGATGGGATCTCATGGGGGGGGCCAAAGCGGGGGAAGGGGTTGCCTTGCCCCCCAAGGCACGGGGGAAGCCCCCCCACCCTAGGGTTCCCAACCCTAGGCGCATGGCGGGAGGCCCATGGGGGGGCAGCCCACTAGGCGCTGGTTCCCTTCCACTTTCAGCCCATGGGGCCCTCCGGGATAGGTGGCCCCACCCGGTGGACCCCCGGGACCCTTCCGGTGGTCCCGGTACAATACCGGTAACCCCCGAAACTTTCCCGGTGGCCGAAACTGGACTTCCTATATATAATTCTTCACCTCCGGACCATTCCGGAACCTCTCATGACGTCCGGGATCTCAGCCGGGACTCCGAACAACTTTCGGGTTTCCGCATACATATATCTCTACAACCCTAGCGTCACCGAACCTTAAGTGTGTAGACCCTACGGGTTCGGGAGACATGCAGACATGACCGAGACGCCTCTCCGGTCAATAACCAACAGCGGGATCTAGATACCCATGTTGGCTCCCACATGTTCCACGATGATCTCATCGGATGAACCACGGTGTCGAGGATTCAATCAATCCCGTATGCAATTCCGTTTGTCAATCGGTATGTTACTTGCCCGAGATTCGATCGTCGGTATCCCAATACCTTGTTCAATCTCGTTACCGGCAAGTCTCCTTACTCGTACCGCAATGCATGATCCCGTGACTAACGCCTTAGTCACATAGAGCTCATTATGATGATGCATTACCGAGTGGGCCCAGAGATACCTCTCCGTCATACGGAGTGACAAATCCCAGTCTCGATCCGTGCCAACCCAACAGACACTTTCAGAGATACCCGTAGTGCACCTTTATAGTCACCCAGTTACGTTGTGACGTTTGGCACACCCAAAGCACTCCTACGGTATCCGGGAGTTGCACGATCTCATGGTCTATGGAAAAGATACTTGACATTGGAAAAGCTCTAGCAAACGAAACTACACGATCTTTTATGCTATGCTTAGGATTGGGTCTTGTCCATCACATCATTCTCCTAATGATGTGATCCCGTTATCAATGACATCCAATGTCCATAGTCAGGAAACCATGACTATCTGTTGATCAACGAGCTAGTCAACTAGAGGCTTACTAGGGACACGTTGTGGTCTATGTATTCACACATGTATTACGATTTCCGGACAATACAATTATAGCATGAATAATAGACAATTACCATGAACAAAGAAATATAATAATAACCATTTATTATTGCCTCTAGAGCATATTTCCAACAGTCTCCCACTTGCACTAGAGTCAATAATCTAGTTACATTGTGATGAATCGAACACCCATTGCGTCCTGGTGTTGATCATGTTTTGCCCTAGGGAGAGGTTTAGTCAACGGATATGCTACATTCAGGTCCGTATGTACTTTACAAATATCTATGTCTCCATTTTGAACACTTTCACGAATGGAGTTGAAGGGACGCTTGATATGCCTGGTCTTCCTGTGAAACCTGGGCTCCTTCGCAAGGGCAATAGCTCCAGTGTTGTCACAGAAGAGAGTCATCGGGCCCGACGCATTGGGAATCACCCCTAGGTCGGTAATGAACTCCTTCATCCAGACTGCTTCCTGTGCTGCCTCCGAGGCTGCCATATACTCCGCTTCACATGTAGATCCCGCCACGACGCTTTGCTTGCTACTGCACCAGCTTACTGCTCCTCCATTCAAAATATACACGTATCCGGTTTGTGACTTCGAGTCATCCAGATCTGTGTCGAAGCTAGCGTCGACGTAACCCTTTACGACGAGCTCTTCGTCACCTCCATAAACGAGAAACATATCCTTAGTCCTCTTCAGGTACTTCAGGATATTCTTGACCGCTGTCCAGTGTTCCATGCCGGGATTACTTTGGTACCTTCCTACCAAACTTACGGCAAGGTTTACATCAGGTCTGGTACACAGCATGGCATACATAATAGACCCTATGGCCGAGGCATAGGGGATGACACTCATCTTTTCTATATCTTCTGCCATGGTCGGACATTGAGTCGTGCTCAATTGCACACCTTGCAATACAGGCAAGAACCCCTTCTTGGACTGATCCATACTGAACTTCTTCAATATCTTGTCAAGGTATGTACTCTGTGAAAGACCAATGAGGCGTCTTGATCTATCTCTATAGATCTTGATGCCTAATATATAAGCAGCTTCTCCAAGGTCCTTCATTGAAAAACACTTATTCAAATAGGCCTTTATACTTTCCAAGAATTCTATATCATTTCCCATCAATAATATGTCATCCACATATAATATGAGAAATGCAACAGAGCTCCCACTCACCTTTTTGTAAACACAGGCTTCTCCATAAGTCTGTGTAAACCCAAACGCTTTGATCATCTCATCAAAGCGAATGTTCCAACTCCGAGATGCTTGCACCAGCCCATAGATTGAGCGCTGGACCTTGCATACTTTGTTAGCATTCTTGGGATCGACAAAACCTTCCGGCTGCATCATATACAACTCTTCCTTAAGGAAGCCATTAAGGAATGCCGTTTTGACGTCCATCTGCCATATCTCATAATCATAGTATGCGGCAATTGCTAACATGATTCGGACGGACTTCAGCTTCGCTACGGGTGAGAAAGTCTCATCGTAGTCAACCCCTTGAACTTGTCGATAACCCTTAGCGACAAGTCGAGCTTTGTAGATGGTCACATTACCATCTGCGTCCGTCTTCTTCTTAAAGATCCATTTGTTTTCTATGGCTCGCCGCTCATCGGGCAAGTCAGTCAAAGTCCATACTTTGTTTTCATACATGGATTCTATCTCGGATTTCATGGCTTCTAGCCATTTGTCGGAATCCGGGCCCGCCATCGCTTCTTCATAGTTCGAAGGTTCACCGTTGTCTAACAACATGATTTCCAGGACAGGGTTGCCGTACCACTCTGGTGCGGAACGTGTCCTTGTGGACCTACGAAGTTCAGTAGTAACTTGATCCGAAGCTTCATGATCATCATCATTAACTTCCTCCCCAGTCGGTGTAGGCACCACAGGAACATTTTCCCGCGCTGCGCTACTTTCCGGTTCGGAAGGGGTGACTATCACCTCATCAAGTTCCACTTTCCTCCCACTCAATTCTTTCGAGAGAAACTCCTTCTCTAGAAAGGACCCATTCTTGGCAACGAAGATCTTGCCTTCGGATCTGAGGTAGAAGGTATACCCAATAGTTTCCTTAGGGTATCCTATGAAGATGCATTTTTCCGACTTGGGTTCGAGCTTTTCAGGTTGAAGTTTCTTGACATAAGCATCGCATCCCCAAACTTTTAGAAACGACAGCTTAGGTTTCTTCCCAAACCATAATTCATACGGTGTCGTCTCAACGGATTTCGACGGAGCCCTATTTAAAGTGAATGCGGCAGTCTCTAAAGCATAGCCCCAAAATGAGAGCGGTAAATCGGTAAGAGACATCATAGATCGCACCATATCCAATAGAGTGCGATTACGACGTTCGGACACACCGTTTCTTTGAGGTGTTCCAGGCGGCGTGAGTTGTGAAACTATTCCACATTTCCTTAAGTGTGTGCCAAATTCGTGACTTAAATATTCTCCACCATGATCTGATCGTAAGAATTTTATTCTCCTGTCACGTTGATTCCCAACCTCACTCTGAAATTCCTTGAACTTTTCAAAGGTTTCAGACTTGTGTTACATTAGGTAGACATACCCATATCTACTTAAGTCATCAGTGAGAGTGAGAACATAACGATATCCTCCGCGAGCCTCAACACTCATTGGACCGCACACATCGGTATGTATGATTTCCAATAAGTTGGTTGCTCGCTCCATTGTTCCGGAGAACGGAGTCTTGGTCATCTTACCCATGAGGCATGGTTCGCACGTGTCAAATGATTCGTAATCAAGAGACTCCAAAAGTCCATCTGCATGGAGCTTCTTCACGCGCTTGACACCAATGTGACCAAGGCGGCAGTGCCACAAGTATGTGGGACTATCGTTATCAACTTTACATCTTTTGTATTCACACTATGAACATGTGTAACATCACGTTCGAGATTCATCAAAAATAAACCATTGACCAGCGGGGCATGACCATAAAACATATCTCTCAAATAAATAGAACAACCATTATTCTCGGATTTAAATGAGTAGCCATCTCGAATTTAACGAGATCCAGATACAATGTTCATGCTCAGAGCTGGCACTAAATAACAATTATTGAGGTTCAAAACTAATCCCGTGGGTAGATGCAGAGGTAGCGTGCCGACGGCGATCACATCGACCTTGGAACCATTCCCGACGCGCATCGTCACCTCGTCCTTCGCCAGTCTCCGTTTATTCCGTAGTTCCTGTTTTGAGTTACAAATATGAGCAACCGCACCAGTATCAAATACCCAGGAGCTACTACGAGTACTGGTAAGGTACACATCAATAACTTGTATATCACATATAACTTTGGTGTTGCCGGCCTTCTTCTTGTCCGCTAAGTATTTGGGGCAGTTCCGCTTCCAGTGACCACTTCCCTTGCAATAAAAGCACCCAGTTTCAGGCTTGGGTCCATTCTTTGACTTCTTCCCAGTAACTGGTTTACCGGGCGCGGCAACTCCCTTGCCGTTCTTCTTGAAGTTCTTCTTACCCTTGCCCTTCTTGAACTAATTCACCATCAACACTTGATGTTCTTTTCTGATCTCCACCTCCGCTGATTTCAGCATTGAATATACCTCAGGAATGGTCTTTTCCATCCCCTGCATATTGTAGTTCATCACAAAGCTCTTGAAGCTTGGTGGAAGCGACTGAAGGATTCAGTCAATGACCGCGTCATCCGGGAGATTAACTCCCAGCTGAGTCAAGCGGTTGTGCAACCCAGACATTCTGAGTATGTGCTCACTAACAGAACTATTCTCCTCCATTTTACAGCTGAAGAACTTGTCGGAGACATCATATCTCTCGACCCGGGCATGAGCTTGGAAAACCAATTTCAGCTCCTCGAACATCTCGTATGCTCCATGTTTCTCAAAACGCTTTTGGAGACCCGGTTCTAGGCTGTAAAGCATGCCGCACTGAACGAGGGAGTAATCATCAGCACGCTGCTGCCAAGCGTTCATAACGTCTTGGTTCTCAGGGATTGGTGCATCACCTAGCGGTGCTTCTAAGACATAATCTTTCTTGGCTACTATGAGGATGAGCCTCAGGTTCCGGACCCAGTCCGTATAGTTGCTGCCATCATCTTTCAGCTTGGTTTTCTCTAGGAACGCGTTGAAATTGAGGACAACGTTGGCCATTTGATCTACAAGACATAGTGTAAAGATTTAAGACAAAGTTCATGATAATAAAGTTCATCTAATAAAATCATTTAATGAACTCCCACTCAGATAGACATCCCTCTAGTCATCTAAGTGAAACATGATCCGAGTTTAACTAGGCCGTGTCCGATCATCACGTGAGACGGACTAGTCAAGATCGGTGAACATCTCCATGTTGATCGTATCTTCTATACGACTCATGCTCGACCTTTCGGTCCTCCGTGTTCCGAGGCCATGTCTGTACATGCTAGGCTCGTCAAGTCAACCTAAGTGTATTGCGTGTGTTCCGAGGCCATGTCTGTACATGCTAGGCTCGTCAACACCCGTTGTATTCGAACGTTAGAATCTATCACACCCGATCATCACGTGGTGCTTCGAAACAACAAACCTTCGCAACGGTGCACAGTTAGGGTGAACACTTTCTTGAAATTATTATAAGGGATCATCTTACTTACTACCGTCGTTCTAAGCAAATAAGATGCAAAAACATGATAAACATCACATGCAATCAAATAGTGACATGATATGGCCAATATCATTATGCTCCTTTGATCTCCATCTTCGGGGCACCATGATCATCTTCGTCACCGGCATGACACCATGATCTCCATCATTGTGTCTTCATGAAGTCGTCACGCCAACGATTACTTCTACTTCTATGGCTAACGCGTTTAGCAACAAAGTAAAGTAAGTTACATGGCGTTATTCAATGACACGCAGGTCATACAAAATAATAAAGACAACTCCTATGGCTCCTGCCGGTTGTCATACTCATCGACATGCAAGTCGTGATTCCTATTACAAGAATATGATCAATCTCATACATCACATATATCATTCATCACATCTTCTGGCCATATCACATCACATAGCACTTGCTGCAAAAACAAGTTAGACGTCCTCTAATTGTTGTTGCAAGTTTTTACGTGGTTTGTAGGTTTCTAGCAAGAACGTTTTCTTACCTACGTATGACCACAACGTGATTTTCCAATTTCTATTTACCCTTCATAAGGACCCTTTTCATCAAATCCGTTCCGACTAAAGTAGGAGAGACAGACACCCGCTAGCCACCTTATGCAACTAGTGCATGTCAGTCGGTGGAACCTGTCTCACGTAAGCGTACGTGTAAGGTCGGTCCGGGCCGCTTCATCCTACAATGCCGCCGAAACAAGAAACGACTAGTAGCGGCAAGAAGAATTGGCAACATAAGTGCCCACAACTGCTTTGTGTTCTACTCGTGCATAGTAACTACGCATAGGCCTGGCTCATGATGCCACTGTTGGGAATCGTAGCATAATTTAAAATTTTCCTACGCTCACCAAGATGCATCTATCGAGTCTACTAGAAACGAGGGGAAAGGAGTGCATCTACATACCCTTGTAGATCGCGAGCGGAAGCGTTCCAATGAACGTGGATGACGGAGTCGTACTCGCCGTGATCCAAATCACCGATGACCGAGTGCCGAACGGACGGCACCTCCGCGTTCAACACACGTACGGTGCAGCGACGTCTCCTCCTTCTTGATCCAGCAAGGGGGAAGGAGAGGTTGATGGAGAAGCAGCATGACGGCGTGGTGGTGGATGTAGCGGGTCTCCGGCAGGGCTTCGCCGAGCTTCTTGCGAGAGAGAGAGAGGTGTTGCAGGGGAGGAGGGAGGCGCCCAAGGCTGTAGGTTGCTGCCTTCCCTCCCCCCCTTTATATAGGCCCCCTGGGGGGGCGCCGGCCCTAGAGATGGGATCTCATGGGGGGGGCGGCGGCCAAAGGGGGGGAAGGGGTTGCCTTGCCCCCCAAGGCAAGGGGGAAGCCCCCCCACCCTAGGGTTCCCAACCCTAGGCGCATGGGGGGAGGCCCATGGGGGGCGCCCAGCCCACTAGGGGCTGGTTCCCTTCCACTTTCAGCTCATGGGGCCCTCCGGGATAGGTGGCCCCACCCGGTGGACCCCCGGGACCCTTCTGGTGGTCCCGGTACAATACCGGTAACCCCCGAAACTTTCCCGGTGGCCGAAACAGGACTTCCTATATATAATTCTTCACCTCCGGACCATTCCGGAACCTCTTGTGACGTCCGGGATCTCATCCGGGACTCCGAACAACTTTCGGGTTTCTGCATACATATATCTCTACAACCCTAGTGTCACCGAACCTTAAGTGTGTAGACCCTACGGGTTCGGGAGACATGCAGACATGACCGAGACGCCTCTCTGGTCAATAACCAACAGCGGGATTTGGATACCCATGTTGGCTCTCACATGTTCCACGATGATCTCATCGGATGAACCACGGTGTCGAGGATTCAATCAAGCCCGTATGCAATTCCCTTTGTCAATCGGTATGTTACTTGCCCGAGATTCGATCGTCGGTATCCCAATACCTTGTTCAATCTCGTTACCGGCAAGTCTCTTTACTCATACCGCAATGCATGATCCCGTGACTAACGCCTTAGTCACATAGAGCTCATTGTGATGATGCATTACCGAGTGGGCCCAGAGATACCTCTCCGTCACACGGAGTGACAAATCCCAGTCTCGATCCGTGCCAACCCAACAGACACTTTCGGAGATACCCGTAGTGCACCTTTATAGTCACCCAGTTACGTTGTGACGTTTGGCACACCCAAAGCACTCCTACGGTATCTGGGAGTTGCACGATCTCATGGTCTAAGGAAAAGATACTTGACATTGGAAAAGCTCTAGAAAACGAAACTACACGATCTTTTATGCTATGCTTAGGATTGGGTCTTGTCCATCACATCATTCTCCTAATGATGTGATCCCGTTATCAACGACATCCAATGTCCATAGTCAGGAAACCATGACTATCTGTTGATCAACGAGCTAGTCAACTAGAGGCTTACTAGGGACACGTTGTGGTCTATGTATTCACAAATGTATTACGATTTCCGGATAATACAATTATAGCATGAATAATAGACAATTACCATGAACAAAGAAATATAATAATAACCATTTATTATTTCCTCTAGGGCATATTTCCAACAGTAAGTAGGAGTTCAGGATCACTTCTTGGTCATTACTAGATGACGACCGTTCCGTTGCTTCTCTTCTCGCTCTCTTTTGCGTATGTTAGCCACCATATATGCTTATTGCCGCTGCAGCTCCACCTCATTACACCATCCTTTCCTATAAGCTTAAATAGTCTTGATCTCGCGGGTGTGAGATTGCTGAGTCCCTGTGACTCACAGATTCAACCAAAACAGTTGCAGGTGCCGACGATGCCAATGCAGTTGATGAGATCGACCTCAAGTGGTCGTTACTATGTGTCTTTTCCTGATGATCAGTAGTGGAGCCCATTTGGGACGATCGGGGATCTAGCGTTTGGGGTTATCTTATTTTCATTTGGATTTTGACCGTAGTCGGTCCATGTGTGTATTTTGGATGATGTATGAATTATATTTATGTATTGTGTGAAGTGGCGATTGTAAGCCAACTCTCGTTATCCCATTCTTGTTCATTACATGGGATTGTGTGAAGATGACCCTTCTTGCGACAAAACCACAATGCGGTTATGCCTCTAAGTCGTGCCTCGACACGTGGGAGATATAGCCGCATCGTGGGCGTTACATTGGATGTCGTTGATAACGGGATCACATCATTAGGAGAATGATGTGATGGACAAGACCAAATCCTAAGCATAGCACAAGATCGTGTAGTTCGTCTGCTAAAGCTTTTCTAATGTCAAGTATCATTTTCTTAGACCATGAGATTGTGCAACTCCCGGATACCGTAGGAATGCTTTGGGTGTGCCAAATGTCACAACATAACTGGGTGGCTATAAAGGCACACTACGGGTATCTCCGAAAGTGTCTGTTGGGTTGGCACGAATCGAGACTGGGATTTGTCACTCCATGTGACGGAGAAGTATCTCTGGGGTCACTCAGTAGGACATCATCATAATGAGATCAATGTGACCAAAGAGTTGATCACGGGATGATGTGTTACGAAATGAGTAAAGTGACTTGCCGCTAACGAGATTGAACGAGGTATTGGGATACCGACGATCGAATCTCGGGAAAGTAACATACCGATTGACAAAGGGAATTGTATACATGATTGATTGAATCCCCGTCATCGTGGTTCATCCGATGAGATCATCGTGGAACATGTGGGAGCCTACATGGGTATCCAGATCCCGCTTATTGGCCAGAGAACTGTCTCGGTCATGTCTGCATGATTCCCGAACCCGTAGGATCTACACACTTAAGGTTCGGTGACGCTAGTTGTTTTGGGAATTAGTGTGCAGTTACCGAATGTTGTTCGGAGTCCCGGATGAGATCCCGGACGTCACGAGGAGTTCCAGAATGGTCCGGAGGTAAAGATTTATATATGGGAAGTCCTATTTTGGCCACCGGAAAATGTTCGGGATTTTTCGGTATTGTACCGGGAAGGTTCTAGAAGGATCCGGGGTGGGGCCCACCTGCATGGGGGGACCCACATGAACGTGGGTAGTGGGGGCAAGTCCCGACACCCCTGGTCAAGGCGCACCAAGATCCCCCCTTAGAAGGAATAAGGTCATATCCCGAAGGGATAAGATCAAGGTCCCTAAAAAAGGGGGGATAACAATCGGTGGGGAAGGGAAATTATGGGATTTCTTTCCCCCACCTTTGCCAACGCCCCAATGGACTTGGAGGGCAAGAAACCAGCCCGCTCCACCCCTATATATAGTGGGGAGGCGCATGGGAGCCGCACCCCTTCCCCTGGCGCAGCCCTCTCCCTCCCCAACACCTCCGTAGTAGTAGTAGTGCTTGGCGAAGCCCTGCCGGAAAACTGCAAGCTCCACCACCACGCCGTCGTGCTGCTAGAGATCTCCCTCAACTTCTCCTCTCCCCTTGCTGGATCAAGAAGGAGGAGACGTCCCCGGGATGTACATGTGTTGAACGCGGAGGCGCCGTTGTTCGGCGCTTAGATCGGAATCAACCGCTATCTGAATCGCTACGAGTACGACTCCTTCATCCTCGTTCTTGTAACGCTTCTGCATCGCGATCTTCAAGGGTATGAAGATGCACTCCCCTCTCTCTCGTTTCTAGTCTCTCCATAGATTGATCTTGGTGATGCGTAGAAAGTTTTTAATTTCTGCAACGATCCCCAACATTCGGTTGGACCGAAGGAAACAAACCGGTGTGACCGAGTTCATCACAGTGAAAACACTTGTCACGTCAGCTCACTAGGCAGGTAAAATCTCACAAGGATTTGCAAGGAATTTGCTGAAAGATTTACAATGAGTTGGATGCAGGAAATGCAGAACAGAAAAGAAATCTGGATGAAGTTTTTTTCGAAAGGGGAAACAAATGCATGAGACAAATGCAAGAGCACAGAAAAAACACAAGAGAACTTCATCTAGAATTGGGCGGCGACAAAGTCACCTATGTTAGAATATATTGACTTAGAAGTCAAGTGAGGACACTTGATCATAGGCCATACTCATCGTTTAAGCTCAAAATGGGGTTACCATTTTTCGTTTAAGCATCTTGATGTATTCACATCTTGTTGAGTTGCTTTGACCCATGACTTGGAGTAAAGCTTCTCTAAGATGGAATAACATACCTTGGGTGGTGGTGTTGATCTCGATCATGTAGTTGAACTTGTGAGGGTTGCTCAAGGTTGATGTAGCTCATCAAGAGTTGGGAGCACCACTTGGAATTTGAGTTCATCTACCTACGTGGGTTAGTCTTGCAAGGAAGAGCACTTGTGTATCCAAAATGACAATCATAAAACTTAATATAGAATTTGTCAAAGGATATGTTTGAAGGGTTTTCATGCTTCCCTGTTTTCAACCACCATTGTGTAGAGACTTGGTGATGTAGAAATTTCTCAAGATGTGAGTGGGTTTCAACCTCATAGATTTAGATTCATCCAAGTACCTACAAGGGTTAGATAGCATGCAAGGGTGCAAATATATCCTAGACATATAAATAGCAACATGAAAGAAATATCAAGGATTGGTCAAAGGTTCATGCCTTGCATGTATCCAAATGGAGTTCCTACTCCAATTTTGAAGCATCAATGATGTTCAATTCACCTCTCAAATGGCAAAAGACTTTCTCATCAAGTGGTTTGGTAAATATATCCGCCAATTGCTTATCGGTGCAAACATGCTTAAGATCAATGTCCCATTTGGCAACGTGATCTCGAATGAAATGATGACGAACTTCAATATGCTTAGTTCGAGAATGTTGCACGGGATTGTGAGCAATCTTGATAGCACTTTCATTGTCACAAAGCAATGGAACATGTTTCACATATATCCCATAGTCCTTAAGAGTTTGGGTCATCCAAAGTAACTGAGCACAACATGAACCAGCGGCAATGTATTCCGCTTCGGCGGTGGATAAGGATACCGAGTTCTGTTTCTTGGAAGACCAAGACACAAGAGATCTACCAAGAAATTGATAAGTACCCGAAGTGGACTTTCTATCAACCTTGTCTCCGGCATAGTCCGAATCAGAGTAACCAACAAGATCGAAAGAAGACCTCTTAGGATACCAAATGCCAAAATTTGGTGTGTGTATTAAGTATCTCACTATCCTTTTCACGACCTTAAGATGACATTCTTTAGGGGCCGCTTGATATCATGCACACATGCACATACTTAGCATAATATCGGGACGAGAGGCACATAGATATAACAATGAACCAATCATAGAGCGATAAACCTTTTGATCAACCTGTTCACCATCTTTGGTCAAATCAAGATGTCCACTAGTAGGCATGGGTGTACTCATACCTTTGCATTCTTGCATATTGAACTTCTTGAATAAGTCCTTGGTGTACTTTGTTTGAGAGGTACCTTCCTTAGTTTGCTTGATTTGCAAACCGAGAAAGAATTTGAGTTCACTCATGATAGACATCTCAAACTTCTCCGACATTAGCTTCCCAAACTTCTCACTAAAATGAGGGTTAGTCGAACCAAATATAATATCAGCAACATAGATTTGGCACAAAAATAGTTCTCCATTAACCCTTTTAGTGAAAAGAGTAGAATCTATTTTTCCAATTTCAAAGCCTTTTTCAATAAGGAACTTGGTCAAGCATTTATACCACGCTCTAGGAGCTTGTTTAAGACCATAAAGAGCTTTGTGAGATTTGTAAACATGATTAGGTTTCTTAGGATTGACAAAGCCGGGAGGTTGCTTAACATAAACTTCCTCCTCAATTTCACCATTTAAAATGGCACTTTTAATGTCCATTTGGTACAAGGTGATATCATGGTGATTAGCATAGGCAGGTAAGATGCGAATGGACTCAAGTCTAGCAACGGGGGCATATGTCTCACCATAGTTGTTGAGGACATAGACCTTAGAGTCACCCGCCAGGAGGGGCCGGGTTACTCGTATGGTCACTGCCAGAAGCCCGGAGCCAAGATTAAAGACGGTGGGCCGAAGATGGGCTTAAGACCCGGCGGAGGCTTAAAGCCCGTAGTTACAATCATTGTTATGGTAGAACTTGTAGTGTAAGGCAAGAATAATTGAGAGTCCGAGCCGGACACTCTTATGAGCCGACCGGGTCTCTGAGAGCTGCAGGGCGTCAGCCTCCTTATATAAAGGGACGACCCGGAAGCAGTTGAGGGGCGACAACAAGATCATCGAGAGCCGGGCATAGCACTTTAGCTCCCTGGTGATCGTAACCCTAATCAATACCACCTCAAACTGGACGTAGACTTTTACCTTCACCGTAAGGGGCCGAACCAGTATAAACCCTCGTGTTCCTTGTCCCACATTAACCCCTTCAAGCTTCCTAGTTGCGATGGCTCCACGACTAAGTCCTAGCTCGAGGACATCTGCTGTGACAATTCCACGACAGTTGGCGCCCACCATGGGGCCAGCGCACAGTGGATTTGAGTTCTTGAAGGGCAGCTTCGAAGGGCTCAAGGGATACGCTGTGGGCCGGATGACCAAGGGTCGTCGGGGCAAGCTCTACATCGACGATGCAAACTGGGGCCCCGACGCCGGCTCAATTGAGTACGGGTACCGGGTGCCCTTCGGCGGAATTCATGTTTTCATTGGCAAGATTGGTGAGCCGAGCCCTGAGCCGGGTCTCTGCGCCGATCTCATCGAAACAGCCCAGCGCGCATGACCCGCCCGGGCCCGGCCTGCCTTAAGGCGCGCTTTTGTGGGATGCATCCATGGAGGGCCCTCTGATCCATCTGGGTCTGGTGACGAGGCGGCCGCCGGCTCTGACGGCGAGTCGGCCACTGATGAGTCAAACTCGTTGTATCAACTTCAAGATGGCAGGCTCATGGGCTGTTCTGATGGTGACAGTATTCCGGACCCGTTTGAGCCGCCAAGTCAGGTTGGAGTTTTTATGGCTGGTGCACAGCCTGTTCAGAACCCCGCTGCTGGAGCGGGAAACCCGGTGCCTTCCCCGGCTCAGGTGCTGATGGATCTCACGGACAAGATGACGGCCCTGCTGACCGCCACGGTTGACCCGGCCGATCAAGCTTAGCACGATGCAGAGGTGGCACAGTTGAAATTGGATCTACTGAAAGCTAAAGAGGATCTTGCAGTGGAAGGAATCAGGCTGCCTGCGGAGAGGGCGGCTCTCGATGCCCAAACTCAGCTGATCCAGGCGCAGTCCTTCCAACTCACGATGGATCAGAACGCGGCCAATGAGGTCATGAGAAGGAGGCATCAAAAGGCCCATTCTCGACTCCCTCCGGTTTACGATCCACGCAACCTCTTCAACACGCCAGGTGCAGGGTCTAGTAACCCGCCAGGGGTCATAGTGCCCGGGTCTGGACCCCTTATTCAGCCACGAGTGATGGGGCCTCCCCAGGTGCCCCCTGCCCCGCCTCAGTATGTGCTAATACCCCCGGGTCATTATAATAACCCGCTGGAGAACATGGTCACTGCGGCAGCACGGCTGGCGACTCTCCCAGTTGACGGCGACTCTCCGACGGCTATTGAAACCCGCCGGGTCAGGGAACTCCTTCAGACAGCACTAGCGCAGCAAGAGGCGTACTCCTACAGCCGGGACAGGATCCACTCGACCCCTCGTCCAGGCCAGAGCCCGAGTTACAGCCGGCAGATGGTCTCAGCAACCGGCTCAAGTAACGTCCGACGCCATGACCCGCCCCCTGGCCATGGCCCGGCTCATAATGGAGCCTTTTACACAGCAGACCAGGACAAAGCGCGCCAAGAGGCGGAGCAAGTGCCTCAATTGACGGCTTACCAGACCCCCCCCCGGCTCATCCGACGACTTCCGTTGATGTGGGTATCCCTACCAGGACCGGGGGTGTCCCTTGTTTGGTGCCAGCTATCCGTAATGAACGTCTACCTAAGGACTTCAAGGGCCCTAGGAAGGTGCCTAACTACACAGCTGACTTACAACCCGCAGCCTGGATTGAGAGTTATGAGATGGCTATGGAGCTGCTGGAGGTCAGTGAGGCGGCCATGGCCAAGTATTTCACCATGATGTTAGATGGGACTGCCCGCACTTGGTTGAAAGGGTTACCACCGAATTCCATTGGGTCTTGGGCTGAGCTGAAAGCCCGGTTCATCCAAAACTTCAAGGATACCTGTAGGCAGTCTATGTCAATTGTGGATTTGACTAACTGTAAGCAGCAGGAGGGTGAGTCCACGACACATTGGGTTCGCCGGGTTAAGGAGATCATACACTCATCAGACAAGATGGATGCCGGCTCAGCGGTTTTAATGCTGGAGCAGAATTGTCGTTTTGTGCCCCTGAAGATGAAACTCGGGCGGCTTAAGCGCGACTGTAGTGATATGGGTACACTAATGGCAGCTCTTGTCAAGTACGCCGATTCTGATGGTACCAAGGATCCCCCTTCAGATGATGAAAGGACAGGGAAGGGAAAGAAGAACGGCAATGGCAAGGGTCCTCAGTTTAACCCGGGGAACCAAGGAGGAGGCAAGCGCAAGGCGGATGGCAGCCTAGAGTTTGTGGCCAACGCCAGCGCACAAGGCAATAACCAGAGACGCAAGGGGAGGCCCCCTCCCCGAGGCGGCGGGTCAGGACCTTCACTGGAGCAGCTGTTGAATGAGCCTTGTCCGAGGCACGGCTCTAGAGAGAAGCCAGCGACTCATCTATGGAAGGATTGTGCAATCATGAAGGCCTTTAAAAACTACAATGGCCCGGGTGGCGGCTCAGGTGCCGGCGGCTCAGGCGCCGGCGGCTTTCATGGCCCGGGGGCGGCTCAAATTCTGGTCCTCAGAGCGGTCAAGGGGGCTTTAATCAACAGTCTGGCCAGGGTCATCAACAGCAGCAGGGGGGTTATCAGACCAATCCAAAGTAGCTTAGCGGTGGACAGTATCATGTGTTTACCACTAGTTTGTGCAAGCGAGATCAGAAGCTTCACAAGAGGGCTGTGAATGCTGTTGAGCCGGCGGTCCCACGCTACTTGCGGTGGTCTGAGCAGCCTATAGTGTGGAGTAGGGAGGATCACCCTCCTCGGGTGGATAACCCGGGCCACTTGGCCTTAGTGGTGGCTCCTCAAGTGGGAGGATATAAGTTCACAAAGGTGCTCATGGATGGAGGAAGCAGCATCAACATCCTCTATTATGAGACTTTTCGCCGTATGGGGTTGGTTGATAAGAACCTCAGCCAGTCAAACACTATCTTCCATGGTGTGGTACCTGGTAAGTCGGCTTATCCAGTCGGCAAGATCGAATTGGAAGTGGCTTTTGGTGATGAGAACAACTACAGGGTGGAGAAGTTGACCTTTGAGGTGGTCAAGATAAGAAGTCCGTACCATGCCATATTTGGACGGCCGGCTTACGCCAAGTTCATGGCACGGCCGTGTTATGTGTACTTGCAGCTCAAAATGCCGGGTCACAACGGGACCATTACGGTTCACGGCAGCCGGAAGGTGGCTCTGGAGTGTGAGGAAGGCGATGCGGCTTATGCAGAATCTGTTTGTGCTACAGAGGAGTTGAAGTTTTACAAAGACAATGTTGACCCAACATATATGACCTCTCTGAAAAAGCCAACCACAGAGAATGAGCCGGCGATGAAATTTAAGTCGGCTGATGAAACTAAACTTGTTGATTTTGTTCCAGGTGACTCATCTCAGCAGTTTAGCATCAGTGCAAATCTGGATCCAAAATAGGAAAGCGCGCTCATCGAGTTCATCCGTGAGAATAGGGACATCTTCGCGTGGAAACCTTCTGACATGCCAGGTGTACCTAGAGAACTCGCTGAGCATACTCTCAATGTTGATCCGAAATTTAAGCCGGTCAGACAGTTCCTTCGGTGGTTCAATGAAGAGAGGCGGAAAGCCATTGGTGAAGAGGTGGCCCGGCTCTTGGCGGCCGGGTTTATCATTGAAGTCTTTCACCCAGAGTGGTTAGCTAACCCGGTGCTCGTACTCAAGAAGAACGGCACTTGGCGAATGTGTGTGGACTACACGGACTTAAACAAGGCGTGTCCGGCTGATCCTTTTGCCCTCCCCCGTATTTATCAAATCATTGATGCTACGGCAGGTTGTGCATGTTTAAGTTGTTGGGAATCGTAGCATAATTTAAAATTTTCCTACGCTCACCAAGATGCATCTATGGAGTCTACTAGCAACGAGGGGAAAGGAGTGGATCTACATACCCTTGTAGATCGCGAGCGGAAGCGTTCCAATGAACGTGGATGACGGAGTCGTACTCGCCGTGATCCAAATCACCGATGACCGAGTGCCGAACGGACGGCACCTCCGCGTTCAACACACGTACGGTGCAGCAACGTCTCCTCCTTCTTGATCCAGCAAGGGGGAAGGAGAGGTTGATGGAGATCCAACAGCACGACGGCGTGGTGGTGGATGTAGCGGGTCTCCGGCAGGGCTTCGCCGAGCTTCTGCGAGAGAGAGAGAGAGGTGTTGCAGGGGAGGAGGGAGGCGCCCAAGGCTTGGATCTTGCTGCCCTCCCTTCCCCCCACTATATATAGGGCCAAGGGAGAGGGGGGGCGCAGCCTTGCCCCTTCCTTCAAGGAAGGGTGCGGCCAGGGGGGAGTCCTTCCCCCCCAAGGCACCTCGGAGGTGCCTTCCCCCTTTAGGACTCTCCCTTCTTTCTTATCTCTTGCGCATGGGCCTCTTGGGGCTGGTGCCCTTGGCCCATATAGGCCAAGGCGCACCCCTTACAGCCCATGTGGCCCCCCGGGGCTGGTGGACCCCCTTGGTGGACCCCCGGACCCCTTTCGGCACTCCCGGTACAATACCGATAAAGCGCGAAACCTTTCCGGCGACCAAAATAAGACTTCCCATATATAAATCTTTACCCCCGGACCATTCCGGAACCTCTCGTGACGTCCGGGATCTCATCCGGGACTCCGAACAACTTTCGGGTTTCCGCATACATATATCTCTACAACCCTAGCGTCACCGGACCTTAAGTGTGTAGACCCTACGGGTTCGGGAGACATGCAGACATGACCGAGACGCCTCTCCGGTCAATAACCAACAGCGGGATCTGGATACCCATGTTGGCTCCCACATGTTCCACGATGATATCATCGGGTGAACCACGGTGTCGAGGATTCAATCAATCTGTATGCAATTCCCTTTGTCAATCGGTATGTTACTTGCCCGAGATTCGATCGTCGGTATCCCAATACCTAGTTCAATCTCGTTACCGGCAAGTCTCTTTACTCGTACCGCAATGCATGATCCCGTGACTAACGCCTTAGTCACATTGAGCTCATTATGATGATGCATTACCGAGTGGGCCCAGAGATACCTCTCCGTTTACACGGAGTGACAAATCCCAGTCTCGATCCGTGCCAACCCAACAGACACTTTCGGAGATACCCGTAATGAACCTTTATAGTCACCCAGTTACGTTGTGACGTTTGGCACACCCAAAGCACTCCTACGGTATCCGGGAGTTGCACGATCTCATGGTCCAAGGAAAAAATACTTGACATTGGAAAAGCTCTAGCAAACGAAACTACACGATCTTTTATGCTATGCTTAGGATTGGGTCTTGTCCATCACATCATTCTCCTAATGATGTGATCCCGTTATCAATGACATCCAATGTCCATAGCAGGAAACCATGACTATCTGTTGATCAACGAGCTAGTCAACTAGAGGCTTACTAGGGACAGGTTGTGGTCTATGTATTCACACATGTATCACGATTTCCGGACAATACAATTATAGCATGAATAATAGACAATTACCATGAACAAAGAAATATAATAATAACCATTTATTATTGCCTCTAGGGCATATTTCCAACATAAGTTTCTTGGATGCTTATTCCGGTTATCATCAAATTAAAATGGTAGTTAAGGACCAGGAGAAGACGGCATTCATCACTCCCTTTGGAGCCTTCTGCTATGTGTCTATGCCCTTTGGACTCAAGTGTGCACAGGCGACTTACCAGCGTTGTGTACAGAACTGTCTTCACAAACAGATTGGGCGCAATGTTCACGCTTACGTGGACGATATTGTGGTTAAGTCCATAAAAGAGGAAACCCTGCTAGATGATTTACGGGAAACCTTTGATAATCTCCGGGTCTATAAGATGATGCTTAACCCGGCCAAGTGTGTCTTTGGTGTTCCTGCAGGCAAACTCTTGGGCTTCTTGGTTTCTGACAGAGGCATTGAGGCTAACCCGGAGAAGATCAAGGCCGTCACCTCCCTGGCTAATCCGGCGTGTATAAATGACGTTCAACGCTTGGCGGGTCGCATCGCTGCTTTAAGCCGGTTTATAAGCCATTTGGGTGAGAAGGCCATGCCCTTATATCAGTTGATGAAGAAAACTGATAACTTTGTCTGGAATGATGCAGCTAATACCGCCTTTGAGGATTTGAAAAAGCAGCTGGCAGATCCCCCAGTCCTTGCTGCTCCGGTTGATAAGGAACCCTTACTACTGTATGTGGCAGCAAACACACGAGCCGTCAGTGTGGCTATTGTGGTGGAGCGCAAGGAGGAGGGTAAGGAGCATCCGGTTCAGCGGCTGGTTTATTATGTCAGCGAAGTGCTCATTGAGTCCAAGCAGCGGTAACCGCATTGGTAGAAGCTGGTATATGGTGTGTTCATGGCGAGCCGGAAACTTAAGCATTATTTTCAGGGTCATCCCATCACTGTGGTCAGCTCTGCCCCCCTTGGTGATATCATCCAAAACAAAGAGGCCACAGGGAGAATTGCTAAGTGGGCTATAGAACTTGGACCTCATGGTCTCAAATACGTGCCACGCACTGCTGTTAAATCTCAGGCCTTGGTGGATTTCATCAATGATTGGACAGAGACACAAGTGCCTGAGCAAAAGCTGGATAACACATATTGGACTATTCACTTCGATGGGTCCAGGCAGTTGGAGGGCTGCTGGCGTTGTATTGGCTTCCCCTAAAGGTGACAAGTTCCATTATGTGCTACAGTTGATGTTTCCTTGCACTAACAATGCGGCTGAGTACGAGGCCTTGCTCCACGGTCTTCGGATGGCTAAGGAAATGAGCTTGAGCCGGGTAAGATGCTTCGGTGACTTGGACTTGGTGGCTCAACAAGTATCAGGCAAGTGGGACTCTAAGGACCCTCTAATGGCGGCTTATCGCCGCGAAGTTGATGCCATTGCTGGGCACTTTCAGGGCTACCAAGTAGAGCACATTGATCGCAGGAAGAATGAGGCGGCTGATGCTCTAAGCCGGCTAGGCTCTCAGCGAAAGCCGGTGCCGCCTAACACTTTCCTGGACATCCTGTATAGCCCTTCGGTTAAGTTGCCTACGGAGGAAGACTTGGCTGTCCCTGACCTGGAGGCACGACTGGTGGCGGCTCTCCATATCATACCAGACTGGACAATGCCATATCTGGCTTACATGACCCGGGGCGAGTTGCCTGAGGATGAAACTTTGGCTAGGCAAATAACTCGGCGGGCCAAGTCAATGATTGTTATCGATGGCGAGTTGCATCATCGCAGTGTTACAGGAGCATTTTAGCGTTGTGTCTCCCCTGAGGAAGGTCAGGAGATCTTGCGGGAGATCCATGTAGGGGATTGTGGCCATCACGCCGGCTCAAGGTCCCTTGTGGCCAAAGCTTTTCGACATGGTTTTTATTGGTTGACGGCTCATGCTGATGCAGAGGACTTGGTCAGCAAATGTGATGGTTGCCAAAGGTTCTCACGACGGGCTCATGTGCCGGCTCAGGAGCTGAGGATGATCCCAATCACTTGGCCCTTTGCGGTCTGGGGGCTTGATATGGTTGGGCCTTTTAAAAGGTCCAAGGATAAGAAGACCCACCTCTTGGTGGCAGTTGATAAATTCACAAAGTGGGTGGAAGCTGAGCCAGTTAGCAAGTGCGATGCAGCCACGGCGGTTCAATTTATGAAAAAGGTGATTTTCCGCTTTGGCTTTCCGCACAGCATTATAACTGACAATGGCACCAATCTCTCCAAAGGTGCCATGGAAGAGTTTTGTCAACGAGAGGATATCCGACTTGATGTTTCCTCAGTGGCTCATCCTCAATCCAATGGTCAAGCTGAGAGAGCTAATCAGGAGATTCTGAAGGGCATCAAGCCCCGGCTTTTGGTCCCTTTGCAACGGACGCCGGGTTGTTGGGTGGAGGAATTGCCCTCCGTCTTATGGAGCATCAACACTACTCCTAACAGGTCTACAGGCTTCACGCCCTTCTTCATGGTTTATGGAGCAGAAGCAGTCCTCCCCAGTGACAACCGTCACGACTCACCTCGCGTGGCGGCTTATGTTGAGACGGATAATGAGCAGGCGCGCCAAGATGCTCTTGACTTGTTGGACGAACAGCGTGATGTGGTGGCAGCCCGTTCAGCGATTTACCAACAAGACCTGCGCCATTATCATAGCCACCGGGTTAAATCCCGGGTCTTCCAGGAAGGTGACCTTGTGCTCCGGCTCATCCAGGATCAAACAGATGCACACAAGTTATCCCCACCTTGGGAAGGGCCCTTTGTGGTCAGCAAGAACTTGCACAACGGGTCATATTACCTCATTGACATTCGGGAGCACAAAGATTCACGTAAGTCGGAGGAGGAGACCCGTCGGCCGTGGAACATAGCTCAGCTTCGGCCTTACTACACTTGAGCCACCGGCTCTCGTAGTGTACATATTTCTCTCAGCCATGTATATATTATGATAAGCAATAAAGCAGGACCTCTGTCCTTTTTCCTCCTCCAAATATGCACGTGTTGTTTTTACAAGATTACATGATGACTTAAAGGAGGATCCGGCTTATGATCGTATTCGAATCTAGCCGTAAACAGTAAAGTCACTTGGGGGCTTCCTGTTCAAACATGGGTCGTATTCGAACCAAAGAGAACATAGCTGTCGATACCCATTTGATTGGCAAAGTGCCGAGCTCATTGGGAGGGTACCTTTGGTCATATTTGAATCATAGTTTAACCCCTCTGAGAACCGACGTGGATCGTATTCGAATCAGCGTCGTTAAACAATTCTTAAAATCACTTGGGGGCTTCCTGTTCAAACATGGGTCGTATTCGAACCAAAGAGAACATAGCTGTCGGTACCCTCTTGATTGGCATCGCCACACCCACTGGGGGCTATGTGATCATATCTGAATCTTAGCTTAACCCCTTTGGGCCGGGTCTCTGGTCGTATTCGAACCGGAAGCCCCTAAGTTCCTCTGCTTTATCACAAGTTTACTCTGATTATGTCAAGGTGTGTACGGCCGGGTCTCACTTTACCGGCTTAACTTTGGTTTACAGTGTTCGTTGAACGCCATGGGTGTCATTACGACAGGTAAATCGGAGTTAAGATACCAACCTTGTTACCCGGGTTATTTAAACCGGAAGTATGCTTACAGGCTACTAAGTGTGTTATTACGGCTGTGTTAAGGATATCATGGAGGACCAGTCTTTTTTTTGATTCATATTCCGGGTTATCTATCCAAAACACCTGATTCTCAGGGCGGTAAGCCGCCTCGAGACTTGTGATTTGCCTTTTTATGCAGGATACTTAAGGGCACCTCTTTGAGGTTAAGAAAAACAAAGGGATGATTATGACCCGGAGAAATATCAAAGAGACAACTTCAAAAGACTTTCGCATTCAATACGTGCACGATGGCACAGCAGAGATGAACTGTTGCACCTACTCTATTACAAAATTCATCAAGTCTAAAAAGGGTGGAGCATTGTTTGGTAAATCGCCAGCGGAGTCACGATGCCCGCTGAGTTGAAGTCTCCGGCTCGTTCCTATCCTCTCCTCCGGCTGAGCCCAAGACCTCGAAGGTTGACGACTTCCAGTCGATGCCGCTGAGAGCTTCGAATTGGGCTTCCTCGTCAATTAACCCGGTCGGGTCAATCTCCGGGGCAAACGTGTGCTGCCGAGCCGGCGGGATCAGGTTGAGAGCTTCGTAGCGAGGGGTTGGAATCCTCTGATTCTCCGCGTCATAACCCGGCTGGTACTTGGTCAGGTCTGTGTCGTTCCCGATAAGGGTGGCCACCGGGCGTACCGCCTTCACGCAGGCTGCGAAATCCTTCTGATCGAAAGCTGAGTCATCTTCCTTCAGGCTTGGATAACCCAGGGCGATGTCTGCCGGGTCTAGCTCCGGCAGGAATGCCTTGGCCCGGCTCAGCGCGGCGATTGCTCTGGCTCTCGCAGTGGCCCGTCGCAGCTCTTGGATCCGCTGAGGCAGAACGGCGAGCCGGCGCAGGACTTCGGCCAGGTGAGTCGGCACCTCGTTGGATAGGGCCACCACAGCTAAGGCACGCTGTGACCCGGTGTAGAGCTGTTCCACTAGGGTATACACGGCCTTTAGCTTGGTGACCACACTCTGGTTGAGGTTGGCACTTCTGGGGCCTGTTTAACAGAATCAGATAAGCCGGCGGCAAGGATGAATAATGAGATATAAACATGCTAACATTGATGAAAGCCGGTGAGGCGACTTACCGAAGATGGCGGCCACCATTTGGGAAACCTGGCGCTTTAGGCTAGAGAGCTCGGCGGTCTTCTCAGAGAGAGCCTTCTCCGCCTGTTCCGCCCGGGTCACCAGTGCGGCCTTCTCTTCGGCCCAGGCTTTTCGCTCAGCATCGAATTCTGTCTTCAGCTTCTCTTGAGCGGCGATGCTGGATACAAACTTGGCGTTTGCTTTCCGGGTCTCCATCTCCTGCGTCTTCAGCCGGCTCTTGAGATCCGCAAGGTCCGCCTCTAGCTTCTTGCCAACAGCCTGTATAAATTTCCGGGTTATGACATGAGCAGTTACTATATAAGTCCCAAGCACTTTCCAAGAAAAGACACTTGGCACTTGGGGGCTAATGCATATTGAATGTATCTATCTACATACAGCCAGCTCAATTGAGTAGGCCGGAACTTAAGTCTACAACATACTCAGTCATAAGTCGTCGACTTGGGGGCTAGCATGGTACAGGTAACTTAGCAGTAAATAAGAGGACAAAATGATGTTACCTCAGACTTCTGCTGGATCTAGGTCACCATGGCAACCTCGGCGTCCCGGCTCTTGTGCACTTGGCTGATGTAGCCAGAGACGAGCTCTCCAATGCTCAGGTTGGTGTAGTTGGAGAGATCCAGGTTCACCCGGTGGGGCTGCAGCAACTCCCCCTTGGCGGAGCACTTGGCCAGCACGGTAGGTCTCCCCGGCTCAACGAACTCCGTCCGGGTGATTACCACGTCCGGGTCGTCTGCTGGTGGAGCTGAGCCGGAGGCCTCCGGGTTAACCGAAGCTTCGGTCGTTGCCTTGGTGGTTGGGGCAGTGGCCTCAGGTGCCGTGTCCATTGGAGTGGTGGCTTCGGGGGCGGAGGCAGCTGGCGGTTCTTGAGCCGTCACCTCCGGTTCAGGCAAATCCGGCACTCCGGCTGATCTGGTCTTCTTCGCTCTTTTGGTGAGTTTTGCCTGGGCACTGAAAGGACAGAAGTGTTAAGTACACAAAGGGTAAGTAAGGACAAGTACAATATGAGATGGTTGTTATTACCCGGGCGCGGTCTTGAAAGTCGGAAGACTCGACTGCATAGAGTCGCCCGAAGAAGGGGAGGTCTCCTGATAATTGGAGTCAGACGAATTGAGTGGCTGACGGATAACACCCGCGAACGGATGAAAAGGGTATAAGTGGGAAAAAACCTCAGTTCGGCGCTTCCTTGTTGCGTCGGGTAACCCGGCAGAGAGGTCGGTGTCCTTGTTGGTCCGGGTGTGACGCCGGCTTTCATGAACCTGTCGCTTCAAAATAAATTGAGGGTCTTGATAAGCTAAAGGATGTGAAAAGCTTACTTTCCGGGTTACCCTTCGGACTTTCAGCTGTGGCAAGGGCTCCGAGTCGGAGGAAAATGACATTACCTCTTCAACCACCGGGTTACTGGCGCCGGTGTCATCCTGTCAATGAGCAAGTGTTAATAAGGCGGACAGCAACAAACAACAAATGCAGCAAGAACTTAAAGGCTTAGGGGTTACCTCTGACTTGGAGCTGTCGCTTAATTGCATCAGCTCCGAAGCAGTAGGCCTGCTTCCTTTTTTGCGAGGGGCGGCTTTCTTCGCAGCTTTCTTCGCCTTCCTGGCCTTCTTGGCCGCCTCATGGTCATATTTGACCCGCCAGAACTTATCATCAACCTGAAAGATACAATGATGAATTCTTAAAACGGTTCAGATGAAGGTTATATGCAGAAGAAGATAAAAAGTTAAGGTCAGCGGCTTACCGCTGGGGCTGGGTTGGTCTTGCAGAAGGGGGCTAACCCGGTCCTTCCGCAGTCTGCCAGGCTCTCGTTTAGAAGAGCCTTGGTCATCTCCTCTGCAACGTCTTCTGGAAGATCATTGCGGCTGTGTCTCTGAGGATCATCCTTTCGTCCTGTGTACTCGCACATTAAGCCGGGGCGGCGGCTCAATGGGATCACCCGCCATGAGATCCAGACCCGGACAAGGTCGATTCCGTTCAGACCATTGCCTAGGAGAGCTTTGATCTTGTTGATAGTGGGGAGCAGAGGCTGGCGCTCCGCTTGAGTCAGTTTGTCCGACAGTGGGTGAGTCGGCTCCAGACGTGTTGGGCGAAAGCCGGGCAGCGGGCGTTCGTCAGCCGGGGACGTATCTTGGCAGTAGAACCAAGTCATGTTCCAGTCCTTTGGGTGGCTCGGCGGCTCTGCGTAAGGGAAAAGACAGTCCCTACGCCGCTGGATGGAGATGCCACCTAACTCCAGACTTGGCCCATTGGCACACTCATTCTGGCGGTTTAAGTAAAACAGCTCTCTGAAGAGCACCAGACTAGGCTCTTCTCCAAGGTAAACCTCGCAGAAGACTTGGAAATTGCAGATGTTGGACACTGAGTTGGGTCCTATGTCTTGGGGCCGCAAGTCGAAGAAGTTGAGCACGTCCCTAAAAAACTTTGAGCCGGGCGGTGCGAAGCCCCGGCTCATGTGATCCGCAAAAATCACTACCTCCCCATCCTTTGGCTGTGGCCTCTCTTCTGACGGGTCAGGGGCACGGTAGGACATGATGTCTTTCTTGGGCAGATATCCTGACTTAACAAAATCAGCTAGGGTCTCGTTGGTCACATTGGACCTTATCCGGTTGCAAGTGATGGGAGCTTTGGGAGGTATGGTGAAAGTTGACAGTCTATGACAAAAAGGAAAAAACGTCCGGGTTAATCGTTAGCCGGAGGTGATCTACAGTTCAAAGCTAAGATGGCGGCTTACGAAGGGGACTAATGGTATATACTTAAGTACAGCGGGTTATTTAAGCCACAGGGGCATTCAGAATAAGTTGATTATCTACGGTTTTATCACAGTTAAGCCGGAGGATTCTACAAAGCATGGTTTTCTTTAAGCCGGAGGATTCTACGGCGCGTGGTTTCTTTAAACCGGAATTGTAAGCCGCCAAGATTCAATGGTCACAGTTTTTACTAAGTGTGGTAAAACAGGTTTCACACATCGCAGTAAAACTTTTGGATCAAAATGGTCGGTCCAAAGAAAATTTTCTAGACCTAAAATACGGACGCAGGGGAGTTCTTGAGCTCGAAGGAGGTCTTTATGCAGTGGAAAGAAGTTTGTTTGCATGCAAAATGGGTGTTAAACGTCTACCGCAGTAAGTTTATACAGATCTAAGATCAAACAGGGGCAGTAACTATGAGAACTACCGAGGCTTGCGAACAATGGCGAAGAACACGGGCGAACTATTTGAACCCTACCACAGATCTGTTCTAGCAGGGCAGAAGAGACTCACCGGAGCTGGAGAAGAGCGGAGGTTGCCGCCGTTTGTCTGGTCTGAGTCAGGGTGATGCAGCGGCCAAAGTTGACGAAGACCAGGGGCGCGACGGCGGCGGCAGTAGCGGAGCTCGGGCAGAGGAGCGATGGCACGAGGAAGAAGATGGAGAGGAAGTGGCTAAGAGCCCGTCGGGCCGGCCTATTTATAAGGCAAGCTCATAAAGCGGGCGCGAGAATCAAGGAGACCGTGGCGTGGTTATCTCCCCCCACGACGCCTCGATTTTCGGGATGACAGTAAAAGCAAAGATCCGTTGCGGATCTGGTGAAGTAAAAAACGGGCTTAATGGAAGATGACGTCACGGCGGATTATCCGGAGTCCAGAGGATGACGTCACGCCGGGTTATGGCCTTCACACGAATGGTAAGCCGGAGATTTTTTCTGTCGAAAGAATTGAAGATTGACATGAGCCGGCTCAAATCAATCTGGGGCCTAATGTTAAGGATATAGACCTTAGAGTCACCCGCCAGGAGGGGCCGGGTTACTCGTATGGTCACTGCCAGAAGCCCGGAGCCAAGATTAAAGACGGTGGGCCGAAGATGGGCTTAAGACCCGGCGGAGGCTTAAAGCCCGTAGTTACAATCATTGTTATGGTAGAACTTGTAGTGTAAGGCAAGAATAATTGAGAGTCCGAGCCGGACACTCTTATGAGCCGGCCGGGACTCTGAGAGCTGCAGGGCGTCAGCCTGCTTATATAAAGGGACGACCCGACAGTAGTTGAGGGGCGACAACAAGATCATCGAGAGCCGGGCATAGCAGTTTAGCTCCCTGGTGATCGTAACCCTAATCAATACCACCTCAAACTGGACGTAGGCTTTTACCTTCATCGTAAGGGTCCGAACCAGTATAAACCCTCATGTTCCTTGTCCCACATTAACCCCTTCAAGCTTCCTAGTTGCGATGGCTCCACGACTAAGTCCTAGCTCGAGGACATCTGCCGTGACAATTCCACGACAATAGTCCATACCTTCAACTTGAGTGTAGCCTTGGGCGATAGACGTGCTTTGTTGCGAACAACTTGTCCATCTTCATCTTGCTTGTTGCGAAACACCCATTTGGTACCGATGATGTTGTGGTTGTTGTCGGGCTTCTCAACCAATGTCCACACTTGATTTCTCTCAAAGTTGTGTAGCTCTTCATGCATGGCGTTTATCCAATCCGGATCTTCCAATGCTTCTTCAACCTTCATAGGTTCAATGCTAGAGATGAATGAATAATGTTCACAAAAGTTAGCCAAACGAGTTTTAGAGCGAGTGATTCTCCCGGTTTGGATATCATTGTAGATTTGCTCGATGGGATGGTCTTTGGCGACTCTTGCTCGAACTCGTGGGAGCTTTTGCTTGGCTCGGGGTGGAACATCCTCTTCATCTTGTTCTTCTTCTTGGCCTTCTTCATTGTTGACGTTGTCGTTCTCTTGTCGTGGTGGAGAAGGAGGTTGTTGATGTTCATCTTGGTGTACTTCCTCGTTTTCTTCATCTTGGCGTGTCCCACTTGTGGAGGCTTCCGTATCAACTCTTGGTTCACCTTGTCGTGAGGTGGAAGCTTCCACTTGGACAGATGAGGTAGTCTCCTTCACCTTCGTTGGACAAACCTTGCCAATAGACAAGTCTTGGATTGCTTCTGAAGGGTCTTTGTCTCCTACATTAATTGGCAATTGATCTACTTGCGAGCCGTTAGATTCATCAAACTTCACATCTACCGTCTCTTCAACCTTTCGGGTGAAATTGTTGTAGACACGGTAAGTGTGAGAGTTTGAGCCATAACCAAGTAGGAAACCTTCATGAGATTTAGGAGCAAATTTAGAATGACGATGCTTATCAAGAATGTAGCACTTTGTGCCGAATACTCGAAAGTATCCAACTTGGGGTTTGTTACCGGTGAGGAGCTCGTATGCCGTCTTGCCGAGTAGCTTGTGAAGATACAAGCGATTTGTTGCATGACAAGCTGTCTCAACCGCTTCCGCCCAAAAGTGTTTTGGAGTCTTGTACTCATCAAGCATCATTCTCGCCATCTCAATAAGAGTCCGGTTCTTTCTCTCAACAACTCCATTTTGTTGAGGTGTGTACGTAGCGGAGAACTCATGTGAGATCCCCTCTTCGTCAAGAAAGGTATCCACATTTGCGTTCTTGAACTCCATTCCGTTGTCGCTCCGAACCTTCTTGATCTTCACTTCAAATTGATTTTGGGCCTTCCTAGCGAAGTTTTTGAAGATCTTTTGGACCTGCGATTTATCATCAAGAAAGAACACCCACGTAAATCTTGAAAAATCATCAACTATGACTAGACCAAATGAGTTACCACCGAGACTCTTGTAGGCATTGGGACCAAAGAGATCCATGTGAAGTAGCTTGAGCGGTCTTCTCGTGGTCATGATGTTCTTCACGGGGTGACTCCCTCCAACTTGTTTTCCTGCCTGACAAGCACTACAAAGTCTATCCTTGTCAAATATAACATCTTTTACTCCAAGGATATGATCACCTTTAATAAGCTTATCAAGATTTCGCATGCCCACATGACCCAGCCTTCTATGCCACCAGCCTTTAGAAGATTTAGCAATTAAGCAAGTTCTAGGTTGAGCCTTTTTAGTGAAATCAACAATGTAAAGATCACCTCTACGTATACCGGTGAAGACCATTTTATGATTGTCTCTTCGAAACACTTGGCAATCTACTTCAGTAAATAGGACATTGAAACCGAAATCAGCAAGTCTAGATACTGAAAGTAAATTGTACCCAATAGATTCAATGAGCATGACATTTTGTATGGAGCTATCATGTGAGATGGCCACCTTACCGAGGCCAACCACCTTACCCTTTGAGTTATCACCAAAAGTGACATACTTTCGAGGGCCGTCGTTTTCAGCAAGCTCACGAAACATATCTTTGTCTCCGGTCATATGATCAGTACATCCACTATCAAGGACCCGTTCCTTTCCTCCAGCCATGTAGCCGCGAAGATTAGCCATAAGACCAAAGTGTCTCATCGCATCGTCAAGATCATAGTCACTATCATCATCCTCATCATAGTATCCATGTTCAACATCGTCTTGTATTTGATCAATTCCTAGAGAGGGTAATTCATTAGATAAATGATCATCACAATGGTCACCTTTATGAATTCTAATAGCTTCGGATATGATATTGCTAATGATTCCAACATCTCCTTTGGCACGCATGAGATTGGTAAGCTCAAATAGACAAACACCAAACTTAGGATCACTGGAATTCATCTTACTCAAGGCAATAGACTTATGAAGAATTTCATCTAAATTTTGCAAGGAATAGTTTGGAAATCTTTCCTCAAGAAATCTCCATATGGTGTAGGCACAATCAAGAGTAGGCAAACATCCAATCAAGTTTCTAGGCAAGCCTCTAGTAATAAGATTAACAGTTCTAAGGTTGCGGATCATGTCGATGGACTCATCAAGGGTAGGATGCAAAGGATCAACATGAGGTGCACAAGGGCTAGTAATGTACTTGTTCAAATGATATTCATTGAAAATCTCAAGCATCTCATTTTTCCACTCATGAAAGAACTCTCCATCAAGAATAGGCACTCTACGTCTAAGACTCCCCAACGTAGACTCATCCATCTTCCTCCAATGGTGATTAAACCAAAGCAATGGAGACCAAAGCTCTGATACCAATTGAAAGGATCAAGAAGAGGTGTCTAGAGGGGTGGTGAATAGACTCTAAGTAAGAAAAGTTGCAGTTTTTAATTTCTCTAAGTTGAGTGGAGTTTTGGCACAAGTTTAAGCATTCACAATACATATCAAGCAAACATGACAAGAGTATATGAGCAGCGGAAAGTAAAGAATGCAAGTTGCAAGAATGTAAAGGGATGGGATTGGAGTGTGCAAACGCAATTTGGAGACACGAAGATTTTTTATCCGTGGTTCCGATAGGTGGTACTATCGTACATCCACGTTGATGGAGACTTCAACCCATGAAGGGTAACGGTTGCACGAGTCCACCGAGGGCTCCACTCACGAAGGGTCCACGAAGAAGCAACCTTGTCTATCCCACCATGGCCGTCGCCCATGAAGGACTTGCCTCACTCGGGTAGATCTTCACGAAGTAGACGATCTCCTTGCCCTTACAAACTCCTTGGTTCAACTCCACAAACTTGACGGAGGCTCCCAAATGACACCTAACCAATCTAGGAGACACCACTCTCCAAGAGGTAACAAATGGTGCGTTGATGATGAACTCCTTGCTCTTGTGCTTCAAATGATAGTCTCCCCAACACTCAACTCTCTCTCACATGATTTGGATTTGGTGGAAAGAAGATTTGAGTGGAAAGCAACTTGGGGAAGGCTAGAGATCAAGATTTATGTGGTTGGAATGGAATATCTTGACCTCAACACAAGTGTAGGTGGTTCTCTCTCAGAAAATGTATGTTGGAAGTGTACGCATGTTCTGATGGCTCTCTCCACAAATGAAGAGTGGGTGGAGGGGTATATATAGCCTCCACACAAAATCTAACCGTTACACACAAATCACCAAACTCGGTGGGACCGATTCAAAGAACTGGGTCACACCAATTTAGTTCATAAAGTGACCGTTAGGGATTTCGGTGGGACCGATGTGCTAGGGTTAGGGTAAAGCCTCATCTCGGTTTGACCGACTACTCAAACTCGGTGGGACCGATTTGGGTAATAAGTGAAACAGAAAGTTGGCCAGGCAAACTCGGTGGAGCTGATTGCATATCTCGGTGAGACCGAAATTATTGCAGTAGGCAACAGAGAGTTTGTAAGCCCATCTCGGTGAGATCGAGATCCCATCGGTGAGACCGAATTGATTAGGGTTTGTGGCAGTGGCTATGTCAAGAGAACTCGGTGGCGCCGGATAGAAAGTTTCGGTAGGGCCGAGTTTGGCTTTTGGTTTGGGACATATGTGGATGTGAGAAAGTGGTTGAGGGCTTTGGAGCATATCACTAAGCACTTTGAGCAAGAAACTCATTAAGCAACACCTCATCCCCTCTTAATAGTATTGGATTTCCTATGGACTCAATGTGATCTTGGATCACTAAAAATAGAAAATGTAGAGTCCTGAGCCTTGAGCTTGAGCCAATCCTTTGTCCTCAGCATCTTGAAGGGGTTCCACATCCTCTAGTCCATGCCACTCCATTGTTGAACTGATCTGAAACATACCAGGTAGAAGCATTAGTCCAACAAGAGATATGTTGACATTAATTACCAAAATCACCCAGGGAGCATACTTTCAACCGGCGGCAACTGCGGTGTGCTCAGCAGCTTGCGCACAGGGAGGTGGTGCCATTGGGCGCCGTGGTGGCGTCGGCGGCCGGCCGGGCTGGCAAGGATGATGCGGATCTCTTTCCTGAAGATGGGTCAGCGGTTCGATGATGATGTTGGATTCTAAAATGTGTGCATGTGGTGCACGGTTTAGGTTTGCTGCACCGGCTATAGGTTGTGATACGTTTTCTGGATGCATCGGCGATGACCCCGGTTTTAGATATGGGGAGTGAGAGCACTCCACATTATCGAGTTTGTAAGTGTGAGTGGTGGCTTCAGATGGCTTGATGTATGTTTTTGTCAGACCTTTGTTAAATAATTCATAAACATGGTCGTATGCATCGATTGATGCAGAGTCCGGGGGTCTTAACCTCCTTTTCTAAAAAAATATGGGAGCCAGTGTTTGATGTTGTGTACAATGGGTATACCGTAAGTTATTGTGTTAAGAGATTATGAGATACCAATCATGGGTCATTGCCTTGCCATGTATAGATGGACCAGGTTAAGGTTATAAAGAGCCCGAGTCGATTCACTATTATAGAAATGGACTTTATCGGTGGTTTTCGTACATGGCCGCCGACGCTTCCTCGATCCGCCTCAAAGTCTGTGTCGCTAATACTCATGGGGCGCACAAGCGGTTTTCTAAACTTCATGCGCTATTCACATATTGCAGAAGGTTCCTTCGTGGAGAAACCACCTCCAATGATTTTTTTCGGGTGCAGTAGGTTTATTCTTAACAATCACCTGCAATGTTATGGAATCGGAGGCAGTTACTAACCACCTACAATACTCTATGATGTGGAGACAGTTTGTGTAACACCCCTATGTAATGAACTACAGTGAGCATCATCATTAAGCCAAGATATTTTGGTTAACTAGTCTTGTTCATCTTGGATCCATATCTCATTTCAAATTCCACTTTGAAATCAAATTCAAATTATAAGTGAAATTAAGAAATTCACAAATGTGAAAACTAAAAAGCTCATCCAATGGCAAATACTCACTGAGTAATTTTCATGAGAAAACCAACATTTTATAAAGTGCTTAAATGCCCTAAAATAATTAAAACATGGGCCAAAACAATATTGAAAATGCTTTTTCTAAATTATGAAGATACAAACTGTTTTAAATAAATCCCCAAACTTTTGTCGCAATGCCAAAAATTACTATACTAATAATGGGACAAGTATCATATTTTATAAAACTCAAATGATTCTGGAAATAAATTACAACAGAAATAATAAACGAAATACAAAAGGAAAAAGGAAAAAGAGAAAAGAAAAAGAAAACACCCTACCCCGAGCAGGCCCAACCCACTCCCCGGCTTTCCCCTTCCTCTCTCCTCCACCTAGGCGCACCCGAGCAGGCCCAACCCACCTCCTCCTCGCCTCCTCGGTCTCCGCCCACTCCCACTCACTCATCCCCTCCCACGCACTCTCTCTACCTCGCCCGAGCGCCCCTGTCGCCGCCCGCCGTCGTCCACCGCTTCGACCGCCGTCCCCGAGCCTCACCGCCGTGTCCGGGAGCGCCGCCATGGTCGTCTACATCGACTACGCCGGGCCGCTCGAGCCGGGGAGCTGCCACCATGCCGTCCCCTTTGTCTCCATCTTCGTCGGCCGCCGTGATGCGCTCTGCCGTTCGGCAGCTACTAAACCCCTCACCGGCCATCTTGAGCTACCCGGTGAGCGTCGTTTCCCTCCCCTCTCTCCTGCTGCCTTTCTAGCTACTGCTGCGGGTTGTTGTCGTCGCTCCTGCTCCGGCCGCCGCCATGGCTGCGAGCACCGTGCTCGCAGAGCCGCTCTGCTCGAGCTAGTGGCCCTAGCGAGCTCCTGGTGAGCTGCTGCACCCGCCTAGGCGCTTTGCTCGTTCGAAAGTGACCCGGAACCGCGCGCCCGAGTTCGACCGAATGCCACCACTGCTAACCTCGTCGTCGGCCTCGTTCCCGACGACCATTTGGTCCAGCTCCGCCACCTTTCAGCTGTGCACGTCCCCGGTGCCCAACACGTACTCCCATGTTTTCCCTCATGCCCCGCAGCCCCGTAGTCCGTGCTCCCCTGATTGCGCTGCCGCCTGCCGCCGCCCGTGCTCACCGTTGGCGATGCTACGGGCCATCTCCAGCCATGCCACTGCCACCTTTGGACGCGCCACACCGCCAGCATCCGAACGAGCCCGACCATGACTCGAACGGTAGCCCGTAGCCGTTTCCGGTGAAGGCCGAGCCCCCCGCCGCGTTTCTGTGCTCGCCAGCGCGCCTTTGGCGCTGTCGCCGACGTGGCTGGCCTGGGCCCACCCCTGGGTCACTGCTAGTGGGTCCCAGGGGCCTAGCTGACCCATTGACCCCGGTCAACTGTGCTGACTGGGCAGCACAGTCACTGACCGGTGCGCCACCCTCCCTAAATTAATGAAAAGTTAATTAAGTTAATCAGTTAAATTTAAATGATACTGACATGTGGGCCCTAGTGGCTAATTAACCTAATTAGTTGAATTTAACCTCTGTTAATCAATTTAGTTACTGACATGTGGGTCCCATCGGTCAGGTTTGACCTGGACCGGCTAGGCTAACTGATGATGTCATCCTGACGTACTGCTGACGCAATAAAGTTAATTTTCGATTTAATTTAAATACAGTAAATTCAGAAAAATGTTTAAATATTTGAAAAATCATATAAAATAATCTATAAGCCAGATGAAAATAATTTATATATGAAAATTGCTCAAAAAAATATAACGAATCCAAATGTGCTATCCACATACCTGTCACACCCCCTCTAGCACCGCAATCATGGAACTTTCCTTTGTTTCAACTGTCCGAAAACTGCCAAACGCCGGGAAAACATTCCCACATGTTTCTCATGTGTAACGTGTAGCACCACGTTAGGTCACCCCTAGCACTACATATTGCCATGTCATGCATCGCGATGCATTTGTTTACTTTATATTTATTGTTTCTTCCCCCCTCTTCTCTCCGGTAGACACCGAGATTGATGCTGCTACCGGGTACGACTACACCTCTGACGTCCAACCACTTGCAGCAGAGCTTCCAGGCAAGCAAACCCCCTTAATCATTCCTATATAGCGCATTCCTTCTCTCTCATGCTTGCATTAGAATTTGGTACTATATTTGATTGCTCCTATTCTAATGCATAGCCTAATTTTGACCTGCTATTGTTACCTTTCCTGTTATCCTATATGCTTAGTATAGGTTGAGTAGTGATTCATCAGTGACCCCTCACTTTGTCCCTGTTGCCCCCGCTGTATTACCAGATGCTTCGATCAACGTGATCGAGAGCTGAGACCCTCACATCACCGACACCCCCTTAGTTGTACGACTCTGTAGAGCTACTATCCAGTGCCAATGGTGATACCTCGTAACGCACTTCTGATGATATCTCTGTAGTGTAGCTAATCGGTTGTGGTCTACGGAGGGTGATTCCTCCTTCACCACTCCGGATAACGACTCTGTCGCGCAACACCTCAAGTGTGAACCCTTCCACGGTGATTCCTCCAAGGTTACCTTGACGGTTACATCGAGTAGGAATCCATCGAGGGTGATTCCTCGGATTTCCCCCTTGATGTTTTGGACACGTGGTTACTTTGACTTTACCCCCAGAACCATGTTGAAGTCGGGTTGTGTGACGCCCGGATAATTAAGCTACAGTGAACCTACGCTAATGATGCCACGTCACCTCGGTTACTGTTGATAAACTCGCGTCAGTTCGAAACCCAATTCAAATTTCAAATTTAGAATAAAGGCAAACAATAAAAAATTTCAAATATTAAAACTAAATGTTCGGGTGGAGCCAAATAATGCATAGGTAATTATGGTGGAGAAACCACACTTCTAAAAATGTTTAAATAATCTAAAATGAAATAAACAGTAGCTAAAACAATTAAATAAATGCTTTCTGAATTTTATAAAATACTAAACTATTTTGTTCAGGGGTAAAACTTTTTGTGACAATAGTTGGAATTGTAACTCTATTTTAGGTGTGGGTTTTACTTTTTGTAAAGCTATAAACTATTAAAGAAATAAAAGAAAACAGAAAACAAAGGTAAGAATAAAACAAAACAAGAGAAAACCAAAAACCCCTTCTCCTTGGGCCATTCGGCCCAACCGGGCATCTAGGCCACCAGGCCAGGCCAGCCCACCTGGCCCAACCGGCCGCGCCCCACTCCCTTATCCCCTCACCCCCCGCAAACCCTAACCCCCGTCGCCCCACTTTCCCCCCGCACGATCCCCACCCCACTCTCTCGTCCCTCTCGCCCCCCCGATCTGGATCAGGCCGCAACCCCGACCGCGCCCCACCGCCGAGCTTCGTCACCGGATCCGCCGGCTCGCGTCCCCGTCCTCCTCCCCAACGGCCTCCACCTCGTCGTGCCAGACTGCCTCGACTCCGCCGCCCTTCCCATTCCCGGACGGATCCAGCTGCATCCACGTCGTCCCCGGCGCCAAGTCCGTCCTCCTGTGCCGCCTCGCTGCCCGAGGAGCACCAAGCCGCCGCCTGGAGCTCCGTCCTGAAGCTCGCTGCTGCCGCCTCCCCAACCTCGTCGGGATTCGCGTCGCCATCGCCATTTCGGCCCTGGCCTCGCTGCCTCAAGCACCACCACGAGCCCGCTGCCATCCCTACAGCTCCACTGTGAGCCGCCGTCCGTTTTCCCCCTCCCCTTACTCGTTTTGGCCGTCCCTAGCGTCGTTTGCCGCGAGGCCGAGCTCCGGCCGCCGTCTGCCGTCAGCGCCGACAGCGTTCCCCGGCCTCTCAGGCGACTGTCATGACCACCGTCCGACGCGCCATCTCCCGCGCTATTGGACGCGCCCAACCTCATGCCCGTTCATGGCTGGAGGGGCGATTCCCATGAGGTCCCGCATGGCGCCGCCGTGTTCTGCCTCATCGGTGTGGCCGGTAATGCAAACCGTCACGTGGGCCACCGATAGGTGGACCCCGCGGGATTAGCCGCTAAGCTGGACTCTAATCCACCACCCATGTGAAAATGACAAACGGGACCCGCACCTAATTAATCATGGGCATAATTAGCAGGCTAATTAAACTAATCCTAATGGCCATTGTCAGTGGGACATGCAACTGTAGCAATTAGGTTTAACTCTAATAAAATATGTTAGCAACTTGACCCACTAACCACTAGGCCCCACACCGCCTAATTAAGTTAATTAGTTTAAGTAAACTCTGTTAATATTGCCATTGCCTATGACATGTGGCCCCACCTTGACCAGTCAAAGAGCTGACTGTGTATCACCTAGCCAATGACAGATGGCCCCCACCTGCACTGTTCACTGTTGACCTGGTCCACTTTGACTGTTGAGTCAGCAGTTGACTGGACCCACCACTCAGTCTCTGACTGGGTGTAATACTGGGTGCACCTAACGAAATAGCTATTTAATAATTCGAATTTAATTAAATACACTAATGTCAGAATTGATTAAAACTTTGAAAATTAATATAAATAATGAGTAACCTGGATGAAATTACTTTGTACATGAAAGTTGCTCAGAACGACGAGACGAATCCGAATACGCAGTCCGTTCGTTCACCACACGTCCCTAGGATCGCGAACCTACAACAATCCACCTCCGTTTCATCTGTCCGAAAACGTGAAACACCGGGAATACTTTCCCGGATGTTTCCCCCCTTCACCGGTATCACCTCCTACCGCGTTAGGGCACTCCTAGCACCGTTACTTGTCATGTCATGCATCGATATGCATCTGTTTGCATTATACTCATTGTTTCTTCCCCCTCTTCTCTCCGGTAGACTACGAGACTGACGCCGCTGCTGGTGCCCCGATCGACTACGTTGTTGACGACCCCTACTTGCCAGAGAAACCAGGCAAGCCCCCCCCTTGATCACCAGATATCGCCTATTCTTCTCTCTACTGCTTGCATTAGAGTAGTGTAGCATGTTACTGCTTTTCGTTAATCCTATCATGATGCATAGCCTGTCCTTGCTACTACTGTTGTGTCAGGACCCCGATTCCAAGTCACACCGATCTAGCCTGTAACACCTCATATCACTTTGCGGCCTCACGCACGGTACTCCCACGGGTGTCGCCTTACCATGGCCCGGGACCGTTTGCGCCTTTTGGCTCGCGTATATGACAATGTCGCTAGCATCCATATGACAGAGAACCCGGGCCGACATGGCTAGTCGTGAACCCAAAGCGGCACTAACGTATGGGGACAGGCAAACATGAATCAACATCGAGCATGTCGGTCAGCAGCGTGTGAATCCGGGCTGTAGCACTGGGCTAACAGGACTCCGGGATCCCGGGCTGTAGCAGGCTAGGAAGGACTCCGGATGTCACAGCGTGACATTTCCCCGAAGGGACAGACACAGGAACGAAGTGAATCACATGCCGGCCAGTCAAGTGTTCCGGAGCAGTAGTGCTGGGCTAGCAGGACTCCGGTGAACCGGGCTGTAGCGGACTACTATGGCTCATGGAAGCACAAGACTACATTTCCCCATAAGAGAGGCTACCAAGGATAAACAACTAGGTTGTCGGATCCCACACATACCAAGCATTTCAATCATACACACAATATGCTTGATATGTGCAAATACAACATGGCATCACAACAAGACTCTACGACTCAGAGTATTTATTCATTAGGCTCCGAAGAGCCAGATATTACAAACATGGGTCTCATGACCCAACATTCAGAGCATACAAGTCAAAGCACATGCGGAAGCTTAACATGTCTGAGTACAGACATCTACAAATGAAAAAGGCTGAGAAGCCTGACTATTTACTAGATCCTGCCGAGGGCACAAGATCGTAGCTGAGGTATCAAGCTAAACGTCGAAGTCCACACGGAACTACTAGCGAGACTGACGTCTCTCTGCAAAACATAAAATAGGCAAACGTGAGTACAAATGTACCCAGCAAGACTTACATCAGAACTAGCTACATATGCATCGGTATCAACAAAGGGGGGTGGTGGAGTTTGACTGCAGCAAGCCAGCTTTGACTCGGTGGCTATCCTAAACTATGACTGCAAGTAACTCTTTGAGGTGGCGCACACGAGTCCACATATTCACCATATCAATACTCCACTATGGATCCGCTCCCGTCTCCCTACGAGAACGCCATCCATAGCACTCACGCTTATCTTGCGCATTTTAGAGTATCCACTTTCACTTGTCTATGAACTGTTATAGGCAACCCAGAAGTCCATTTCCGCGGACACGGCTATTCGAATAGATGATGTTAACCCTGCAGGGGTGTACTTCGACACACACGTTCTCACCACTTACCGCCGTTTACACGACATGTACTCGGCAACCTTCAAGCGGAAGCCCAGCGAGGGTGTCGGCCATAGCCTACCTAAACACTCAAGTCTCTAGTCCAGGTTTATCGCCTATTCAGGTTCCATCCGCAGGGAGTCCGGCCGAGGTTTCCACATACGGCCCCGAACGATGTGTGCGGGGTTCCGAGACACCAAACGGGCGCCCGGCATGCCCGGCCACGTGCCTACCGCATCACAGCACACCCCTCCGGTCAGCGCTGCCCACGGCCTCCAGCATACTACAAACACCAGAAACTACTTGCAACTCCTGGACAGACGACAAGGGTTATTAAGAAGCCGAGAGGGTCCATTGGTTTCGGGCCCAATGCGTGGTAGTAACTGTATCATGGATCACAAACACAGAACTCAGTTCCTGAGGACGGCTGCAATGAGACAACCCACCATGTACTCCTACATGGCCTCTCACCGCTACCTTTACCAAATCGTGTTCACACTAGCCACAGTAGGACATGTTCATCACCTTTCCAATTCATCCCCGATGAATCAGACCTGACACAACTCTAAGCAATAGCAGGCATGACAAACAAGCATGAATGAGTAGGCACATCAGGGCTCAAACAACTCCTACTCATGCTAGTGGGTTTCATCTATTTACTGTGGCAATGACAGGTCATGCAGAGGATAAGGGGTTCAACTACCGCAACAAGTAACAGTTGAATCGTTGTTGTCCTAATGTACTAAAAGAGACCAGGAGCAAGAGAGTGGGATTGTATCGGAATGAACAAGGGGGTTATGCTTGCCTGACACTTCCGAAGATAGTATAGTTCTTCATCGGTGTCATCGAACTCATCGTCGGAATCACGGCTATCGAGAGGGGACAATCACCGGCAAACAAGAAAGAACACAATCAATGCAATGCAACAATTATGATGCATGATTATGACATGGCAATATGACGTGATTTGGCCTAATGCAACTAGCAACAGAAAGGTTTGGGTTGATTTGAACTCAAGGTTCAAATTCAAATTCAAACTATGAATTCAGATAGTGCATTATCATGTTTTCACCTATACAGCAGGTATACCTTAGTTTGACATGCATGAAAATGATACAGATGGATAGATTGCATTTTTCTGATAATTTTTCATATATAAATTATTTCATTCTGAGCTACGGTTGATTTTATATGATTTTTAGAAGTTTATACTATTTTCTGGAATTTTCTGAATAAACTTAAATCCAGATAATGCTTTACTGCGTCAGCCTGACGTCATCAGTGCGTCAGTGAGTCAACGGGCTGGCCAGCGTCAAACCTGGCCCGTGGGACCTGCCTGTCAGTGACTAACCTAACTAATCCAGATTAATTAGCGCTAAACTAATACTAATCTAGTTTAGTTAGGAGCATGGGCCCACACGTCAGTGACTCAGGGGGAGTCAAACTGGGGTCAAACCGGGTCAAACGAGGTCAAACCCGCCGGCGACTCGACGCCGGCGAGGCCCGAGACGGCGGCGCGGCTCGGAAAGCGCCCACAGGGCACGGACGAGGCCGTTCTTGGGCTCATTGGAGAGCTCTTGCAGGCGCGCGTCGAATGGTGGTAGTGGCTGGGCCTGTGGTGACCGGAGTCGACGGCGGCGAGCTCTTTCGCGGCCGCCGGAGTTCGGGTGGGTGCGGGGTTAGCGCTGCGGCTTGCAAACAAACGGGCTATCGCGCTAGAGTTGCTCTACGGAACGTCGCGAGTGCAACGGACGCACGCGCGGGGCCATTTGGTCGCCGGAGCCACGGCGGCGACGAGCTCATGCGGCGGCGAGCTTCGGGCACGGTGGCTAGTCTAGCTAGAGCTCGAAATCGAGCACGGGAGTAGGGGGAAACGGTTCAGGGGCTCACAGTGATCTCAAGGAAGGACTCAGCGGGCTCGGGGAGGCGGAGACGGCGGCGAATCGACCGACGAGGAGCCTCGGTGGCCGGTGACGGAAATGGCGACGGTGGCGATGAAGCAGCGCATCCGAGGCCGGGAGGATCGTCGAGGAGGAAGAAGCAGATGAGGCGGAGCTCTTGGACAGCTCGGAGAGGCGAGGTGGTGGCGGTGGCCGCGGGTACGGCGATCGGCGTCGGCGAGCTCGCTCGGTGGCGCTCTGTTTTTGCGGGAGAGAGGGCCAGAGGGGAAAGTGAGAGAGAGGAGAGAGCGGTCGGGGCTGCGTGGCATCGCGAGGGAGGCCCAGGGCGACGAGGGGGAAGCGGCAGGAAGCAGGAGGTGGCCAGGGCGCGTGCGTGCGCGCGCCAGGCACGCGCCGTCCTCCTGGCAGGGGGAGGAAGACGACAGGGGAGGAGGAGGTGGGCTGGGCCGCTACAGTGGTGGGCTGGCCCCTCTGGTGGCTACACAGGTGAGGCCAGGTAAGCTCTCCCTCTCTTCTGTTTTCTAATTTGTTTTTGTTTTCTAATTATTTGCCTCTGTTTTGAGCTTAGGAAAAATACCAAGGCATTTCCTAAAATCCTGAAAATATTCATGGACACTTGCTGAATTATTTCAGTGGCCCAAAAATAGTTCCAACATTATTTGAACATTCAAATTATTTATAGTATTTAAATGCCCAAAAGTCAAATACAATAAGACTTAATTCAAAAATCCAGAATGGCCTAGAAATAGGTGCATCATTTTAGGCAGAGGTTTTTTACCTTTATCAAAAATCATGAACATTTCTAAAGGGCATTTGGGTTCATTGAAAATATTGTTTATTTGAACCTAATTGAATGCATTTGGTGCTAGGGTTTCAACATCCCCATTTCAAGTTTCTTTGAAAATTAAACATGATGACATGAGGAACAAGCAAAGTCAAACAAGGGCTGATCTGGGGCTGTGACAGCTCACCCCCACTAAACAAGAATCTCGTCTCGAGATTCAAGACGTGAGGTAAGAAGACAGAGGGTACACAAAGCTAACACGATCTTCATGATCCAATTGCTCTTCGCGAAGATGTTGATTTGTTGCTTCAATTAACGTTGACGTCTTTGCTTTCGAGATCTTCATCCGACACGATGACGACAAGGGAAAACTCTATAGAAATCGATCTCCTTAAAGATCGAGCAACTCACGATCAACTCACGGAATGAGATGTTGAAACATCTTGAGTTGAGACGCAAAACACATCGAGAGGGATGGAAGAACAAACGATGAGATTTGATTTGGTGGGCAACAATCCCACGCTTAGGTAGGATGGTGCATGGTTTCAAAGTAGCGAGGAGATAATTGCCACGATTCCATAACGGGGCACCTTAGGGAGGGTGGCTCATAGAAATATTCCCTTAAGTGGCAAAAGAATTACTTTTGATCCTAAGATCATTGAAACTCTTCATACCAGTGTAAGGCAATTTACAAATGATCGTTTGAAAGAATTCAAAAGAATGGCACACTCAATTTGTAAAGGAAACTATGGTTATAGAACAACTCGGCAAATGGAAGGCACATTCCAGTTGATACCAAGGATATAACCTAGTGACTGAGCGTGCTTTCAAGAACTTGAGCATTTCCATATTCATCAAGGTTTTACCAACATCCGTGCCGAGGACCCTGGCAACACATCATACTACCATGATGAACGGTGATGGAGGATGCAGGTGCAAAGGAGGACAACACTTTCTCAGATTTTTCCTTAGCAATGCCAAAGAAGCAATCTGGATGATCGACCGAGAGACATTTAGCACTCCACTTCTAATGTTCTCCTTGATGTGCTAGCGTAACCCATTTATTGATATGGTTTGGTATCTAGAAAATCAAGTAAAAGGTCAGACTTCGGGAGCACAAGAATCCATAAGGAATAACTACGGAAGTAAATCCTACGAAATCCTTATGGGGAGGTGGACAACTTCCTTAATCAAGATACTACCATAATAGGTCTTCCGGCTGGGTGTGTTGGCCACGACAACCACTTTACCGATTAACGAGAGACCAATATTGTAGTTCTTGGGAATGTTCCAACCATCATGTCTGCCTGAGATTTAGATCTGGTTGGTGTCAGAATATTCCAGACTCGTCAAGTCTAGAAAGAAAATTAAGGTTTGCAACACAAATCGACGAGAAAACGTTGCAAGATTCTCGGGAGATGGATTAGGGTAGTAAGCTCCAAAACATGAGCTGGTTCTGCTACAAACATGTGAGCACGTTGTCCCAGACAAGCATGATCACATGGTAGTCTTATAATAAAACACTACCGAGTTCTGGTTGGGAACCATCAACGAGGATATCGAAGTTCTTTCATAAGTCCGGATTAGCTCTTATGAAGGAACTCCTTCTCCTTGAACAAATCAATCAGTGGCTTGGTGTGCTAGAGAATTCGTATGGAATGAAGATGATCAGTCTAACAGACCACGGAATACTTCGCACGTGCATAACTGACTTGGGATGATTCCAGAGAAGGTAGAAACATGCTTTCTCAAATTCAGGGCGGCAACTTGCATCAAATGCACATGAATTAGAGGAAGTCACTCCTTTCATCCAAACATAGGCTTCATGAACTAGCACAAAGAAAATGCTTTCAAAAGTTTCCGACACTAACTTAGATGTTCAACATGAATCATGGACAAGATGAAAATGTTGTCAATGGCTTAACAACAATTCATCCAGGTTTCCATATAAATGTAATTCCATAACTATGTGAACATGGTGATAGCACTGGTCATACCAAAGGATGTAATGGTGTATGCTCGAGGGATCAACCATGAGTAAGACAACATTATGCATATCGTTGGTTCTGACTTGATTTGATGATAGCCCATACACAAATCAAAGATTTGGGTAAGACAATAGATCCAACAATTGATCACGAGGATCAATCAATGAAGATATCATCTTTCTTCAACACACACACAGACACAAGATATCCCTTTGGAAATGAACTAAGTTAGACAACCTTTTATCTTCCAACTCTCCAAGTTGTTGTTTAGCTTGACCAACTAGCTCAGGGGTATCCAACACAGATTCTTGGAGAAGGGGTGGTTTATTGGAAAACCAACTTGTTCACAAACTCAACATATCGGTCAGGGACAACCTGGTGGTACTTCCAAGAAGATATTTGGAAAATCACGATCCACCGACTTGTTATTAAGATCGAGAACAATCTTGCTTTTCAGGGCAAGACGATATGATCAACTGAGCAAGGGTTTGACAAAAATCCTAACTCATTGATTGAAGAGTGCACCAAAAATAAGGACTAGGTAGCACGATCAACCTCAGAATGGTGATTCGATAACCAACACGCTAAGGATGAAATTATTGTCCTTTAACTACCAAGCAACGGAGTTGCTAGGAGTATAGATTTCACACACCACGATTCACTTGTCAGTATTCCGGTTACAATAACACGGAGACCGAGGAATGAATAACGATGGCCAGAAGTATCACTGCAACAAGAATTCATGAGGGTTGGTGCAATCCTCATGAGATTCCTGACATAAAGAGGGTAATACTCGTAGGTAGAACAGAACAAAAGCTGGTTAGGCATTTGATCTGCGGAATACAACTACTTTGACCCAATCCCAGAGATGGACGAGGTACTGGAGTTTGTTTCTCCTAGTCATTCCGGATTAGAATGGCTTGACAGACCACAAGAATAATAGGCATCGATAACACAAATGCACAATTACTCCTGACTATCAATTGATAGACGAGGGCCAGAAAATAACTAAAGAGAGACAACTCAAAGGAACATATGTTTTTCTGAGTTGTGGATGCATAGATTAGTATGTCGAACCAAGTCCAACAAGTTTCTTCTAGATAACCCATGCAGAAAGGTAGGACTGGCAGAGTCACAATATGAATGGAGTACTCCTCAAGAGCGCCCTGGTTGTGATCTTTTGGTTAAAAGAACTTCTGCCATGATGGTTCATGGTATTGGAAGAATGAAATTCCACGGACCTCGAGGACTAATGCAAAGGTTACTAATATCTTAAGGGAACTAGCAAACACTAGCTACACGAGTTAAGTAGAGTGAATCTTGGGTTCAAGAACCCAGAAATAGAATGCCTACTAACTAAATGGCATCACGGGATGCTTTCAAGAATAGTGGCCAGAATCATCACACTGGGGATGCAAGCATTGCTAGATTACTAAGTGGTCCTCTAAGACACCTAGGGTCATAATAATAACTCCAACATACACGACGAGGTAACGGAGTACCTCAACAGACCGATTAGTGTGCTTAATCCGGCCAAGGAACATCGGGAACGGAAAGAAGGGATTTGCAAATGCATCAGACTATTTAGAAACCTGGGATGACTCCGACAGCATAACGACTGTAAATGCTCAAAGGATTTGAGACATCCTGCAAAAATGGTGGCATGACCACTTAACATCACAATATCAATGTTCTGAGATCAACTAAGAACACATGGAAGTGGTAGGAACCGAACTGAGGCTTGAGACCAACAACCCTACGAGTCTACGGATTAGTAACACGTGATCCTGATAGAAAGATGAGAAGCCTAGTTCTTAATCCCCGTAGAATGAGAAGAGGGTGACTCAGATTAGAGGGCATAAGGTAAAGGAGTAAAAAGAGCCTTACGTTCCCTTCCACAATCAATTCCCTTACATAACTAAAGCATTTCTAGACTCAACTTCGACCAGTTTGGCTTGGTAATCCTACAGGCAGTCAGGCTCTGATACCAACGCTGTCAGGACCCCGATTCCAAGTCACACCGATCTAGCCTGTAACACCTCATATCACTTTGCGGCCTCACGCACGGTACTCCCATGGGTGTCGCCTTACCATGGCCCGGGACCGTTTGCGCCTTTTGGCTCGCGTATATGACAATGTCGCTAGCATCCATATGACAGAGAACCCGGGCAGACATGGCTAGTCGTGAACCCAAAGCGGCACTAACGTATGGGGACAGGCAAACATGAATCAACATCGAGCATGTCGGTCAGCAGCGTGTGAATCCGGGCTGTAGCACTGGGCTAACAGGACTCCGGGATCCCGGGCTGTAGCAGGCTAGGCAGGACTCCGGATGTCACCGCGTGACATTTCCCCGAAGGGACAGACACAGGAACGAAGTGAATCACATGCCGGCCAGTCAAGTGTTCCGGAGCAGTAGTGCTGGGCTAGCAGGACTCCGGTGAACCGGGCTGTAGCGGACTACTATGGCTCATGGAAGCACAAGACTACATTTCCCCATAAGAGAGGCTACCAAGGATAAACAACTAGGTTGTCGGATCCCACACATACCAAGCATTTCAATCATACACACAATATGCTCGATATGTGCAAATACAACATGGCATCACAACAAGACTCTACGACTCAGAGTATTTATTCATTAGGCTCCGAAGAGCCAGATATTACAAACATGGGTCTCATGACCCAACATTCAGAGCATACAAGTCAAAGCACATGCGGAAGCTTAACATGTCTGAGTACAGACATCTACAAATGAAAAGGCTGAGAAGCCTGACTATCTACTAGATCCTGCCGAGGGCACAAGATCGTAGCTGAGGTATCAAGCTAAACGTCGAAGTCCACACGGAACTACTAGCGAGACTGACGTCTCTCTGCAAAACATAGAATAGGCAAACGTGAGTACAAATGTACCCAGCAAGACTTACATCAGAACTAGCTACATATGCATCGGTATCAACAAAGGGGGGTGGTGGAGTTTGACTGCAGCAAGCCAGCTTTGACTCGGTGGCTATCCTAAACTACGACTGCAAGTAACTCTTTGAGGTGGCGCACACGAGTCCACATATTCACCATATCAATACTCCACTATGGATCCGCTCCCGTCTCCCTACGAGAACGCCATCCATAGCACTCACGCTTATCTTGCGCATTTTAGAGTATCCACTTTCACTTGTCTATGAACTGTTATAGGCAACCCAGAAGTCCATTTCCGCGGACACGGCTATTCGAATAGATGATGTTAACCCTGCAGGGGTGTACTTCGACACACACGCTCTCACCACTTACCGCCGTTTACACGACATGTACTCGGCAACCTTCAAGCGGAAGCCCAGCGAGGGTGTCGGCCACAGCCTACCTAAACACTCAAGTCTCTAGTCCAGGTTTATCGCCTATTCAGGTTCCATCCGCAGGGAGTCCGGCCGAGGTTTCCACATACGGCCCCGAACGATGTGTGCGGGGTTCCGAGACACCAAACGGGCGCCCGGCATGCCCGGCCACGTGCCTACCGCATCACAGCCCACCCCTCCGGTCAGCGCTGCCCACGGCCTCCAGCATACTACAAACACCAGAAACTACTTGCAACTCCTGGACAGAGGACAAGGGTGATTAAGAAGCCGAGAGGGTCCATTGGTTTCGGGCCCAATGCGTGGTAGTAACTGTATCATGGATCACAAACACAGAACTCAGTTCCTGAGGACGGCTGCAATGAGACAACCCACCATGTACTCCTACATGGCCTCTCACCGCTACCTTTACCAAATCGTGTTCACACACTTAGCTCACACACAGTAGGACATGTTCATCACCATTCCAACTCATCCCCGATGAATCAGACCTGACACAACTCTAAGCAATAGCAGGCATGACAAACAAGCATGAATGAGTAGGCACATCAGGGCTCAAACAACTCCTACTCATGCTAGTGGGTTTCATCTATTTACTGTGGCAATGACAGGTCATGCAGAGGATAAGGGGTTCAACTACCGCAACAAGTAACAGTTGAATCGTTGTTGTCCTAATGTAGTAAAAGAGAGCAGGAGCGAGAGAGTGGGATTGTATCAGAATGAACAAGGGGGTTATGCTTGCCTGACACTTCCGAAGATAGTATAGTTCTTCATCGGTGTCATCGAACTCATCGTCGGAATCACGGCTATCGAGAGGGGACAATTACCGGCAAACAAGGAAGAACACAATCAATGCAATGCAACAATTATGATGCATGATTATGACATGGCAATATGAAGTGATTTGGCCTAATGCAACTAGCAACAGAAAGGTTTGGGTTGATTTGAACTCAAGGTTCAAATTCAAATTCAAACTATGAATTCAGATAGTGCATTATCATGTTTTCACCTATACAGCAGGTATAACTTAGTTTGACATGCATGAAAATGATACATATGGATAGATTGCATTTTTCTGATAATTTTTCATATATAAATTATTTCATTCTGAGCTATGGTTGATTTTATATGATTTTTAGAAGTTTATACTATTTTCTGGAATTTTCTGAATAAACTTAAATCCAGATAATGCTTTACTGCGTCAGCCTGACGTCATCACTGCGTCAGCGAGTCAACGGGCTGGCCAGGGTCAAACGTGACCCGTGGGACCTGCCCGTCAGTGACTAACCTAACTAATCCAGATTAATTAGCGCTAAACTAATACTAATCTAGTTTAGTTAGGAGCATGGGCCCACACGTCAGTGACTCAGGGGGAGTCAAACTGGGGTCAAACCGGGTCAAACGAGGTCAAACCCGCCGGCGACTCGACGCCGGCGAGGCCCGAGACGGCGGCGCGGCTCGGAAAGCACCCACAGGGCACGGGCGAGGCCGTTCTTGGGCTCATTGGAGAGCTCTTGCAGGCGCGCGTCGAATGGTGGTAGTGGCTGGGCCTGTGGTGACCGGAGTCGACGGCAGCGAGCTCTTTCGCGGCCGCCGGAGTTCGGGTGGGTGCGGGGTTAGCGCTGCGGCTTGCAAACAAACGGGCTATCGCGCTAGAGTTGCTCTACGGAATGTCGCGAGTGCAACGGATGCACGCGCGGGGCCATTTGGTCGCCGGAGCCACGGCGGCGACGAGCTCATGCGGCGGCGAGCTTCGGGCATGGTGGCTATTCTAGCTAGAGCTCGAAATCGAGCACGGGAGTAGGGGGAAACGGTTCAGGGGCTCACAGTGATCTCAAGGAAGGACTCAGCGGGCTCGGGGAGGCGGAGACGGCGGCGAATCGACCGACGAGGAGCCTCGGTGGCCGGTGACGGAAACAGCGACGGTGGCGATGAAGTAGCGCGTCCGAGGCCGGGAGGATCGTCGAGGAGGAAGAAGCAGATGAGGCGGAGCTCTTGGACAGCTCGGAGAGGCGAGGTGGTGGCGGTGGCCGCGGGTACGGCGATCGGCGTCGGCGAGCTCGCTCGGTGGCGCTCTGTTTTTGCGGGAGAGAGGGCCAGAGGGGAAAGTGAGAGAGAGGAGAGAGCGGTCGGGGCTGCGTGGCATCGCGAGGGAGGCCCAGGGCGACGAGGGGGAAGCGGCAGGAAGCAGGAGGTGGCCAGGGCGCGTGCGTGCGCGCGTCGGGCACGCGCCGTCCTCCTGGCAGGGGGAGGAAGACGACAGGGGAGGAGGAGGTGGGCTGGGCCGCTACAGTGGTGGGCTGGCCCCTCTGGTGGCTACACAGGTGAGGCCAGGTAAGCTCTCCCTCTCTTCTGTTTTCTAATTTGTTTTTGTTTTCTAATTATTTGCCTCTGTTTTGAGCTTAGGAAAAATACCAAGGCATTTCCTAAAATCCTGAAAATATTCATGGACACTTGCTGAATTATTTCAGTGGCCTAAAAATAGTTCCAGCATTATTTGAACATTCAAATTATTTATAGTATTTAAATTCCCAAAAGTCAAATACAATAAGACTTAATTCAAAAATCCAGAATGGCCTAGAAATAGGTGCATCATTTTTGGCAGAGGTTTTTTACCTTTATCAAAAATCATGAACATTTCTAAAGGGCATTTGGGTTCATTGAAAATATTGTTTATTTGAACCTAGTTGAATGCATTTGGTGCTAGGGTTTCAACATCCCCATTTCAAGTTTCTTTGAAAATTAAACATGATGACATGAGGAACAAGCAAAGTCAAACAAGGGCTGATCTGGGGCTGTGACATGTTGTTACCTTTACCTACAATCCTACATGCTTAGTATAGGATGCTAGTATTCCATCAGTGGCCCTACATTCTTGTCCGTCTGCCATGCTATACTATCGGGTCGTGATCACTCGGGAGGTGATCACGGGTATATACTATATACTTTATACATGATACATGTGGTGACTAAAGTCGGGTCGGCTCATGGAGCACCCGTGAGTGATTCACGGATTGGGGGCTGAAAGGACCTTTGTCCTGACGGCCCTCTGTGTGGATCTTTGTGGCGGAGCGACAGGGCAGGTTGAGACCACCTAGGAGAGAGGTGGGCCTGGCCTTGGTCGGCGTCCGCGGTTACTTGTAAATAACATGCTTAACGGGATCTTGGTATTTGATCTGAGTCTGGCCACTGGCCTATACGCACTAACCAACTACGCGGGAACAGTTATGGGCACTCGACATCATGGTATCAGCCGAAGGCTTCGTGAGGTCAGCGATTGAGCGGCGCGCGCCGGGTTGGACCGCGTAACGCAACTTCCTTTGAAATGGAGGTTGCTAGGTCTGCTCTCCGGGCGCGTACGCAACGTGCAGGTGTGCAATGGGCGATGGGCCCAGACCCCTGCGCGCATAGGATTTAGACCGGCGTGCTGACCTCTCTATTGCGCCTAGGTGGGGCTGCGACGTGTTGATCTTCCAAGGCCGGCCATGACCCAGGAAAGTGTGTCTGGCCAAAGGGGACCGAGCGTGTTGGGTATGTGGTGCACCCCTGCAGGGAAGTTTATCTATTGAATAGCTGTGTCCCTCGGTAAAAGGATGACCCAGAGTTGTACCTTGATCTTATGACAACTAGAACCGGATACTTAATAAAACACACCCTTCCAAGTGCCAGATACAACCCGGTGATTGCTCTCTCATAGGTCGATGAGGAGAGGATCGTCGGGTAGGATTATGCTATGCGATGATACTTGGTGAACTTACCTTCTACTCTCTTCTATATGCTGCAAGATGGAGGCAGCCAGAAGCGTAGTCTTCGATAGGACTAGCTATCCCCCTCTTATTCTGGCATTCTGCAGTTCAGTCCACCGATATTGCCTCTTTACACATATACCCATGCATATGTAGTGTAGATCCTTGCTTGCGAGTACTTTGGATGAGTACTCACGGTTGCTTTTCTCCCTCTTTTCCCCCCTTTCCCTTCTACCTAGTTGTCGCAACCAGATGCTGGAGCCCAGGAGCCAGACGACACCGTCAACGACGACTCCTACTACACCGGAGGTGCCTACTACTACGTGCAGGCCACTGACGACAGCCAAGAGTAGTTTAGGAGGATCCCGGACAGGAGGCCTGCGCATCTTTCGATCTGTATCGCAGTTTGTGCTAGTCTTCTTAAGGCAAACTTGTTTAACTTATGTCTGTACTCAGATATTGTTGCTTCCACTGACTCGTCTATGATCGAGCACTTGTATTCGAGCCCTCGAGGCCCCTGGCTTGTATTATGATGCTTGTATGACTTATCTATGTTTTAGAGTTGTGTTGTGATATCTTCCCGTGAGTTCCTGATCTTGATCATACACGTTTGCGTGCATGATTAGTGTACGATTGAACCGGGGGCGTCACAAGTTGGTATCAGAGCCGACTGCCTGTAGGAATTCCCCTTCCACACTCCTTGGCCGAAGTCGAGTCTAGACTTTACAAAACTTTTACTAACATGGCTGTGTGGCCCATGGGCCCACATCGCCATTGGGTGGTATTAGGATCTTTTATTCCTCGTCTATACTCTGGGATTCTAATCTCTCTTCTATTCGGGTTAAATGATTTTCTAAAAATCTAACTTTAGGTTCTCGAAAACACTTTCTCCCGGAGAGCCCCTTCAGTCCAGATGATCACCGGCTGCACCAGAAGATTTCGAAGTTACTCTCCGATACTCTTTTGAGACTTTGTGCCCATTGCTTTTGCAATTCCCTACCACCGAAATATCCCTACGGGTAAATACACACACTTGCCGTTCTTACTTTTATTCCAAGTTGATCTTGTTATTACAAGATACCCTGAAATCCTCTTTATTGTTCCGAGAATATTTTTTGCCTACTGCCTTGCAGTTCTTTGCCACATGAATACCCCTACGGATAATTTCTCGCCCTTATCGAGTATCCGCTCGTCCCCCAGTTGTTCATGTGTTTCACAATGGTCTTCGAAATACTATTCGATCCTCCAGAAATCCTTAGTAGCTTATTGCTCTCCAATACTTGTCTGCTTGCATTGTGGATGCTTTCCATATGTCTGGCAATATTTGTTAGTATCCTTAGGCACCGTCATTTTGATACTATTGATTCAACATGAGTGCGAATGCACGCAATCATCAGTTGATCCTTTTAAATTATCTTTCCGGCTCAGACATCATTTTAAACATGAGCTGGTTCTCAACCAATCCAATTGCCGTCGATTGTACCCCTAAGGCTATTCAACTTATCCATCCCTAATCAGAACATTGCTTCTGATCCCTTGATTTGAAAATCATAATTCCTTTGCATTTGAGCTCTGGATTAGTCAGTTGTCTCTATAATCCAATGCCTTTGCATTGTTACTTCCTCTGGTGTGTGCTGATGCTCACATCAGCTCTGTTATGGACCGGCAGATCCTTTAATGTATTTTATCCGATGGCATCCTTCATATTCAATAACCTTGTGAGCCTTCCCTCGGATACATAATGCCTTTGGTAAATTGTATCCTCTGCTTTCTCAACCTTGCTCTGCTTTCGAGCTGGTGATATTTACTCTTGAAGCTTGTGGTATATGTTTCTAAGATGCCCTGATGGGTTGAACCTATACCTTCTCTAAAACCGTGTGAACCCGAAAGTTTTCACGAGTCATATTCTCCTGGTGATTTACCAGATAAAATTTCAACACTACAACTCCATTGAAAATGAGGAGTGAATGATGGGTTATGCATTGGAGAAGTGGGAGTCGACCTTGAACTTTGTGTTCATGCCCATGGACACGATGTAGATCTTGTCATGGAAGCTTCTCGTAACAATAATTATCCCCTTGATATAATTTCATCTTATATCTGGGATTTGGTCTTTTGCAATCGTGGTTTCCGACCATATTGTTCTTCTTTGATCCAATTTCTCGGACAAGTTCAAGCACTTGTCTTCTGGAGAGCAATAACCTAGTCCAACCTCTACTTTGATCTGTCATCGAGTATTACCCCCCTGGTATCTCGAAATTATCATGGAACTGCATAACTTCTTATGAGTTCTTCATCAAGTACTACATTCTCACTGATTCCAATTTTTCACGGGCTCTGAGTTATTAAACACTCAAAGACACCAATAACTGAACCGAGTATGCACTATGGTTCAACAACTTTTAGTAATCTTCTTTACTTACGAGTCTGTACCCGATCACGTCCTTCCTAGCCTGATCGGCTAGCACAATTTTGGACGATGAGGTAACCTTACGCCGATCTTCCTCGTCGTATCATTTTGCCTTGAACACCAAGGTTGATTTCGAGTTTGTGTCATACCCTTGGTTCCAACAATCTTTCGCCTCATCATTCCTTTGACTTGATGTCGTCGTCGATCGATTACATCTTCATGAAATCTCGCGACAAATGTGTCATGAACATCATCGACATTATGAGCTCTTCCAAGATATCTATCGAATTCTTGATGAGAAATACCACCCTTTGCTCTCGATGATTTGTGTTATCATCGACCACTTTATTGCCTTTCGTTCAACAGAAACTTGTTCGTGCTTTGTGATATACCTTGAGATCCTTGCTATCCAACAATTGTTCTTCTTTACCTTGGAGTATTACCATCTTTTATGTCATGAATGTCGTGAGAATCTCACCACCTCTTGAGAATTCTTGATATAAGTGATACTTCACCATCACCATTCTTTTCTTGGTCCCCGTGTTGTTCCTAACAGGAATACCGACAGATGGACTAGTGATTTTAAAACTTCTAGCAACCTTATTGCTTTGAAGTTAATGGTCAACATTTCATTCTTAGACCATTGGTTATCGAATCGCCATTCTAACATTGTTTGTGCTAACTAAGTCCGTATTTCGGGTGCACCATCAACCAATGTTTAATCGTGTATGTTTCCTCGAGCATACCTCATTATATCATTTGAACTGACAAAAGCTATCTCCTTGTTCACATAATTGTGGAAATCCATCTTTTGGAAATCTCGATGAATTGTCACTGAGTTCATCAACCACCTCCTCATTCTCTCCTTGATTTAATAATGAACTCATGATTCAGAACTTGCTTCCATAGTTCATTTACCGAGAATCTTACAATGTCGTCTCGTCAATTTGTGTTGCACCTTTCCTTCTCAGGTATCCTGAGTATGAGGTATCCTGACATCAATCCGAACTGAATCTCGATCAGATATGATGGTTGGGACATTTTCCAACAGTCGTAACATTGGTCTTTATGTGAACCGGTAAGGTGATGTCGTGCCTAGCACACCTGGCCGGAGGCTCTATTGTTATAGTTTCCTTTTCAGCAAGGCTATCCATTTTTCCATGAGGAAATTGTAAGACTTATTCTACAAGTTATTCCTGATGGATCCTTTGTGTTTCCAAAGTCTAATCTTTACCCAATGACCATGTCAATGCTTTCTCGAAGCATGTCTTTGGTACTCCGATTTTCAATAAGAACATTTGAAGCACAATGCTAAATTTCTTTATCAAATTATCCAAACATCGTTGTATGGGTAATGTCATGAAATTTCTCTCCCCTTTCCTAAAGGGTTTTCTACAATTATATCCTGTCATGGATATCATGCTCTCCTTGTCCTAGGGAAGGATATACCCCTGAATTATGTGTTTAAACACATTTTCCCTTTCCATTGTTTTGTTTAACCTTCTTGAGGTTTATATGATCTAAGAAGTAATAAGTCACTGCTTTTGTAAGCACCTCGGCGTACAACTCTATCAGTAAGACCCTGTTACTATTGTTGATGACATTCCGGTAACCACCGATGGACGAGAACTTTGCCTATTGGTCCGCCTCGTTCGACGAGCAGGAAAATGGTTCTCTTCTTCCCTCGCCCTTGGTACCGATGTTTACGTGGACATAATTGATAGGCTTTCCTCTGACCTGCATTGCTATCATGACCGTGCATGATCACAACGCCCTCCCTAATTTTTTTAACCCACATGGTGGGCCCATAACCCACAGTTCCACTGGATCGAAACCTGACTCTCATGTACACCCCTGTTGCTAAAGTTATTTCTCGCGTTTGACTCCGTATGTAATTCACGGGTCAGCTTCCTAGAGATGATCTATTCTAGTATCACACACAATACTTATTCTCGTTGCTCTGGACCCCTTTCACACTCTGTTTTAGGCAACGAACGATTGCCTATCCGCTTGAAACTTCTTATTGCACCTTCTTACCTTGCTCTCGATAATTCCTTAAGTTTCAATTCGAGAGTTACTTTTCGCCACCTTCCCTAATGTTATCTACGGGATAAGCAACCATGCAGAGTTTCATTCTTTCGAGTTACCCCTTATCATTTTACGTAAGTACGATGGACTTCCCAAAGAAAGGATGACAACTTCGTCCCAACGCGTAGAAGTAGAGGAATGGAGGGATAAACATCATGGAGCAAACTCTTTGAGAAGAGCAACCAAGACCGAGAAGATCCTTTAGAGTTTCGTAACCAGAACTTTCCCCCTTATTCCACCTCTTAAATCTCGGGACGAGATTTCTTGTAGTGGAGGAGAATTGTGACGCCCGGATAATTAAGCTACAGTGAACCTCCGCTAATGATGCCACGTCACCTCGGTTACTGTTGATAAACTCGCGTCAGTTCGAAACCCAGTTCAAATTTCAAATTTAGAATAAAGGCAAAAAATAAAAAATTTCAAATATTAAAACTAAATGTTCGGGTGGAGCCAAATAATGCATAGGTAATTATGATGGAGAAACATCACTTTTAAAAATGTTTAAATAATCTAAAATGAAATAAACAGTAGCTAAAACAATTAAATAAATGCCTTCTCAATTTTATAAAATACTAAACTATTTTGTTCAGGGGTAAAACCTTTTGTGACAGTAGTTGGAATTGTAACTCTATTTTAGGTGTGGGTTTTACTTTTCGTAAAGCTATAAACTATTAAAGAAATAAAAGAAAACAGAAAACAAAGGTAAGAATAAAACAAAACAAGAGAAAAACCAAAACCCCCCTTCCCCTTGGGCCATTCGGCCCAACCGGGCATCTAGGCCACCAGGCCAGGCCAGCCCACCTGGCCCAACCGGCCGCGCCCCATTCCCTTATCCCCTCACCCCCCGCAAACCCTAAACCCCGTCGCCCCACTTTCCCCCCGCACGATCCCCACCCCACTCTCTCGTCCCTCTCGCCCCCTGATCTGGATCGGGGCGCAACCCCGACCACGCCCCGCCACCGAGCTTCATCGCCGGATCCGCCGGCTCGCGTCCCCGTCCTCCTCCCCAACGGCCTCCACCTCGTCGTGCCGGACTGCCTCGACTCCGCCGCCCCTTCCCGTTCCCGGACGGATCCAGCTGCATCCGCGTCATCCCCGGCGCCAAGTCCGTCCTCCTGTGCCGCCTCGCTGCCCGAGGAGCACCAAGCCGCCGCATGGAGCTCCGCCCCGAAGCTCGCTGCTGCCGCCTCCCCAACCTCGTCGGGATTCGCAGCGCCGTCGCCATTTCGGCCCTGGCCTCGCTGCCTCAAGCACCACCACGAGCCTGCTGCCATCCCTACAGCTCCACTGTGAGCCGCCGTCTGTTTTCCGCCTCCCCTTGCTTGTTTTGGCCGTCCCTAGCGTCGTTTGCCGCAAGGCCGAGCTCCGGCCGCCGTCTGCCGTCAGTGCCGACAACGTTCCCCGGCCTCTCAGGCGACTGTCACGACCACCGTCCGACGTGCCATCTCCCGCGCTGTTGGACACGCCCAACCTCGTGCCCGTTCATGGCCGGAGGGGCGATTCCGACGAGGTCCCGCGTGGCACCGCCGTGTTCTGCCTCACCGGTGTGGCCGGTAATTCGAACCGTCACGTGGGCCACCGATAGGTGGACCCCGCGGGATTAGCCGCTAAGCTGGACTCTAATCCACCACCCATGTGAAAATGACAAACGGGACCACACCTAATTAATCATGGGCATAATTAGCAGGCTAATTAAACTAATCCTAATGGCCACTGTCGGTGGAACATGCAACTCTAGCGATTAGGTTTAACTCTAATAAAATCTGTTAGCAACTTGACCCACTGACCACTAGGCCCCACCCCGCCTAATTAAGTTAATTAGTTTAAGTAAACTCTGTTAATATTGCCAATGCCTATGACATGTGGCCCCACCTTGACCAGTCAAAGTGCTGACTGTGTATCACCTAGCCAATGACAGACGGCCCCCACTTGCACTGTTCACTTTTGACCTGGTCCACTTTGACTGTTGAGTCAGCAGTTGACTGGACCCACCACTCAGTCTGTGACCGGGTGTAATACTGGGTGCACCTAACGAAAGAGCTATTTAATAATTCGAATTTAATTAAATACACTAATGTCAGAAATTGATTAAAACTTTGAAAACTAATATAAAATAATCCCTAACCCGGATGAAATTACTTTGTACATGAAAGTTTCTCAGAACGACGAGACGAATCCGAATACGCGGTCCGTTCGTTCACCACACGTCCCTAGGATAGCGAACCTGCGACAATCCACCTCCGTTTCATCTGTCCGAAAATGTGAAACACCGGGAATACTTTCCCGGATGTTTCCCCCCTTCACCGGTATCACCTCCTACTGCGTTAGGGCACTCCTAGCACCGTTACTTGTCATGTCATGCATCGATATGCATCTGTTTGCATTATATTCATTGTTTCTTCCCCCTCTTCCCTCCGGTAGACTACGAGACTGAGCCGCTGCTGGTGCCCCGATCGACTATGTTGTTGACGACCCCTACTTGCCAGAGCAACCAGGCAAGCCCCCCCTGGATCACCAGATATCGCCTATTCTTCTCTCTACTGCTTGCATTAGAGTAGTGTAGCATGTTACTGCTTTCTGTTAATCCTATCCTGATGCATAGCCTGTCCTTGCTACTACTGTTGTTACCTTTACCTGCAATCCTACATGCTTAGTACAGGATGCTAGTATTCCATCAGTGGCCCTACATTCTTGTCCGTCTGCCATGCTATACTATCGGGCCGTGATCACTCGGGAGGTGATCACGGGTATATACTATAGACTTTATACATGATACATGTGGTGACTAAAGTCGGGTCGGCTCGTGGAGCACCCGCGAGTGATTCACGGATTGGGGGCTGAAAGGACCTTTGTCCCGACAGCCCTCTGCGTGGATCTTTTTGGCGGAGCGACAAGGCAGGTTGAGACCACCTAGGAGAGAGGTGGGCCTGGCCCTGGTCGGCGTCCGCGGTTACTTCTAAATAACACGCTTAACGAGATCTTGGTATTTGATCTGAGTCTGGCCACTGGCCTATACGCACTAACCAACTACGCGGGAACAGTTATGGGCACTCAATGTTGTGGTATCAGCCGAAGGCTCCGTGACGTCAACGACTGAGCGATGCGCGCCGGGTTGGACCGCGTAACACAACTTCCTTTGAAATGGAGGTTGCTAGGTTTGCTCTCCGGCCGCGTACGCAACATGCAGGTGTGCAATGGGCGATGGGCCCAGACCCCTGCGCGCATAGGATTTAGACCGGCGTGCTGACCTCTCTGTTGCGCCTAGGTGGGGCTGCGACGTGTTGATCTTCCGAGGCCGGGCATGACCCAGGAAAGTGTGTCCGGCCAAAGGGGATCGAGCGTGTTGGGTAATATGGTGCACCCCTGCAGGGAAGTTTATCTATTCGAATAGCCGTGTCCCTCGGTAAAAGGATGACCCGGAGTTGTACCTTGACCTTATGACAACTAGAACCAGATACTTAATAAAACACACCCTTCCAAGTGCCAGATACAACCCGGTGATTGCTCTCTCACAGGTCGACGAGGAGAGGATCGTCGGGTAGGATTATGCTATGCGATGATACTTGGTGAACTTACCTTCTACTCTCTTCTATATGCTGCAAGATGGAGGCGGCCAGAAGTGTAGTCTTCGACAGGACTAGCTATCCCCTCTTATTCTGGCATTCTGCAGTTCAGTCCACCGATATTGCCTCTTTACACATATACCCATGCATATGTAGTGTAGATCCTTGCTTGCAAGTACTTTGGATGAGTACTCATGGTTGCTTTTCTCCCTCTTTTCCCCCCTTTCCCTTCTACCTGGTTGTCGCAACCAGATGCTGGAGCCCAGGAGCCGGACGCCACCATCGACGACGACTCCTACTACACCGGAGGTGCCTACTACTATGTGCAGGCTGCTGACGACAGCCAGGAGTAGTTTAGGAGGATCCCAGGCAGGAGGCATGCGCCTCTTTCGATCTGTATCCCAGTTTGTGCTAGCCTTCTTAAGGCAAACTTGTTTAACTTATGTCTGTACTCAGATATTGTTGCTTCCGCTGACTCGTCTATGATCGAGCACTTGTATTCGAGCCCTCGAGGCCCCGGGCTTGTATTATGATGCTTGTATGACTTATCTATGTTTTAGAGTTGTGTTGTGATATCTTCCCGTGAGTTCCTGATCTTGACCGTACACGTTTGTGTGCATGATTAGTGTACGATTGAATTGGGGGCGTCACGGCCCCGAGGGGCACCCGCGAGAGTTACTGTAGTCATTTGGCCGTGAGGGTACCTGCGAGATAATTACGCGGCATGGCTGGGCATTCTTAGCCCTTGTCGTAAGTCCGCGAGACGGGGCGACGGGACCATAGATCGTGGATCATTGATCATCTCCGCACACTCCGAAGACACTAACGGATTTGGATATGTTATCTGAGTAGGCCTTTGGCCTTTTCGCACTAACCATCACGCGGGAATATGTATGGGCACTCGGCGTCGTACGATTCTCCGAAAGCTCTTCGGACGTCAGCGATTGAGTGGCGCGCGCCCGATTGGACGGTAACCACCCGCGCTTGTATAAGGGCGTGGGTCTGCTCCAGGCCGTGTACGCAACATGCAAGACTGCAAACGGCGATTGGCCCAAGGCCCCTGCGCACTTAGGATGTAGAACGACGTGTTGGCCTCTCTGTTGAGCCTAGGTTGGACTACGGCGTATCGACCAGCCGAGGTCGGGCATGACCCAGGAAAGTGTGTTCGCCTGGAGTTTATCGAGCGTGTTGGGTAAGTTTGTGCACCCCTACAGGGAAGTTAATCTATTCGAATAGCCGTGTCCACGATGACGGACACTCAAAGTTGTATCCCGATCTATACAACTAACTGGATACTGGAGACACTAAATGGATATGATGGCCTCGAGATTGCTTTCTCGCAGGGAGTCGAGGAAGGATCTCTGGACGTTACTACAACATACTTGTTACTTTATATTATGCTAACATGCACTCTTCTAATGTTGTAAGATGCTAGTCTTTGATAGGCTAGTCTTTCCCCTCTCTTCTAGCATTTCTGCAGTTCAGTCCAAAGATATAGCCCCATTCCTTTGATGTTGGTGCATACTTAGTATAGATCTGATGTAAGTCTTGGAAGTACTTTGGATGAGTACTCATGGTTGCTTTGCTACCCCTTTTCCCCTATACCCGATTGCTGCGATCAGATCGGAGTCTAGGAGCCAGCTGATCCAGCCGACGACTACTACTACCCCGACGGAGCCTACTACTACGTGGAGACCGCCGCCGACCAGGAGTAGTTAGGAGGCTCCCAGGCAGGAGGCCCGCGCCTTTTCGATCAGTTGTCTTTGTTTTGGTAGCCTTCTTAAGGTAGACTTGTTTACTTATGTTTGTACTCAGATATTGTTGCTTCCGTTGACTCGTTTGTATTCGAGCTTATGTATTCAAGCCCTCGAGGCCCCTGGCTTGTAATATAAAGCTTGTATGACTTTAATTTGTGTCTAAAGTTGTGTTGTGATATCTTCCCGTGAGTCTCTGATCTTGATCGTGCGCATTTACGTGTATGATTACTGCACGATAATGTCGGGACGTCACAGTTTGTCTTTTAGAAATGCCTGCAATACTGATCAGATCATTTGTTCAAAATAGCTGTGATATCCTCCCATGAGTCTCTGGTCTTGATCGTGCGCATTTGCGTGTATGACTAGGCACGGTTAAGCTGGGGTGTCACAAGTTGGTATTAGAGTCGACTGCCTGTAGGAAGCCCCTTTCCAACTCCTTGGCCGAAGTTGAGTCTAGTCTTTACAAAACTATTTCACTAACATTGTTGTGTGGATTATGGGCCCACATCACAAATGGGTGGTATTAGGATCTTTTATTCCCCGTCTCTACTCTGGGACTCTGATCTCTCTTCTATTCGGGTTAAATGATTTTACTACTCTAACATTAGGGTCTCATGATCACATCCTTCCAGAGAGCTGGATTATCTGCAATTGTTTCTATGAATGAATTTTAAATGATACACACACACACTGTCATTTGACATCTTTGTAGTTCTTTGTTTCAGATGCGTCCCACAACGCAGATCGTATGGCAGACCATGGTTGTTGATGGGACTGGTTTCTCGGCCATTCTGGTCGACCACTAGACCCTGCTGGGATATCGCTGGTACCCCGAGTACACTATTTACAAGGACTACCGCGAGTTCAACCAGGAGCAGTTCCGCACTATTGTTATCTATGATAGGCGGGATATCTCCACCAATGAGTTGCACACCTTTCGGGGTGTTGGAGTGACCGTTGAGATGGTAGTCCATGATGCTACCTTTGTTGCTATCACCCGTCTCCATGGAGAGCACCCCTACTTGGAGGAGACGGGGTTCAGATGCATCCCGTACGCCCCAACCGGGGATGTGAATGGATACTATATCGCTGTCTATACCCTCTATGTGAGCCGTTGGTATGACCCTCAGGTTATGGTTCGGTACATTGAGGCTCTGGATCGCACTGTTCGAGCTCTTGCTATCGAGTTGTACGCCACTCATGCTCGTCACTACGACACTCTGACACAAACGCTTCCAGCAGTCAGCGCGAGGATATAGCCAGAGTACATCCTTTACCCCCGCAGGACAGAGTTGCCACCATGTCTTGTGTGGCCTGCTGTTGGAGGTAATACTCCTGCACATGGACCTCTTCTTCCAGTCCGGGACTAGGTTTTGCACCAGAGTGTTCACAGAGCGCAGGACCCTTATCTCGAGAACCATCTGGCTTTTCATCACCTGCAGCTGCCTGGCTTCAGAGGTTTTCACTGACGTTGATGTAGCATATCGCTATGTCCCGTTATCATATCACTCCACCGCGTGCCTGCGCGCCGCTTAGTTGGTCTATACTATTCCCTTTTCCGAACTTGTACTACTGGCTTGTAACCGACTTTATGTATGGATCTGTATGTCGTGCTTGACTACTATCACTGGAATAGAGACGTGCTATACAAACAGTTTTTACCCCCTTTTCGTGAAGGCACTGAACCGTCGCCGAGTGAGTGTGTGCGATAGGGGGGTCCTTCCCACACCAATCGTTTCTGTTCGTATGTACATCCCACGTAGTGAATCCCAGAAAAACATTTCCGTTCGTATGTATGTCACACACAGTTTTTTGTGTGGAAACATTTGTTCACGGCGGCCTAACGCAAACAGTTCTCTGCCGGAAGCCGTGTGTGATTGTTTGTTGATCCAACACGCCTACTTTCTCGAAACCGTGTTGGTTGTTTGAGTTCATCGCCCATGGTGTTGTCAGAGTAACCGTCTGCAATAGAAAACACCAATAAGCAGGGTAATTAGCCTATTATTGATAATCCATGTAGTAATCAAATTGACATTTCTTATAAAACACACTAGATATTTCATATCCGTATAACGACAACCAGGATTTCATAATCGAATTACATCAGATAGCTTCAGCACTCGGTTACACCAAAGAGGGATATAGCTAGCTACGCCATTACACACAGCACCAAGTTTCACATGCAACATTGCAAACCTTTGGAAAGTAGCATCATACACGGTAAATAGACAGATGAACCTCATCTGGGAAACTGCAGAAGCAGAAGGCAAATATTGAGCCTTCAGTGATGTTGAATGTCCTTGCAACTTTAGGCCAGTGGCCATGGATAATTGCCCACCCATCCTTCGTCCTCTTCAGGAAGAGTTCAATATTGTACCATGGGTATTGAATGAATACCTTCCTCGCCTCTTGGCCATGTAGGTGGTTTAAGAGGTAATCATCGGTGAACTGCTTTGGAAAGTACTGAAAAGAAAGATATGCATAAATCGCTGTTATAAATTTTGAAATGGCACAAGGGGTAAAAAGAAGGTAAAAGAGTTAGTACCATCCTGTAGTTGACTGATGTCTTCTTCATTGGTGAAAACAAAGATCTTGTTGTTATTCGTCGCAAGTTTCTTTATCCTAACAATCTTTCTGAGTTTCTTGACTTGACTGATATTCATGGACATCTCATTTCCCCATATGCAAAATGGGTCAAACAGTGGGTCTAAGCCTCTGATAGCAGGACCTACATGTGCAAGACCAAATTGTAAGAAACCTAAATATTTAGAATGATTCCTGCAACTGCACAATAATGTGCTATTAGCAAAAGGACCATGCATGAGCAAACCTCGAGGGTAAACTGCAGTGCCACCCATTGTTTCCCTACAACACATATAAGGAAGATCTTGATCAGGTTAACAGAGAGTTGTCATACTATCAATAGAATATGTATTGGGTACAGCAAAATTTGATTTATTTCTCACATGCATACCACCACAACAAATGAAAATCAAATTGCAGAATTGAACCAAACAGTTAACTGGATAGTAGAACAAATGAACCAAAACAGTTAACTGAGCACGACATTGCAGAATAGAACATATACTAGAAGATAAGACAGTTAACGAAACCAAGAATGCTTGAGAACAGTACTACGAAATGTAGCAATTGTTGGACCAAACTGTTAGCTAAACATTACATTTCTGAATATCAGATTGCATATTAACATTACAGAGCAAAAATCACTAGAAGGCACTGGCGGTGGCCTCGCGAAAACAACACGAACTATATTTTAAAGTACCCATCCGCGTGGCGGTGTCGACGGTGGTCTCGAAGACGAGGTAAGATCCGACGGTCGGCATGCATGGCAGCCATCGCGACCTCATCCGCGCGTGCGGCCGCGATTTGCTTCTCTGCTGCCAGGTGCTAGTGAGCTCCACGCTATATTACGTGCAAAATGGCTGCGGGCGGCGCTTAATTGGAGGGCGGGGTAGTGATTTGGGTGGAAGGTGTTGCACCGTCGGTCGGGGCATGTGGGATGGGTGAAAGCACAAGTGCTCCCTGGGTGATTTTGATAATTAATGTCAACATATCTCTTGTTGGACTAATACTTTTATCTAGTATATTTCAGAGAGTTCAACAAAGGTGTGGCATGGACAAGAGGATGTGGAACCCCTTCAAGATGCTAAGGACAGAAGATTGGCAAAATCTCAACAGCTCAAGACTCTACATTTTCATTTTAGTGATCCAAGATCACATTGAGTCCATAGGAAAAGCCAATACTATTAAAAGGGGATGAGGTGTTGCTTAATGGCTTGCTTGCTCAAAGTGCTTAGTGATATGCTCCAAAAGCCCTCAACCACTCTTTCATTTCCACATATGTCCTAAACCTAAAGTCAAACTCGGTCCCACCAATTTGATCTATCCGGCGTCACCGAGTTCATTTGACATAGCCACTGCCAGAAACCCTAATCAGTTCGGTCTCACCGATAGGGATCTCGGTCTCATCGAGATGAGATTGCAAACTCTCTGTTTCCCTTCGTAACGTTTTGGTCTCACCGAAATGAGTGATCGATCCCACCGAGTTTGCTTGACCAACTCTCTATTTGCCTATTACAAGAATCGGACTCACCGAGTTCATCTGATCGGTCTCACCGAGATTACATTATGCCCTAACCCTAACACAATCGGTCCCACCGAGTTGACATGTCAGTCCCACCGAAAAGTCTAACGTTCACATTTTGAACCATATCAGTCTGACCGAGTTTCACTATTCGGTTCCACTGAGTTTGGTAAATTATGTGTAATAGTTAGATTTTGTGTGGAGGCTATATATACCCCTCCACCCTTCCTCCATTCTGGGGGAAAGTCATCAGAACGTGCCTACACTTCCAGCATTCATTTTCTGAGAGAGAACCACCTACTCATGTGTTGAGACCAAGACATTCCAATCCAACCACAAGAATCTTGATCTCTAGCCTTTCCCAAGTTGCTTTCCACTCAAATCATCTTTCCACCAAATCCAAATCTATGAGAGAGAGTTGAGTGTTGGGGAGACTATCATTTGAAGCATCAGAGCAAGGAGTTCATCATCAACACACCATCTATTACCTTTTGGAGAGTGGTGTCTCCTAGATTGGTTAGGTGTTACTTGGGAGCCTCCGTCAAGATTGTGGAGTTGAACCAAGGAGTTTGTACGGGCAAGGAGATCGCCTACTTAGTGAAGATCTACCCTAGCAAGGCAAGTCCTTCGTGGGAGATGGCCATGGTGGGATAGACAAGGTTGCTTCTTCGTGGACCCTTCGTGGGTGGAGCCCTCCGTGGACTCACGCAGCCATTACCCTTCGTGGGTTGAAGTCTCCATCAACGTGGATGTACGATAGCACCACCTATCGGAACCACGGAAAAAATCTTCGTGTCTCCAATTGCGTTTGCACACTCCAATCCCATCCATTTACTTTCTTGTAACTTGCATGCTTTACTTTCCGCTGCTCATATACTCTTGCCATGATTGCTTGAAATGTATTGTTAATGTTTAAACTTGTGCTAAAACTCCACCTTAACTTGAAGAACTTAAAAAATGCTACTTTTCTTTGTTAAAGGTCTAATCACTCCCCCTCTAGACACCTCTTCTCGATCCTTTCAGTTGGCATCAAAGCTTTGGTCTCCATTGATTTGGTTTAATCACCATTGGAGAAAGATAGATGAGTCTACGTTAGGGAGTCTTAGACATAGAGTGCCTATACTTGATGGGGAGTTCTTTCATAAATGAAAAAATGAGATGCTTGAGATTTTCAATGAATATCACTTGAACAAGTACATTACTACCCCTTGTGCGCCCCTTGTTGATCCTCTGCATCCTACTCCCAATGAGTCTCTTGACATGATCCGTAATCTTAGAACTGTCAATCTTATCACTAGAGGATTACCTAAAAATATGATTGCTTGCTTGCCTACTCTTGATTGTGCTTACAGCATATGGAAATTTCTTGAGGAACGATTTCCAAACTATTCCTTGCTAAATCAAGATGTGATTCTTCATAAGTCAATTGCCTTAAGTAAGATGAATTCCAATGATCCTAAGTTTGGTGATTGTTTGTTTGAGCTCCGTGACCTTATGTGTGCCAAAGGAGATGTTGGAACCATTAGCAACATCATTTCTGAAGTCATTAGAATTCATAAAGATGAACATTGTGATGATCATTTATCTAATGAATCACTCTCTCTAGGAAATGATCTATCACTAGACGATGTTGAACATGGATACTATGATGAGGATGATGATAGTGGCTTTGATATCGTTGAGTCTATGCGACACTTTGGTCTTATGGCAAATCTTCGCGGCTACATGGCTGGAGGAAAGGAATGGGTTCTTCATAGTGGATGTACCGATCACATGACCGGCGACAAGGATATGTTTCGTGAGCTAGCTGAAAACGACGCCCCTCAAAAGTATGTCACTTTTGGTGACAACTCTAAGGGTAAGGTGGTTGGCCTTGGTAAGGTGGCCATCTCACATGATAGCTCCATACAAAATGTTATGCTCGTTGAATCTCTTGGCTATAATTTACTTTCCGTATCTAGACTAGCTGATTTTGGCTTCAATGTCCTATTTACTGAAGTAGATTGCCAAGTGTTTCAAAGAGATAATCACAATATGGTCTTTACCGGTATACGTAGAGGTGATCTATACATTGTTGATTTCACTAAAAAGGCCCCAGAACGTGCTTAATTGCTAAATCTTCTAATGGTTGGTTGTGGCATAGAAGGTTAGGTCATGTGGGCATGCGAAATCTTGATAAGCTTATTAAAGGTGATCATATCCTTGGAGTGAAAGATGTTATATTTGACAAGGATAGATTGTGCAGTGCTTGTCAAGCAGGAAAACAAGTTGGAGGGAGCCACCCCGTGAAGAACATCATGACCACGAGAAGACCACTTGAGCTACTTCATATGGATCTCTTTGGTCCAAATGCATATAAAAGTCTCGGTGGAAATTCGTTTGGTTTAGTTATAGTCGATGATTTTTCAAGATTTACGTGGGTGTTCTTTCTTGATGATAAATCGCAGGTCCAAAAGATCTTCAAGAACTTCGCTAGGAAGGCCCAAAATCAATTTGAAGTGAAGATCAAGAAGGTTCGCAGCGACAACGGAACGGAGTTCAAGAACGCAAATATGGATACCTTTCTTGACGAAGAAGGGATTTCACACGAGTTCTCGGCTACGTACACGCCTCAACAAAATGGAGTTGTTGAGAGGAAGAACCGGACTCTTATTGAGATGGCAAGAACGATGCTTGATGAATACAAGATGCCAAAACACTTTTGGGCGGAAGCGGTTGAGACAGCTTGTCATGCAACAAATCGTCTATATCTTCACAAGCTACTCGGCAAGACGGCATACGAGCTTCTCACCGGTAACAAACCCCAAGTTGGATACTTTCGAGTATTCGGCTCAAAGTGCTATATTCTTGATAAGCATCGTCGTTCTAAATTTTCTCCTAAATCTCATGAGGGTTTCCTACTTGGTTATGGCTCAAACTCTCACACATACTGTGTCTACAACAATTTCACCCGAAAGGTTGAAGAGACGGTAGATGTGAAGTTTGATGAATCTAACGGCTCGCAAGTAGAGCAATTGCCAATTGATGTAGGAGACAAAGACCCTTCAGAAGCAATCCAAGACTTGTCTATTGGAAAGATTCGTCCAACCGAGGTGAAGGAGAGTACCTCGTCCATCCAAGTGGAAGCTTCTACCTCACGACAAGGTGAACCAAGAGTTGACACAGAGGCATCCACAAGTGGGACACGCTAAGATGAAGAAAACGAGGAAGTACACCAAGATGAACCTCATCAACCTCCTTCTCCACCTCGACAAGAAAACGACAACATCAACAACGAAGGAGGCCAAGAGGAAGAACAAGATGACGAAGAAGATGTTCCACCCCGACCCAAACAAAAGCTCTCACGAGTTAGAGCAAGAATCTCACGAGACCATCCCGTCGAGCAAATCTTCAATGATATCCAAACCGGGAGAATCACTCGCTCTAAAACTCGTTTGGCTAGTTTTTGTGAACATTATTCATTCATCTCTTGCATTGAACCTATGAAGGTTGAAGAAGCATTGGAAGATCCAGATTGGAGAAATGCCATGCACGAAGAGCTACACAACTTTGAAAGGAACCAAGTGTGGACATTGGTTGAGAAGCCCGATAGCAACCACAACATCTTCGGTACCAAATGGGTGTTTCGCAACAAGCAAGACGAAGATGGAAAGTCGTTCGCAACAAAGCACGTCTCATCGCCCATGGCTACACTCAAGTCGAAGGTATGGACTATGGTGAGACATATGCCCCCGTTGCTAGACTTGAGTCCATCCGCATCTGACTTGCCTATGCAAATCACCATGATATTACCTTGTACCAAATGGACATTAAAAGTGCTTTTCTAAATGGTGAAATTGAGGAGGAAGTTTATGTTAAGCAACCTCCCGGCTTTGTTAATCCTAAGAAACCCGACCATGTTTACAAACTTCACAAAGCTCTTTATGGTCTTAAACAAGCTCCTAGAGCATGGTATAAATGCTTGACCAAGTTCCTTATTGAAAAAGGCTTTGAGATTGGAAAGATTGATTCTACTCTTTTTACTAAAAGGGTTAATGGAGAATTATTTGTGTGCCAAATTTATGTTGATGATATCATATTTGGTTCGACTAACCCTCATTTTAGTGAAAAGTTTGGAAGGCTAATGTCGAAGAAGTTTGAGATGTCTATGATGAGTGAGCTCAAGTTCTTCCTTGGTTTGCAAATCAAGCAAACTAAGGAGGGTACCTTTGTCTCTCAAACAAAGTACACCAAGGACTTATTCAAGAAGCTCAACATGCAAGAATGCAAAGGTATGAATACACCCATGCCTACTAGTGGACATCTTGACTTGACTAAGGATGGCGAACCGATTGACCAAAAGGTTTACCGCTCTATGATTGGTTCATTGTTATATCTATGTGCCTCCCGTCCCGATATTATGCTAAGTGTGTGCATGTGTGCACGAAGCGGCCCCCAAAGAATGTCATCTTAAGGCTGTGAAAAGGATAGTGAGATACTTAATTCACACACCAAACTTTGGCATTTGGTATCCTAAGAGGTCTTCTTTTGATCTTGTTGGCTACTCCGATTCAGACTATGTCGGTGACAAGGTTGATAGAAAGTCCATTTCAGGTACTTGTCAATTTCTTGGGAGATCTCTTGTGTCTTGGTCCTCCAAGAAACAAAACTCGGTATCCTTATCCACCGCCGAAGCGGAATACGTTGCCGCCGGTTCATGTTGTGCTCAGTTACTTTGGATGACCCAAACTCTTAAAGATTATGGGATCTATGTGAAACATGTTCCATTGCTATGTGACAATGAAAGTGCTATTAACATTGCTCATAATCCCGTTCAACATTCTCGAACTAAGCATACTGAAGTTCGTCATAATTTCATTCGAGATCATGTTGCTAAAGGAGACATTGATCTTAAGCATGTTCGTACCGATAAGCAATTGGCGGATATATTCACCAAACCGCTTGATGAGAAAGTTTTTTGCCGTTTGAGAGGTGAATTGAACATCCTTGATGCCTCAAACTTGGAGTAGAAACTCCATGTGGATACATGCAAGGCATGAGACTTTGACTAATCCTTGATATTTCTCTTGTGATGATAATCATATGTCTTGGATATACTTGTACCCTTGCATGCTATCTAACCCTTGTAGGTACTTGGATGAATCTAAATCTATGGGATTGCAACTCACTCACATCTTGAGCAATCTCTACATCACCAAGTCTCTACAATTCAGTGGTTGAAGACAAGGAAGCATAAATTCTTTCAACATATCCTTTGACAATCTCTATATATCAAATTTCATTTAGTATCAAATTTCATGCTTTTCATTTTGGATACACAAGTGCTCTTCCTTGCAAGACTAACCCATGTAGGTAGATGAACTCAAACTACAAGTGGTTCTCCCAATCATTGATGAGCTACATCAACTTTGAGCATCCCACACAAATTCAACTACATGATCAAGATCAACACCACCACCCAAGGTATGTTATTCCATCTTAGAGAAGCTTTACCCCAAAACATGGGTCAAAGCAGCTCAACAACATGCGAATACATCAAAATGCTTAAACAAAAAATGGCAATCCCATTTTGAGCTTAAACGATGAGTATGACCTACGATCAAGTGTTCTCACATGACTCCTCAGTCAATATAATCTAACACAGGTGACTTTGTTGCCGACCAATTCTAGATGAAGTTCTCTAGTGTTTTCCTGAGTTCTTGCATTTGTCTCTTGCATGTTAGTTTCCTTTTTTTCAAAAAAAAACTTCATCTAGATTTCTTTTCTTTTCTTTGTTCTGCATTCCCTGCATCCAATTCATTGCAAATCTTTCAGTTAATTCCTTGCAAATCCTTGTGAGATCTTATTTTCCTAAGTGAGCTGAGATGACAATTATTTTCTCTCTATGTTAAAATCGGCCTCACCGATTTGTTTTTCTCGGATAAACCGAAACAACTCGGTGCCACCGAAGCTAACAACTCGGAGAAACCGAATTCAACACTAAGAAAACACTTTGCCATTTGCATCCTGCATATTTGTTCCAGCTCCACTCGATGATTCTTGTCCTCTACCAGCATCTTATATTACATGTTGCTTTGTACTGTGACTCAAGGACCAAACCTACTTTACTCATGCTCCAGAAGACCCCTTCTTGGAAATTGGTGTCAAAGGGGGAGAGAGAGCACATCAAAGCTTATCACATAAGAGAGAATGCACTCCTTAAGCTTCTCTAGATGCTTATTATCCATAGAGGAGAGAAGTCACATGTCTTCAAGAGGGGAAAGATATGTTAGCATGTGTTATGATTGTTTTTGACTGTTTCTGCTCTGATTTTCTTTTCCTTATGTTCACCCATTATCCAATATAAGATTCAGGGGGAGCAAGACATCCAAGGAAGGGAAGGAAATCTTCGAATTCATTGCATATCTTTACTCTTTGGGGACATGTCTATATCCAAACAGAGTACGTAGTACTCACTCTCTACATGTCACCCCAATCTTGGTACTCTTGTGGTTTTCTGTTCTTGCATTGCTTAGTAAGTGTTCTTGTGTTATCTAACCCTGTTTTCTCAAGTTCACCTCCTCCAAAGCCAGCTCAAGACCACAAGGTAAGTATATGCATCACACTCATGTGCATGATGATTTATTGCTATGGTACATACTGTTTGCAAGAAGGAATCATGAACATGGAGGTACACTTCCTATATTCACATCATTTGCTGTAATGCATATAGCCAAGATACGTGTAACTCATTGCTTGCTCTGACATGCTTATGCATTCACATGCTCTTACATTCCATATTCACATGATTGCATACATGTAGGGGGAGCCTATGCATGTTACATGTCCTTCCAAAGCTTTACTTACTATTCTTCATATCTTTATCTAAAGCTTTGATGTATGTTGTCATCAATTACCAAAAAGGGATAGATTGAAAGCACAAGTGCTCCCTGGGTGATTTTGGTAATTAATGTCAACATATCTCTTGTTGGACTAATACTTTTATCTAGTATATTTCAGAGAGTTCAACAAAGGCATGGCATGGACAAGAGGATGCGGAACCCCTTCAAGATGCTAAGGACAGAAGATTGGCAAAATCTCAAAAGCTCAAGACTCTACATTTTCATTTTAGTGATCCAAGATCACATTGAGTCCATAGGAAAAGCCAATACTATTAAAAGGGGATGAGGTGTTGCGTAATGGTTTGCTTGCTCAAAGTGCTTAGTCATATGCTCCAAAAGCCCTCAACCACTCTTTCATTTCCACATATGTCCTAAACCTAAAGTCAAACTCGGCCCCACCGATTTGATCTATCCGGCGTCACCGAGTTCATTTGACGTAGCCACTGCCAGAAACCCTAATCAGTTCGGTGTCACCGATAGGGATCTCGGTCTCACCGAGATGGGGTTGCAAACTCTCTGTTTCCCTTCGTAACTTCGGTCTAACCGAGATGAGCGATCGGGCCCACCGAGTTCGCAATGCAAACTCTTTGTTTCCTCTTCGTAACGTTTCAGTCTCACCGAAATGAGCGATCGGTCCCACCGACTTTGCCTGACCAACTCTCTGTTTGCCTATTACAAGAATTGGTCTCACCGAGTTCATGTGATCGGTCTCACCGAGATTACATTATGCCCTAACCCTAACATAATCGGTCTCACCGAGTTGACATGTCGGTCCCACCGAAAAGACTAACATTCACATTTTGAACCATATCGGTCTGACCGAGTTTCACTATTCGGTCCCACCGAGTTTAATAAATTATGTGTAATGGTTAGGTTTTGTCTGGAGGCTATATATACCCCTCCACCCTTCCTCCATTCGGGGGGAAAGCCATCAGAACATGCCTACACTTCCAGCATTCATTTTCTGAGAGAGAACCACCTACTCATGTGTTGAGACCAAGACATTCCAATCCAACTGAGGGAGTCCTGGACTAAGGGGTCCTCGGGTGTCCGGCCTATTATTCATTGGGCCGGACTGATGGGCTGTGAAGATACGAAGGCTGAAGACTATACCCGTGTCTGGATTGGACTTTCCTTGGCGTGGAAGGCAAGCTAGGCGACCAGCTGTGAAGATTCCTTCTTATGTAACCGACTCCATGTAACCCTAGATCTCTTCGGTGTCTATATAAACCAGAGAGCATAGCCCGGATAGGGGACATTCATTACCATATACACACAGGCTAGACTTCTAGGGTTTAGCCATTACGATCTCGTGGTAGATCAACTCTTGTAACACTCATATTCATCAAGATCAATCAAGCAGGAAGTAGGGTATTACCTCCATAGAGAGGGCCCGAACCTGGGTAAACATCGTGTCCCCCGTCTCCTGTTACCATCGATCCTAGACGCACAGTTTGGGACCCCCTACCCGAGATCCGCTGGTTTTGACACCGACATTGGTGCTTTCATTGAGAGTTCCACTGTGCCGTCGGCAAAGGGCTCGATGGCCCATTCGATCGTCAATACTGACGTTGTCCAGGGAGAAACCTTCCTCCCCGGACAGACATCTGTATTCGGCGGCTTCGTACTGCGGGCCAACTCGCTTGGCCATCTGGAGCAGGTCGACAGCTATGCCCCTGGCCATCAGGTCAGATTGGGAAGCTTGAACTACATCGCGGATATCCATGGAGACTGGATCTTCAATGGATTTGAGACCGCGACAGTTGCTCCCCCGTGCTCCGATGAACGTGACTTAAGTCTGTTATCAGATTACATCCAGGAGCTGTTGCTGCAATGGATCCTGTTGCTGCAACGGCATCAGAACCGAAGCAGATCGTGACCTCCGAGGCCACAAAGTCCGCGGCGTTGGAGCCGCACATGGACCGAACATCCTGCAACGAGCGCGTCAATGGAACTCAGGACACGTCCCCGGCTACACGTTCCGGATCAGGTGCGGCTGCGGACACCGAGCTGGATCGGTTATCGATTTTCGAATTTAGCGTCACACACATCTTCTAGCACTCACCTTTCGGTGACGTACTAAACTCTTTAAAGAACTTGTCCTTGGAGGAAGACCCACAGCCGAACTATGTTCGGTTCGAGCTAGAGGCAGACGATGAGGAATTTTGCTTCCCACCCGCCACCCACTTTATAGCCATCGTCGATGACTTAACCAACATGCTTGACTATGGCTCCGAAGACATCGACGATATGGACCACGACACCAACAAAGAGCAAGGCCAAGACCCGCCATTTACTGGACGCTAGACGGCCACCTCTTCGTATGACGTGTACATGGTTGATACACCCAAAGGATCCGGCGACGACAAAGAAGAGCCAGAGGCGAATAAAACCTCTAAGACGCAGTCCAAGTGCTGACGCCCCAAATGCTGTCCTAAGCCTCGTCGCCCAAAGGACGACAACACCGACACCGGAGAGAATAGTACTCCAGGCGACGCCAAAAACAATGAAGACCCTGTCAGAGCTACATTCGAACAGGAGGAACATGACAACAGGCAAGACAACCCTGATGAACAGGCCATAGAAGATGACTCGGAGGACGATAGTTACCGTCCACCCTCCGCGGAGGAGACAAGCCTCGGCAATGAAGACTTCATCGTGCTTGAGGATCCTCTGGAGCAGGAGCGCTTTAAACTTCAGCTCATAGCCACTGCAAGGAGCCTGAAAAAGAAACAACAGCAGCTTCAAGCTGAACAAGATCTGCTAGTCGACAGATGGACTGATGTCCTGACAGCCAAAGAATACGGCCTCAGGCGCCCAGCCAAGAGCTACTCGAAACGCAGACTGCTACCTCAATTCGATGAGGAAGCACTGGAGCACACATCTCCCTCGCGTAATGCGGAACGACCACCACGTGGTCGAGACAGGGCGGCTGACCGGCCACCCCACGGCCGGGATAAAGCGGCAACTCAGGCCGAACAACAGCCTGCCCCACCGTCTCGTAAAAATAGATACGGAAGAGTTCGGGGTCACACGTACGACCGCCGGCAGATCCTGGACGATAGAGCAGGACATACAAGATCGATCTACGGATCACGAGGGCGTGCCTTGAGGCACGACGACGGCTACCTATTCAGACGTGATAAACCTAACCACGCCTGGGCCGAATACAACAGACGGACTCCATCAGAGCTACGCCACGACGCGGCCCGATATAGAGGCGCCGCACACCCTCTCTGCTTCACAGATGAAGTACTGGATCACAAATTCCCCGAGGGGTTCAAGCCTGTCAACATTGAATCATACAACGGCACAACCGATCCCGCAGTATGGATCGAGGATTTCATTCTCCGTATCCATATGGCTCGAGGAGATGACCTCCACGCCATCAAATACCTCCCATTAAAGCTCAAAGGGCCAGCTCGGCACTGGTTAAATAGCCCGCCTAAGAATTCCATCGGCAGCTGGGAAGACTTGGAAGAGGCTTTCCTTGATAACTTCCAAGGAACTTATGTACGGCCACCGGACGCCGATGACTTAAGCCACATAGTTCAACAACCTAGAGAATCAGCCAGAAAATTCTAGACTAGGTTCCTAACCAAAAAGAACCGGATCGTTGACTGTCCGGATGCCGAGGCCTTAGCAGCCTTCAAACACAGCATCCGTGACGAATGGCTAGCACGCCACCTCGGCCAGGAAAAGCCGAAGTCTATGGCAGCCCTCACGGCACTCATGACCCGCTTCTGTGCGGGTGAGGACAGCTGGCTGGCTCGTAGTAAAAACACAACCAGCGAGGCAGGCCCCACTGAGGCCAAGAACAGCACCGGAAAGCTCCGGCGCAATAGACACAAACGCCGAAGCAATGGCGACAACACTGATGACACCGCAGTCAACGCCGGATTCAGTGGCTCCAAGTCCGGCCAACGGAAGAAGCCCTACAAAAGAAACAGTGAAGGACCTTCCAGCCTGGACCGCATACTCGACCGTCCGTGCCAAATTCACGGCACCCTGGATAAGCAAGCCAATCATACCAACAGGGATTGTTGGGTCTTCAAGCAGGCCGGCAAGTTAAATGCCGAAAACAAAGAAAAGGGATCACAAAGTGAGGACGAGGACGAAGAGCCCCGGCAGCCGAACACTGGGAGGCAGAAGAAATTTCCCCCTCAAGTCAAAACGGTGAACATGATATACGCTACGCACATCCCCAAAAGGGAGTGTAAGCGAGCACTTAGGGACGTCTACGCGGTAGAGCCAGTCGCCCCAAAATTCAATCCGTGGTCATCATTCCCGATCACCTTCGATCATTGGGATCACCCAACTAGTATCTGCCATGGCGGTTCAGCCGCACTAGTCCTCGACCCAATTATTGACGGGTTTCACCTAACACGAGTCCTGATGGACGGTGGTAGCAGCCTCAACCTGCTTTATCAGGACACAGTGCGGAAGATGGGCATTAACCCCTCGCGAATCAAGCCAACAAAGACTACCTTTAAAGGAGTCATACCAGGCATAGAGGCCCACTGTACGGGCTCAATCACGCTGGAGGTGGTCTTCGGTTCTCCAGACAACTTCCGAAGCGAAGAGTTAATCTTCGATATCGTCCCCTTCCGCAGCGGCTATCACGCACTGCTCGGACGAACCGCGTTTGCTAGATTCAACGGAGTGCCACACTATGCTTATCTCAAGCTCAAGATGCCCGGTCCACGCGGCATCATAACAGTCAATGGCAATACGGAACGCTCCCTCTGAACAGAGGAGCACACCGTCGCCCTAGCAGCAGAAGTACAGAGTGGCCTTCTCAAGCAGCACCATAGTACGGCCGTCGAGCCCTCGGACATCATTAAGAGGTTCCGGACTACACTGCAACAGGACGGCGCGGCTCGTCAAGAGCTCGACTAGCAATTCGGCCTCCGTCCCAGACCCAATGAGGTAGTGGCATTCGTACCACGCGTACACAATTACGCACTCAAAATTCCATGGACATCGACGGAGGCACAAGATAACCCGGGGGCCACAGTTCGGCCAGACCGATCCCGGACACACATACTTTAACTTTTTTTGTTCAGGTTCCTTTTTTTTCGCGGGCCTGATTGCGAGTCCTTTAGAAGGATTGGCATACAACGGAGGCAAGCAGCACAGGTGTGTAGGGCAACCTTTATACGTTCTTCTTGACGATATTCATACTTATTTCTCAGGACCCGCACGTTGCGCCCTACTGATTCCGGCATGTTAAATAGCCCGGATACTTCTTGCACCATCTGTACAAGATACGCCTTGACGTATCCATCCAGTTATAATAAAAATGGTTCGTGGCCCGGTTTCTGTGGTTTTCGCTTCTTACTTTGTTTTATTTCGATCTGCTTATTTGTTGCATCGATACTCTTCTGTATGTTTCATATTCACCAGGGGCTACTTATCGCCCCACAATACGACAGCAAAGTCCGAACACTTCTTATACATAAGTTCGGCACCCCGAATTTAGCATTATATGCATTGGCTCCGAATCATGTCTTTGGTCAATAGTTGGGTTGCCCGGCTCCTGTGCTTGCTACCCTACTTTCCGCTCTATCGGCTAGGGTAGTAAAGGGAGAACTACTACGATTGTGCCCTGGCCTTGACCGGATGAGCACCTCAGTAGAGAAAGCCAAAAACTGACTGTCATGATACGGCGAGAGCCGGTCAGCTGTTCGAGGGTTACAGAATCATTGGAGATTTTTTCCGCGCCATGCGAAGGTTCGAAACTTCCTGATCAGATGCTGACAGCACCATGGCTTGGACCAAGGGCTGCGCACTTGCTTAACTATAAAACTCCTATGGCTAAGTGAGGGCGTTTAAGCCGTACAGTCCGATTGCCTTGTTCGTTGCGCTAAACAACTCCTCTAAAGGACCATATAATTGGATCAAGATTGTTTAGAATCCATCCCGAACACCTCCGTACTACCTACGCGAGGGCAGAAGCCGACGACTGGCCAACCCTCAGATTACAAATAACACGACCGCACAGGAGGAAACAATTCAAAGCATAATAAAATTATTTTACAAAAGCCGGCTTTGTTCCCATAATACAAGGCAAGGGCAACATGAATACGTTCATTCAAATACAATGTCCTGCAAACATTGCGCCGCCACAAGTCGAGACCCCTCTACAACATCCGCGAAATATCGCTCGGGTGTGCGGTGCTCCTTACCCTCCGGCGGCCCGCTGGCAACTTCAACAACGTTCATCTTCGCCCACCACATCTTGCAGCGAGCGAAGGCCATACGGGCACCTTCAATACAGGCAGAGCGCTTGATGACATCCAGCCGAGGACAGGCGTTCACCAGCCGCCTCACGAGTCCGAAGTAGCTGCCGGGCATAGCTTCCGCTGGCCATAGCCGGATTGTCAAATCCTTCATGGCTAGTTCGGCCACCCTTTGCAGCTCCACCAGCTGCTTCAGCTGATCGGTGAAGGACACGAGATGCTCGGCGTCACGTATTGCGACCAGAATAGCTTCTCCGTAGAACCTCCTCCTTCGGCTCGGTAGAACTCTGCAGCGTCTGATACGCTGCGTGGTAGATCCGCAAAAGCCCCTGGGGAACTCCGAACCCGGGTTAGTAAAAGGTATTGCTTCTCCGCATACTTGCTTTGCATCTTAAATGCCTTACCCGCCGTGATCTTCTTGGCCTCCTTGATCTCCTGGAGGGTGGCCTGGGCCTCATTCCGTGCGGTCTCCGCGCTCTGACGAGCCTTGGTGAGTTCGGCCTCTTTAGCAGACGCATCATTCTCCAAGGTCTCACATTTTTTCACCGCATCTTGGAGCTTCTGCTGGACTTCTTTGACCTGGGCCTTCAGCTTCTTACGAGCGGCCTGCTGCTGGACAGCTTTCTCCTCGGCCTCGCCCAAGGCCTTCCTTAGGGCCTCGACCTCGGTCGCGGCTCCTGCACATATGACGAGATTACAGTCAATACACAGTGCCTATGATTTCCGAACACACAGCAAGACGATACTCACCTTGCTTCTCCTGAAGCCGAATTGTAACCTCGTCGAGCTCGTTCTCGGTCCGCTCCAGCCTCTGCTTCAATTCAGAGACTTCGGCAGCATGCGAGGTTGCGGCCAACAGCGACGCCTGCTTATGCATACATGCTATGTTAGTGTCCTACAATAGATCCTCTGTCCGGTTCTTCTCGCCGAACACCGGACAGTGTCTCAGGGGCTACTGACTACATGGGGTTTTTTCTCTTTCTATGTCACTTACCTCGAAACCTGTCAACAGGTTCCTGCAGGCTTCATTCAGTCCACCCTTGGCGGACTGAACCTTCTCGATCACCGCGACCATAAGGACACGGTGCTCGTCCATAATGGAGGCGCCTCGTAGCGCCTCCATCAGGTTATCCGGCGCCCCTGGATGGACAGGGACCACCGGCGGAAGCGGCGCACCCCCTCCTTCAAAGGGGGCTATTCACACGGAGCCATATGGGTCTCCGGAATTGTGTTCGGTTGAGGGCCAAACTGGATGCGGCCCTCTTCGCCAGTCTCCATGGGGATCGTCTCCTCCATGTGTCCGGTAGTTGAGGTCTCACCTTGTGGCGCCTCCCGGACAACATCCTGGGCTCCTCCCTTCAGAGCGGTCCTCCGGGACAGCACTTCGGTGTTGTCCCTGGCCCCGGGGGAGTAAGCAGGCAGTGGCGACTAGCTCGCCATCTCCGATGGAGCCAACGAACCTCCAGACGAGGATCGCTGGATTAGGTCACGGGTTGGACTGCAATAGTACAGTTAACTACATCAAGATAATGGAGAGAAAGGGCTGGATGTGCGCACGAGCGAGCCCTGTCACTTACGATGCGGCCTGGGGCTTAGTGCGAGGCGTTGTTCCAGACTGCTGTCAACGTCCCACATGGCGTTGACCGCTAGAACGGCCTTCCCCTTCTTGGGCGTCTCCGCCTCCAGATGCGCCGGAGCCGCCCTCTTCTTCCTCCTCCTCCTCTTCCTCTTCATTGTCCTCAGGGACAGAGGAATGAGTTTCGTCGTCTTCGGACGCCACGTCCGAAGTGTCCTTACGGCGGAGGCCACTCTTGGCCCCCTTGGCCTTCTTCTTGGCCTTCTTCTCCGGCGCCTTATATGGCGCCGGCACTAGCATCTTCGCTAGACGCGGGATGACTGGTTCTTCAGGTAGCGGAGCCGGACACTGGATCCGCTTCGCCCTCTCCATCCAGTCCTGAAGGAACCATAATAAAAGCTCAGGCATCATCCTCGAAACAATGAGGTTGGGGATACGTCAGAAATAACATACCTTGCTGGCGGGGTGTGTACAATCGTGACCACGGTCTGAATCCGTGGCTGGTGGCTTCTTGTTGCCCTTAAAAAGCAACTTCCAGGCGCCTTCGTGAGTAGTCTCGAAGAGCCTTACCAAGGTCTGGTGCTTCTTCGAATTGAACTCCCACAGAGGGCGGCTTCGGCGCTGGCACGGAAGAATCCGGCGAATTAACATCACCTGGATCACGTCGACGAGCTTGACATTCTTGGTCACCATGCTTTGAACGCGCATCTGCAACGCTATCAGCTCGTCAGGTGAACACCTGTCCGGACTCTTCTCGACCCAGGAGGTGAGTCGCATAGGAGCGCTGGAGCGGAATTCGGCAGTTGCGGCCCAGGTAGTGCCGCGTGGTTCTGTGATGTAGAACCACTGCTTCTGCTACTCTTTTACCGTATCCACAAAGGTGCCCTTGGGCTAGGAGACATTGGACAACTTGCTCACCATGGCTCCTCCGCATTCCGCGTGCTGGCCATCCACCACCTTCGGCTTTACGTTGAAGACTTTGAGCCACAGCCTGAAGTGGGGCTGGATGCGGAGGAAGGCCTCACACACGACGATAAACGCCGAGATGTTGAGGAAGGAATTCCGGGACAGATCATGGAAATCTATCCCGTAATAATACATCAGCCCGCGGACGAAAGGGTGGAGTGGAAACCCCAGCCCGCAGAAGAAATGAGGAAGGAATACTACCCTCTCGTTGGGCTCCGGCGTGAGGACGATTTGTCCCTCAGCCTACAAGCGGTGGGCGATTCCCTTCGCCAAATATCCGGCCGCTCGGAGCTCAGTAATGTCCTCCTCCTTGACGGAGGAGACCATCCACTTGCCCTGACCACCGGATCCGGACATGGTTGCTTGAGTGGAAAGGAGATGAGAACTTGGGCGCTGGAGCTCGAGATCGGGAAGGCGGAGACAGAGAGAAAGCATGAGAAGAGGAAGAGGGAATCCTTATCCTCTTATAAAGGCAGCAAATATTAAACGCCTCCTCATTCGCCTTAGGATTCGCTTGTTCCCAAGGGCTGTGTAAACGGCACGGTTGGGTTACCCATGCCCGCATTGATGAGAATCCCGCAATAAGGGGACACGATCTCTGCTTCGACAAGACATGCCAATAGCGACCAAGTCTTGAAATGTGGGATGGCAGAATAAAAACGGTTCGAAATTATGACCGGACAGACACGATGTCGTGTTGTAAAGAAGCTGTCAACAGATTAGATTCGTACAAATATTATATTCCCTCTGCGGTTGTGTAACAGGTCCGGATACAATCATCGCGTCCGAAGACTATCTTGGAGTTTGGAGAAAGGGGAAGACGCCTTACAATGCCGAAGACAATCTGCGCGCCGGACTCCTCATCATTGAAGCCAGGTTCAGGGGCTACTGAGGGAGTCCTGGACTAAGGGGTCCTCAGGCGTCCGACCTATTATTCATTGGGCCGGACTGATGGGCTGTGAAGATATGAAGGCCGAAGACTATACCCGTGTCTGGATTGGACTTTCCTTGGCATGGAAGGCAAGCTAGGCGACCAGCTGTGAAGATTCCTTCTTATGTAACCGACTCCATGTAACCCTAGATCTCTCCGGTGTCTATATAAACCAGAGAGCATAGCCCGGATAGGGGACATTCATTACCATATACACATAGGCTAGACTTCTAGGGTTTAGCCATTACGATCTCGTGGTAGATCAACTCTTGTAACACTCATATTCATCAAGATCAATCAAGCAGGAAGTAGGGTATTACCTCCATAGAGAGGGCCCGAACCTGGGTAAACATCGTGTCCCCCGTCTCCTGTTACCATCGATCCTAGACGCACAGTTCGGGACCCCCTACCCGAGATCCGCCGGTTTTGACACCGACACCAACCACAAGAATCATGATCTCTAGCCTTTCCCAAGTTGCTTTCCACTCAAATCATCTTTCCACCAAATCCAAATCTGTGAGAGAGAGTTGAGTGTTGGGGAGACTATCATTTGAAGCACAATAGCAAGGAGTTCATCATCAACACACCATCTATTACCTTTTGGAGAGTGGTGTCTCCTAGATTGGTTAGGTGTTACTTGGGAGCCTCCGTCAAGATTGTGGAGTTGAACCAAGGAGTTTGTACGGGCAAGGAGATCGCCTACTTCGTGAAGATCTACCCTAGTGAGGCAAGTTCTTCATGGGCGATGGTCATGGTGGGATAGACAAGGTTGCTTCTTCATGGACCCTTCGTGGGTGGAGCCCTCGGTGGACTCGCGTAACCGTTACCCTTCGTGGGTTGAAGTCTCCAACAACGTGGGTGTACGATAGCACCACCTATCGGAACCACGAAAAAAAACTTCGTGTCTCCAATTGCGTTTGTGATACGTCTCCAACGTATCTACTTTTCCAAACACTTTTGCCCTTTTTTGGACTCTAACTTGCATGATTTGAATGGAACTATCCCGGACTGACGCTGTTTTCAGCAGCATTGCCATGGTGTTATTTTTGTGCAGAAATAAAAGTTCCCGGAATGACCTGAAACTTCACGGAGAATATTTTTGGGATTTATAAAAAATACTGGCGAAAGAATCAAGACCAGGGGGCCCACACCCTGTCCACGAGGTGGGGGTGCGCTCCCCTGCCTCGTGGGCCCCCTGGAACTCCACCAACCTCAACTCCAACTCTATATATTCACGTTCGAGGAAAAAAACAAAGAGAAGGATTCATCGCGTTTTACGATACGGAGCCGCCACCAAGCCCTAATCTCTCTCGGGAGGGCTGATCTGGAGTCCGTTCGGGGCTCCGGAGAGGGGAATCAGTCGCCGGCATCATCATCAACCTTTTTTTGAAGGTTAGACAGTAGGAAAAGCTCCTACTGCAAAATTATATTAATCAAATTAAACAAGTTTATATGTTACATGGGGGGAGGAGCGGGGGGGCTATACAAGAACATAAGAATTTACAAAACGTGACTCGAAGTGAGACTATGCTATGGAGTCTAGGAAGTCAGCAATCAGATGTTTCTTATGGGCAGGCAGTCTGTGAGCAATGTTGGAGAAATCAGCTATAAATCTGGCCCTCCAAGAAGAGAAGGAGGGTGTCATTTGCCGGAAGAAGTTATTGTTCCTTTCTTTCCAGAGACTCCAGGCGGCCACAAGGAAAACGTCCATGAGTATCTTTTGATGATATCTGGCTCTCAAGTGGGTCATCATATCTAAGCGGTTTCCAACAGTCGGCCAGGTTATGTTGAGGTTGCACCAGCATCGTTTACTGAACGTGCAATGGAAGAAAAGGTGCTCAACAGTTTCCTCAATATGTTCCCCACATAGTAAGCAGTCCAGGTTAGTCCCGATGTTATAATGCCTACGCTTCAGCATGTTACGAGTGTTAAGGCGATCAACCAGGAGGAACCACCCAAAAACCTTGATCTTAGCAGTACTTTTGGCTTGCCATAGCCATCCAAAGGCTGCGTGTGCATTTACCTCGCGGAAGAAGAACTTATAATAGTCTATGATTTTAAAGAGCTATGATCACCACGTGCAAATCCAAACATCCTTGCCCTCAGAGAGGGTTACGGAGCTGACATCTTGTTGGAGGGCTCGGAGTTCTTCATGAGCTTGAACAGAGAGGGGTAGGTGAAACGCCTCCCGTAAGTTTGAGATCGAGAGCATTTTTTGGACCGAGGCATCTTCTGTGGTGGTGTAGGAAAACGCTCGAGGAAAAGTTTCCTTGAGGACACGTTGGTTCCAATCATCTTTGCAGAACAGGGTTGACCTACCATCATTGATCAAGACTTTCGTTACCCCACGGTAAGTTGGCATGAGTTTCACAAGCTCTCGCCACCAGAAGGAGCCGCATGGGGCCGTTGCGTGCGGGATTGCATCCGAGTAGTATGTGTCCCAGATGAGCTTCACCCAAGGCGTGATGTTTTGGTTGTAGAACTTGTGGAGCATCTTAGGCTTGCTGGAGTGAAGTGGCATCATCATCAACCTTCCTCCATCACCAATTTCATGATGCTCACCGCCGTGCGTGAGTAATTCCATCATAGGCTTGCTGGACGGTGATGGGTTGGATGAGATTTATCATGTAATCGAGTTAGTTTTGTTAGGGTTTGATCCCTAGTATCCATTATGTTCTGAGATTGATGTTGCTATGACTTTGCTATGCTTAATGCTTGTCACTAGGCCCGAGTGCCATGATTTCAGATCTGAACCTATTATGTTTTCATGAATATATGTGAGTTCTTGATCCTATCTTGCAAGTCTATAGTCACCTATTATGTGTTATGATCCGTTAACCCCGAAGTGATAATAATCGAGATACTTACCGGTGATGACCATAGTTTGAGGAGTTCATGTATTCACTAAGTGTTAATGCTTTGGTCCGGTACTCTATTAAAAGGAGGCCTTAATAACCCTTAGTTTCCAATAGGATCCTGCTGCCACGGGAGGGTAGGACAAAAGATGTCATGCAAGTTCTTTTCCATAAGCACGTATGACTATATTCGGAATACGTGCCTACATTACATTGATGAACTGGAGCTAGTTCTGTGTCACCCTATGTTATAACTGTTACATGAAGTATCGCATCTGACATAATTATCCATCACTGATCCAATGCCTACGAGCTTTTCCCATATTGATCTTTCACATATTGACTACTTTGCTACTAAATACTTTGCTGCAGATATTAATTTATCCAGGTGTGGTTGAGTTGACAACTCAGCTGCTAATACTTGAGAATATTCTTTGGCTCCCCTTGTGTCAAATCAATAAATTTGGGTTGAATACTCTACCCTCAAAATTGTTGCGATCCCCTATACTTGTGGGTTATCAAGACTATTTTCTGGCGCCGTTGCCGGGGAGCATAGCTCTATTCTTTGAGTCACTTGGGATTTATATCTGCTGATCACTATGAGGAACACGAAAGATGAAAGAACTAAGATTTTTCCCTCAACTACGAGGGGAGGTAAGGAACTGCCATCGAGCTCTGCACTTGATTCACCTTCTGTTTTGAGTAAGCTTGAGACACCTAAACCTGCTCCTGCTATTAATTCTGATATGTCGCATGTTATTGATGATGCCACTTCTGCTATGCATGATACTTATGATGAAACTACTTCTATGCTTGATACTACTGTGCCACTAGGTGAATTTTTTGATGAACAACTTGCTAGGGCTAGAGAGAATGAAATTATTGAAACTGATAATATTGATGAAAGTGATGATGAAGATTCTCCCCCTAGATATGAATTGCCTGTTGTGTCTGAGGTTTATGTTATGGATGAAGAAACTACTAGAGATTTTCTTGCTTGTAATGATATATGTGATCTTAAGAAATTATTAGCTAAGCTGAAAGAAAAATCTTTGAATGCTAGAATGAAATATGACCCTGCTTTTGCTACTTCACCTATCTGTATTTCCAATAAGGATTATGATTTGTCTGTCGATCCTGAGACAATTACTTTGGTTGAATCTGATCCTTTTTATGGCTATAAATCTGAAACTGTTGTGGCACATCTTACTAAATTAAATGATGTAGCCACCCTATTCACTAATGATGAGAAAACTCGTTACTACTATATCCTTAAATTATTTCCGTTCTCATTAAAGGGTGATGCTAAAGTATGGTTTAATTCTCTTGATCCTGGTTGTGTGCGTAGTCCCCAGGATATGATTTATTACTTCTCTGCTAAATATTTCCCCGCTCATAAGAAACAAGCTGCCTTAAGGGAAATATATAATTTTGTGCAAATTGATGAAGAGAGTCTCCCACAAGCTTGGGGGAGGCTTCTCCAATTACTTAATGCTTTTCCTGATAATCCTCTCAAGAAAAATGAAATACTTGATATCTTTTATAATGGACTAACCGATGCTTCCAGAGACCACCTGGATAGTTGTGCTGGTTGTGTTTTGAGGGAAAAAACAGTTGATCAAGCTGAATTTCTATTGAATAATATGTTGACTAATGAAAATAATTGGACACTTCCTGAACCAACTCCTAAGCCAACTCCGAAGAAAATGGGTATTCTATTTCTCAGTCCTGAAGATATGCAAGAGGCAAAGAAATCTATAAAAGAAAAAGGTATTAAAGCTGAAGATGTTAAGAATTACCACCTATTGAAGAGATACATGGTCTTGATAACCCGACACAAGTAGTAAAGGTAAATTCTCTCTATAGATTTGATGAAGGTGATATTCCTCGTTATAAGTCTGCTAGCCAATGCTTAGATGAGTTTGATAATTTTATTGTTAAACAAGAAAACTTCAATGCTTATGTTGGTAGACAATTGAAACGTAGTGCTTATATGATTGAACACTTGAGTGATTATATGTCCAGAGTTAAAGGTGAACTTAAACTTATTAGTAAACATGCTTCTATGGTTACCACTCAAGTAGAGCAAGTGCTTAAAGAACAAAATGATTTGCTCAATGAATTAAGTAATAAGAAAAATGATAATGATGTTAGAGTTATGACTAGAGGGGGTAAAATGACTCAGGAACCTTTGTATCCTGAGGGCCACCCTAAGAGAATTGAGCAAGATTCTCAGAGAAGTAATGTTGATGCACCTAGTCCTTCTAAAAAGAAGAAAAAGAAAAATGATAGGACTTTGCATGCTTCTACTGAACCTGTTGTTGACACACATGAGAATCCCAATGATATTTCTATTTCTGATGCTGAAACACAATCTGGTGATGAACATGAACCTAGTGATAATGTTAATGATGATGTTCATGTTGATGCTCAACCTAGTAATGACAATGATGTAGAGATTGAACCTGCTGTTGATCTTGATAACCCACAATCAAAGAATCAACGTTATGATAAGAGAGACTTCGTTGCTAGGAAGCACGATAAAGAAAGAGAGCCACAGGTTCAGAAACCCATGCCTTTTCCTCCTAAACCATCCAAGAAAAAGGATGATGAGGATTTTGAGCGCTTTGCTAAAATGATTAGACCTATCTTTTTGCGTATGCGTTTGACTGATATGCTTAAAATGAATCCTTATGCTAAGTATATGAAATAATTTTTTACAAATAAAAGAAAGATACCAGAAGCTGAAATTTCCACCATGCTTGGTAATTATACTTTTAAGGGTGGAATACCGAAGAAACTTGGAGATCCAGGAGTACCAACTATACCATGCTCCATTGAAATAAACTATGTTGAAACTGCTTTATGTGATATGGAGCCGGTGTTAGTGTTACGCCTCTCTCTTTATATCGTAGACTTGATTTGAATAATTTGACACCTACTGAAATATCTTTGCAAATGGCCGATAAATCAACTGCTATACCTGTCGGTATTTGTGAGGATGTGCCTGTTGTGGTTGCAAACGTTACTATTTTAACGGACTTTGTTATTCTTGATCTTCCCGAGGACGATAGTATGTCGATTATCCTTGGTAGACCCTTTTTGAATACTACAGGGGCTGTTATTGGTTGCAACAAAGGCAATGTCACTTTTCATGGTAATGGTAATGAGCATACAGTACACTTTTCGAGGAAACAACCTCAAGTCCACAGTATCAATTCTATTGGAAAAATTCCAATGATTACTATTGGAGGTTTTGAGTTTCCTCTTCCTACTGTCAAGAAGAAATATGATATTCTTATTGTTGGGGACGTGCATATCCCCGTTGAGGTAACCTAGTGCTATTTGAAAATTCTCCGGTTTCATGCGATTCGGAATGAGTTTGTTAACAAGACTTGATCAACCTTGTTAGTGGATTCCTCTTGATGAGCATGAGATGGATGAAGTTAGAAAGCACAACTCTCTGTACCCTCCTTTTACTTTCTGTTATTTAGATTAAATAAAGCAAAATAGTATTTTCTGTCTATTTTCTGAATTATCCTTGCAATAAAAATACCCCAAAAATAAAAGTTCTCCAAATGTCCCGAAAATTAAATATGATTTTTTTCTAGAATATTTAAGAATATTCGGCACTGAGAACACATCAGGGGGAGCCAGCACCTGGCACGAGGGTCCAGGGTGCGCCCACCCCCCTGGGCGCGCCCCCCTGCCTCGTGGGCCCCTGGTGGCCCCCCTCCACTTATTCCTGCACCCACACACTTCGTCTTCCTCCAGAAAAATCACCACACAGCTCAAACCCGTGTTCTAGCTCGTTTTGCTGCGATTTTCGATCTCCTTGCTCAAAGCTCCACTCACAAAACTGCTTTGGGGGATTGTTCTTCAGTATGTGACTCCTCCAATGGTCCAATTAGTTTTTGTTCTAGTGCTTTATTCATTGCAAATTTTTGCTGCCTAGGTGACCCTGTTCTTGAGCTTGCATGTCAAATTTATTTGGTCCCAAGTAGTTCTAATGCATGATATAGTCTCTAGGCACTTGTGGGAGTAGTTGCTATCAATTTTGTTGAGTTTGGTTCACTTTTATTTTGAGTTACTAAAAATTTCAGAAATTTTTCAGAGGAAGAAACATGTTTAGGAAATTGTACCAAGGAGGTTCTTCAAGGAAGCAAGGACCCAGGCCTGCAATACGTGAGCCGGACCATGAACCACCAAGAGAAGCTCAAGTGCGGCCTTGTGAATGGCCGTCAGAAAATTTCATGGTCCAAGCAGGAATTAAGGAGGAATTTGACGCATATGTGCGTAATGCTGAACTCGAGGGCTTCATGCTAGATAAGTGCTCTCAATATTATTACCTAACTGTTTCCTTTGTGAGAAGGTTCAAATTTACATCTTCACGCAATTCTCACACTGTCCTATTTGATCTCTATGGTAAATCTTATACCATGGACTTAGAAGATTTTAATACTGCTTGTAAACTCCCGCAATGGGGTAGTGCTAGTGATCCTCGTAAATCTGAGTTTAAGGATTTTCTTACTAGTATCACTGTGGGGGAATCTAGAGAAATAACACAAGCTACCATAGGGAGCATTCACTTTCCTGCTATACATTATTTTGCTCTCTTTATAGGTAGATGCATTAACGGCAAGGACGAGGCATGTCACATGTGTGTTCCCGATCTTAGTGTTCTCAAGAGTGCTGTATTAGGAGATAAACAATATAACTTGGGGGCCATTGTTGCACGAAGGTTGCATCTTAATAGTTTAAGTGGAGACTTGTTTGGTGGAATTTATGCAACCCGTTTAGCCAATATCTTGAGATACCCATACATGAAAATGATATGGAATTGCCTCCTGCTTATTTAGATTTTAATGCTATGGTTCGCCATCAGTTTATTGAGAGGAATGAACAATCTCTCCAGTACCGACTAATCTTTGACAGGCGCCACACTGTCCATGTTGCTCTCCCTGCTCCTACTTTCTTTGACTTTCAGGCAAAAGGGAGATATGTTATAACCAGGGAGGAGGCGAACGAGTATGAGAGGAGTACAGAGGCAGATCGCCTCCAAGCTACAGCTCATGAGGCGATAGCTGCTGCATCTCAGTACGATCCCAGCTACAACTTTGATCCTTGGGCATAGACCAACTTAGGCCAAAAGCCTAAGCTTGGGGAAGTACGTATTTCCCACCGACATTACATCCATGTTGACACACTCATTCTAGTTGTCGGTGCTCATACTTTTTCACTGTACTATCCATGCTAGTTTATTTTCCTTTTTCTCGCTTTCTTCTTTTGTGTTTGAAAAACCTTAAGAAAAACCAAAAAAAATTAGTTGTAGTTTTTAGCTAGTTTACTTTCCATGCATGTAGTAGTAGTAATTAAAAGAAAACCCAAAAATATTTCTCGTTCTTCTTTTGCTGTTGGGAGCTTTCCCGTGTAAATAGTTTTATTTTATTTCTTTTCTTTGGGGGTCGAGAGGAGAAGACTATGATGAAAATGTTGAGTGACTCTCATATGCATTATTGTTGATTTAACCAAGAGCCCATATTACCTTGTCTTCTCTCTTGTATTAAATGCTTGCAGATTCCAGCTTACTCCAATGCACGTGCACTATTATTATTATCCACACCGTTCGGTCGTGCGAGTGAAAGGCAATAATGACGATATATGATGGACTGATTGAGATGAGAGAAGCTGGTATGAACTCGACCTCTCTTGTTTTTGTAAATATGATTAGTTCATCGTTCCTGATTTAGCCTATTATGAATGAAACATGTTTGCAATGACAATTAGAGATTATAGTTTCTTATGCCATGCTTAATTAGCTAGGAGTTTATAATGGTTTACCTTGCGTGCCAACATGCTATTAAAATGGTTGTGATGTGGTATGATAGGGTGGAATCCTCCTTTGAATGATTCAAGTGGCTTGACTTGGCACATGTTCACGCATGTAGTTGAAACAAAATCAACATAGCCTCCACGATATTTATGTTCATGGTGGATTATATCCTACTCATGCTTGCGCTCAATGTTTATTAATTTTAATGCATGTTCATGACTGTTGTCGCTCTCTAGTTGGTCGCTTCCCAGTCTTTTTCTAGCCTTCACTTGTACTAAGCAGGAATACTGCTTGTGCATCCACTTCCATAAACCCCAAAGTTATTCCATATGAGCCCACCATACCTTCCTGTATGCGGTAGCTACCTGCCGTTCCAAGTAAATTTGTATGTGCCAAACTCTAAACCTTCAAATGAAATTCTGTTTTGTATGCTCGAATAGCTCATGTATCAACTAGGCTTGTTTGTATCTTCCATGCTAGGCGGGTTATTCTCAAGAGGAGTGGACTCCGCTCCTCATTCACGAGAAAATGGCTGGTCATCGGATGCCTAGTCCCATGCTCAAACCAAATCAAAATAATTGCAAACAAAACTCCCCCAGGACTGTTGTTAGTTGGAGGCACCCGTTGTTTCAGGCAAGCCATGGATTGATGCTTGTTGGTGGTGGGGGAGTATAAACTTTACCATTCTGTTTGGGAACCGCCTATAATGTGTGTAGCATGGAAGCTATCAAGATCTCTTGGTTGTTATGTTGACAATGAAAGTATGCCACTCAAAATATTATTTTTCTCTATTGAAAAAATTGAGCTCTGGCACCTCTACAAATCCCTGCTTCCCTCTGCGAAGGGCCTATCTATTTACTTTTATGTTGAGTCATGACCCTCTTATTAAAAATCACCAGTTGGAGAGCACCGCTATCATTTGCATCCATTACTATTAATTTATATTGAGTATGACTGGATCTCTTTTACCATGAATTACAATGTTTAGTCAGTCCTTGATCTTCAGAGGTGCTCTGCATTTATGTTTTGCGGTCTCAGAAAGGGCTAGCGAGATACCATCTTGTTATATCATGTTATGATTGTTTTGAGAAAGTGTTGTCATCAGAGATTTATTATTATTGCTCGCTAGTTGATTATGACATTGATATGAGTAAACATGAGACCTACATGTCATTGTGAATATGGTTAGTTCATAATCTTTGCTGAAAACTTGAATGTTGGCTTTACATATTTGCAACAACAAGATCAAACAGAGTTTGTAAAAGTTTTTCTTTATCACTTTCAGTTTGTCAACTGAATTGCTTGAGGACAAGCAAAGGTTTAAGCTTGGGGGAGTTGATACGTCTCCAACGTATCTACTTTTCCAAACACTTTTGCCCTTGTTTTGGACTCTAACTTGCATGATTTGAATGGAACTAACCCGGACTGATGTTGTTTTCAGCAGAATTGCCATGGTGTTATTTTTGTGCAGAAATAAAAGTTCTTGGAATGACCTGAAACTTCACGGAGAATATTTTTGGAATTTATAAAAAATACTGGCGAAATAATCAAGACCAGGGGGGCCACACCCTGTCCATGAGGGTGGGGGCGCGCCTGCCCCCTGGGTGCGCCCCCTGCCTCATGGGCCCCCTGGAACTCCACCGACCTCAACTCCAACTCTATATATTCACGTTCGGGGAGAAAAAAATCAGAGAGAAGGATTCATCGCGTTTTATGATACGGAGCCGCCGCCAAGCCCTAATCTCTCTCGGGAGGGCTGATCTGGAGTCCGTTCGGGGCTCCGGAGAGGGGAATCCGTCGCTGTCGTCATCATCAACCTTCCTCCATCACCAATTTCATGATGCTCACCGTCGTGCGTGAGTAATTCCATCGTAGGCTTGCTGGACGGTGATGAGTTGGATGAGATTTATCATGTAATCGAGTTAGTTTTGTTAGGGTTTGATCCCTAGTATCCATTATGTTCTGAGATTGATGTTGCTATGACTTTGCTATGCTTAATGCTTGTCACTAGGGCCCGAGTGCCATGATTTCAGATCTAAACCTATTATGTTTTCATGAATATATGTGAGTTCTTGATCCTATCTTGCAAGTCTATAGCCACCTATTATGTGTTATGATCCGTTAACCCCGAAGTGACAATAATCGGGATACTTACCGGTGATGACCGTAGTTTGAGGAGTTCATGTATTCACTAAGTGTTAATGCTTTGGTCCGGTACTCTATTAAAAGGAGGCCTTAATATCCCTTAGTTTCCAATAGGACCCCGCTGCCACGGGAGGGTAGGACAAAAGATGTCATGCAAGTTCTTTTCCATAAGCACGTATGACTATATTCGGAATAAATGCCTACATTACATTGATGAACTGGAGCTAGTTCTGTGTCACCCTATGTTATAACTATTGCATTAAGTATCGCATCCGACATAATTATCCATCTACGAGCTTTTCACATATTGATCTTTGCTTAGTTACTTTTCCGTTGCCACTGTTACAATTACTACAAAACTGCTACTGTTACTTTTATCACCGTTACCGTTACTTCCATACTACTTTGCTACTAAATACTTTGCTGCAGATATTAAGTTATCCAGGTGTGGTTGATAACCCACAAGTGTAGGGGATCGCAACAGCTTTCGAGGGTAAAGTATTCAACCCAAATTATTGATTCGACACAAGGGGAGCCAAAGAATATTCTTGAGTATTAGCAGTTGAGTTGTCAATTCAACCACACCTGGATAACTTAGTATCTGCAACAAAGTATTTAGTAGCAAAGTAATATGGAAATAAAGGTAACGATAGCAAAAGTAATATTTTTGGATTTTGTAGTAATTGTAACAGTAGCAACGGAAAAGTAAATAAGCGAAGAACAATATGAGAAAAGCTCGTAGGCAATGGATTAGTAATGGATAATTATGCCGGATGTGATTCCTCGTGTAATAGCTATAACATAGGGTGACACAGAACTAGCTCCAGTTCATCAATGTAATGTAGGCATGTATTCCGAATATAGTCATACGTGCTTATGGAAAAGAACTTGCATGACATCTTTTGTCCTACCCTCCCGTGGCAGCGGGGTCCTAGCGGAAACTAAGGGATATTAAGGCCTCCTTTTAATAGAGAACCGGAACAAAGCATTAACACATAGTGAATACATGAACTCCTCAAACTACGGTCATCACCGAGAAGTATCCCGATTATTGTCACTTCGGGGTTGTCGGATCATAACACATAATAGGTGACTATAGACTTGCAAGATAGGATTAAGAACACACATATATTCATGAAAACATAATAGGTTCAGATCTGAAATCATGGCACTCAGGCCCTAGTGACAAGCATTAAGCATTGCAAAGTCATAACAACATCAATCTCAGAACATAGTGGTAACTAGGGATCAAACCCTAACAAAACTAACTTGATTACATGGTAAATCTCATCCAACCCATCACCGTCCAGCAAGCCTACGATGGAATTACTCACGCACGGCGGTGAGCATCATGAAATTGGTGATGGAGGATGGTTGATGATGACGATGGCGATGAATCCCCCTCTCCGGAGCCCTGAACGGACTCCAGATCAGCCCTCCCGAGAGAGATTAGGGCTTGGCGGTGGCTCCGTATCGTAAAACATGATGAAACTTTCTCTTTGATTTTTTTCTCCGCGAAACGGAATATATAGCGTTGCAGTTGAGGTCAGTGGAGCGTCAGGGGGCCCACGAGAAAGGGGGCGCGCCCAGGGGGGAGGGTGCGCCCCCACCCTCATGGACAGGGTGTGGACCCCCTGGTCTTGATTCTTTCGCCAGTATTTTTTATATTTTCCAAAAAGTGCCTCCGTGGATTTACGGGACATTCCAAGAACTTTTGTTTTCTACACATAAAACAACATCATGGCAATTCTGCTGAAAACAGCATCAGTCCGGGTTAGTTTCATTCAAATCATGCAAGTTAGAGTCCAAAACAAGGGCAAAAGTTTTTGGAAAAGTAGATACGTTGGAGACGTATCAGTGGTTGAGTTGACAACTCAGCTGCTAATACTTGAGAATATTCTTGGCTCCCCTTGTGTCGAATCAATAAATTTGGGTTGAATACTCTACCCTCGAAATTGTTGCGATCCCCTATACTTGTGGGTTATCAATACTATTTTCTGGCGCTGTTGCCGGGGAGCATAGCTCAATTCTTTGAGTCACTTGGAATTTATATCTGCTGATCACTATGAGGAACTTGAAAGACGAAAGAACTAAGATTTTTCCCTCAACTACGAGGGGAGGTAAGGAACTGCCATCTAGCTCTGCACTTGATTCACCTTCTATTTTGAGTAAGCTTGCGACACCTAAACCTGCTTCTGCTATTAATTCTGATATGTTGCATGTTATTGATGATGCCACTTCTGCTATGCATGATACTTATGATGAACTACTTCTATGCTTGATACTACTGTGCCACTAGGTGAATTTCTTGATGAACAACCTGCTAGGTCTAGAGAGAATGAAATTATTGAAACTGATACTATTGATGAAAGTGATGATGAAGATTCTCCCCCCTAGATATAAATTGCCTGTTGTGCCTGAGGTTTATGTTATGGATGAAGAAACTGCTAGAGATTTTCTTGCTTGCAATGACAGATATGATCTTAAGAAATTATTAGCTAAGCTGAAAGAAAAATCTTTGAATGCTAGAATGAAATATGACCCTGCTTTTGCTACTTCACCTATTTGTATTTCCGATAAGGCTTATGATTTCTCTGTCGATCCTGAGACAATTACTTTGGTTGAATCTGATCCTTTTTATGGCTATGAATCTGAAACTGTTGTGGCACATCTTACTAAATTAAATGATATAGCCACCCTATTCACTAATGATGAGAAAACTCGTTACTACTATATCCTTAAATTATTTCCGTTCTCATTAAAGGGTGATGCTAAAGTATGGTTTAATTCTCTTGATCCTGGTTGTGTGCGTAGTCCCCAGGATATGATTTATTACTTCTCTGCTAAATATTTCCCCGCTCATAAGAAACAAGCTGCCTTAAGGGAAATATATAATTTTGTGCAAATTGAAGAAGAGAGTCTCCCACAAGCTTGGGGGAGGCTTCTCCAATTACTTAATGCTTTTCCTGATCATCCTCTCAAGAAAAATGAAATACTTGATATCTTTTATAATGGACTAATCGATGCTTCCAGAGACCACCTGGATAGTTGTGCTGGTTGGGTTTTGAGGGAAAGAACTGTTGATCAAGCTGAATTGCTATTGAATAATATGTTGACTAATGAAAATAATTGGACACTTCCTGAACCAACTCCTAAGCCAACTCCGAAGAAAAGGGGTATTCTATTTCTCAGTCCTGAAGATATGCAAGAGGCAAAGAAATCTATAAAAGAAAAAGGTATTAAAGCTGAAGATGTTAAGAATTTACCACCTATTGAAGAGATACATGGTCTTGATAACCCGACACAAGTAGTAAAGGTAAATTCTCTCTATAGATTTGATGAAGGTGATATTCCTTGTTATAAGTCTGCTAGCCAATGCTTAGATGACTTTGATAATTTTATTGTTAAACAAGAAAACTTCAATGCTTATGTTGGTAGACAATTGAAACGTAGTGCTTATATGATTGAACACTTGAGTGATTATATGTCCAGAGTTAAAGGTGAACTTAAACTTATTAGTAAACATGCTTCTATGCACTCAAGTAGAGCAAGTGCTTAAAGCACAAAATGATTTGCTCAATGAATTAAGTAATAAGAAAAATGATAATGATGTTAGAGTTATGACTAGAGGGGGTAAAATGACTCAGGAACCTTTGTATCCTGAGGGCCACTCTAAGAGAATTGAGCAAAATTCTCAGAGAACTAATGTTGATGCACCTAGTCCTTCTAAAAAGAAGAAAAAGAAAAATGATGGGACTTTGCATGCTTCTACTGAACCTGTTGTTAACACACCTGAGAATCCCAATGATATTTCTATTTCTGATGCTGAAACACAATCTGGTGATGAACATGAACCTAGTGATAATGTTAATGATGATGTTCATATTGATGCTCAACCTAGTAATGACAATGATGTAGAGAATGAACCTGCTGTGAATATTCAAAAACAAAATGAACCTGCTGTTGATCTTGATAACCCACAATCAAAGAATCAACGTTATGATAAGATAGACTTTGTTGCTAGGAAGCATGGTAAAGAAAGAGAGCCATGGGTTCAGAAACGCATGCCTTTTCCTCCTAAACCATCCAAGAAAAAGGATGATGAGGATTTTGAGCGCTTTGCTGAAATGATTAGACCTATCATTTTGCGTATGCGTTTGACTGATATGCTTAAAATGAATCCTTATGCTAAATATATAAAAGAAATTGTTACAAATAAAAGAAAGATACTGGAAGCTGAAATTTCCACCATGCTTGCTAATTATACTTTCAAGGGTGGAATACCGAAGAAACATGGAGATCCAGGAGTACCAACTATACCATGCTCCATTAAAAGAAACTATGTTAAAACTGCTTTTTGTGATCTTGGAGCCGGTGTTAGTGTTATGCCTCTCTCTTATATCGTAGACTTGATTTGAATAAGTTGACACCTACTGAAATATCTTTGCAAATGGCCGATAAATCAACTGCTATACCTGTCGGTATTTGTGAGGATGTGCCTGTTGTGGTTGTAAACGTTACTATTTTAATGGACTTTGTTATTCTTGATATTCCCGAGGATGATACTATGTCGATTATCCTTGGTAGACCCTTTTTGAATACTGCAGGGGCTGTTATTGATTGCAACAAAGGCAATGTCACTTTTCATGTTAATGGTAATGAGCATACGGTACACTTTCCGAGGAAACAACGTCAAGTCCACAGTATCAATTCTATTGGAAAAATTCCAACGATTACTATTGGAGGTTTTGAGTTTCCTCTTCCTACTGTCAAGAAGAAATTTGTTATTCTTATTGTTGGGGACGTGCATATCCCCATTGAGGTAACCTAGTGCTATTCGAAAATTCTCCGGTTTCATGCGATTCAGAATGAGTTTGTTAATAAGACTTGATGAACCTTGTTAGTGGATTACTCTTGATGAGCATGAGATGGATGAAGTTAGAAAGCACAACTCTCTGTACCCTCCTTTTACTTTCTGTTATTTAGATTAAATAAAGCAAACCGTATTTTATGTCTGTTTTCTGAATTATCCTTGCAAGAAAAAATACCCCGAAAATAGAAGTTCTCCAAATGTCCCGAAAATGAAATATGATTTTTTCTAGACTGGACTGAGATTTAAGAAGTAAGAAAATCTAAAAAGAAAATCTGCAAGGATATTGATGTAAGATTTGATGGACATACTATATAGCATCGTCTGAGACTTACAGCAAGACTGATATAAATATATAAGGATGATGACAGTGGATAATAATTGTCTTACATATTTAGGAAGATAATTATAAAAGCCACATGCGGCAACGCCCAAAGAACACAAGGGAAAAAGAAGAAGGAAGACGCAGACAATGATTTGGCTCGCCGATCTCTTCTTTTTTGATGCGTTGCTGCAGGCCACGGAGACTAGTTCTCCGGCGAGTGGCGATGAGCTCTTTCGTGTCCTCAATACGCTGCTTGAGAGCATCCACGGATTCCTCCACAAGCCTTTGGCGCTCGATGCGGAGCATGGCATTCTCGCCCATAAGTTTCTTGACGATGACGCCCATCCTCTTCGACAAGAGAGCGGTCTCCTCGCGCTCGATGCGGAACTTCGCCTTGTCCTCCCCTAGTCCTCGGATGACGCTGGTAGCATTTTCAAAAGTGGCCTTCATCTCGTCCTGTAGCTTCAGCCAGCTAGAGATCCAATCCATCAGGTCATCGAGCATAGCGCGCACGCGCCTGTGAGAGTCCTCGCCTGCCCATGAGACATTTTCCCAGGTTGCCGCGATGCGGGAGGAATTCTCTGCTGCATTTGCGGCGCGGCAGGACATCTCTGCTGCTTCCGCAGCGCGGCCAGACCAGTCTGCTGCACCGACAGTGCGGCGGGACCTCTGTGCTGCTTCGGCAGCGCGGCGGGACCTCTGTGCTGCTATGGCGGCGCGGCGGGACATGTCGGCTGCTTTCACGGCGAGGCGGGACATCTCTCGTGCTTCTGCTTCCACGCTCGCCTCTGCCTAGTAGTAATCTCTCGACCCAGAACTCCTGCGGGCCATGGTAGACGCAAGGGCGTGACAATAAAAGACTTGTTTGTTTTTGTGGATGAGGAGTTGAGGAGGAATGTGCAGCCATCTTGGAGTAGGTAGCATTTATAACCGAGTACTAATACGCTCCTAAGTGGGAAACCGTTTAGGTTTTGATCGGTGTGAACAAGTTTTGATTGCCGTGAACAGTAATTGTGAATGTGAAGGGAAGCAAGTTCAAAAATTTATTGACGGTTCATATTTCGACGTGCGGTACGATTCCCGGAAGGCATAAAGTGGGCACGCGTTCTCGGCCACGTACGTGGCATTTGCACTATAGGGTGCACCGCAATAGGCGATCTCAGCACACGTCTTGTTCCATCAACCGTGTGCGCTCGTTATTACCATCACGCACGCTTCTTTTAATTAGAATGTGTGCCCATCTATCGCACACACACTACTGCAGGATGCTGCTAACGCGACACTACGATCAGAGACCCTTCGAGAAACTGTGCGATGCAATAATCGCAAACGGTGCTATATGAAAACCATCAGAAATGATGCAAAACGTTTGCGATGAATGATACATCAAACACGGTTCAGATTATAGTTGCGTGTGCGATGAGGCTCATACGGTTGATCTGTACGAACTGTTTGCGATGAGACAGAACAACAGAAACGGGCAGCCAGATCAAGGTGTGTGCGATATACGGCATACAGTTCACTTCGATGAACCATTTGCGATGAGTGAGGTGAACACAAATGATTCAGCGTAACAAGATGTGTGTGATACCTGGCAAACAGGTCGGTAATCAGAATTGTGTGCGATCATTATAGACAGCCCATATGGTCTTTTCTTGTGAATTGTGTGCTCGTCAGGGCACATAGTTCAACAAACCAACCTGTTGGCGATAATGTAGAAGATCTCTGTCGAATACATATTACTAACCGTGTGGAATGAGATTGACAGGATAAACAGAGATATATACAGTCTGCTTAATTTAGTCCTTCGTCTTCTTGTTGTTCTTGTTGGATGGCCCCGCGACATCGTCTTGGCGAGGATGCTTCTTGCCGCTGACCGTTGGCTTTTCATCGCCGCCACCGTCGTCATCGTCGTTGCTGTCGTCGTTGTCCTACTCCTCGTTCGACCATTCCTCCTCATCATCATCGTCGTCCTCTTCTTCGTCCTCCGACGGCTCCTCGTCCGTCTGGTTGTCGTCTGATGACTTCGAAGGCGGCGTCCCTTCCATGAACCAAATATAATCGAGGTCTGGGCTCGACGCCGGACTCATAGAAGACGAGCGGGATGATTCTGATGTTGACCTATCATCGGGCGCCAGACTGCTGGCCGAACTGTCGTCCTCGCTATCGCTCAACATGGCTGCAGAGTGTGTGCCAGTGTGTAGCGCGGCCTGCCGGTGACGATGAAGATGGTGGACACTTAAGCGGGGTATGCAAAGAAGAGGAACTGCCAATTGAAGCGGGGGTTGACATATTATCTAACCGCTGATATAATCAACCGCAATTATTTGTACCGAGTCGCTCCAAATTCCCGGGGTTGCGCAGGACTCCTATTGGCTATTTAGCTGGTTTCCTTTTTCAGGACAAAAACAAGGAACGAGTTTTGGGATTATGCACTGGTACCGGTTTGAACGGAGTAGGACAGTTGGCAAGCAATACATTGAGCTCTTCTTATTGATAAAGCCAGTAATAATCAAACTAGAAAGGAAAAGAAAAAAGACAAAGAAAAATATCTGCACGAATCTTCGCGTAACATCAATTGCATAGGACCTAGACGTGCATTGCTTAGAGCACATCTAGATGTGCTTTAGCAATACTGTCACACAAAACCCCTAATCATCATTGCAAACAGCACATAGAACATGGCTAATGCGACAACCACAACTACACATGCTAGTTCCTTCTTGTCTCTTGCTTTCATCTATTGCCTGTGATTGATTCTTTCTTGCTTCATCGTACTGATTGTACATTCCAGATCATCCAGTTTCTTCTTCAGCTTTACGTTATCTTCTGCGAGCTTGGTGATAACACTCCGAGCCCTGCCATGCCATTCTTCATCCAGCCAGTTAACAAAGGCACAAGCCTCATATCCCTGCCAATGTTAAATAGTATTATGGATGAGCGGTGGCATTAACTGAAGTAAAATGATGAACTTAATTAGCACTAACCTCTAAGGGGCAACTGAGAAACCGCCTGCCAATGTCGAATCCCTCTGTGCATACACCTCGAGTGGGAGTGTGCCCGTGCACACAACTCAGCTTTTGGTACTTCTCGGTGGCGCCAAACTCGGAGTCGAACTCGTGTTGCAGGAGTCTGGAGTCGAGCTCCGGATCCGGCGGCAGATCGCTTTCCTGGGGGGGGGGGTCATTCAGGACGGATTCAACAAGGATCTATACTTTGGACATGCTAAAAAAGATCGGGATAGATTGGAACCTGATAGGACGATTCGGATCCGTAGTACACCTGCCTTCTAATGACCATAGGCAAGTGCTCGGCGACGATACGAGCAGGAGCAGCCGCACCGAAACCATCAGCACCACTCGTCCGCATTCCCCCAATGTCAGTGCCACGCGAGGGAATTTGGAGGCTATGTAGGTATTTGGGGGAAATGGGGAAACTGTGGAGATAAGCTAACGGTCGGGAACTACTAATGGCACTATATATATGTTGTATACGACACACTGTTTGTACATGTCGTTTGTGTTGGGTATTACAACGTCACACACGATTTCCGCACCAAACCGTGTGAGAAGACAACGTAGGTTAGACACGGTTGCCGTTAAATAACCGTATGTGATGTACTACCCTGTCCATATAATTGAGTTACGGTGAGATACCGTGTAAACAGCCGCTCCGTGGATATCCATAAAAAAATAGCCGCTCTGCATATAGAGATGGCGGCGGCCTAGGCAGCGGTTACCAGAGAAGAGGTCAATCCTCGGTCGGTGGGCGGTGGCGGCGTCATAGGAGGTCAATCCTCGGTCTGCGGCAGGAGATAGGAGGAGCTCAACCATCGAGGTCAGCGGCGGCGTGATTCGAGCACATCCATCACGGTCGATGGCGGGATAGTGGAGGTCGAACTTCAGGCGGCAGCCACACTAAGCTTTGCTCCTCGACCCTGCTATCTCTGAGTGCCACCGCATCGCGCTTGTCTGTCTGGTGGGTGGAGGTCGCCGCGCGGCTAATTAATTAAGGTATTCTTTTTGTGAGTGGCTTAATTAAGGTATTCAATTCTTAAGTGTAGTGTTGTACTAGTACTCTGTGTGTAAATTGACTGGCCATTAATTTTTGTCATTGCACGTCTAGATAACAACATGGAGCACCCTCAGTAATTACTAAAATAAAACCTTGTGATTTATGCACGCATCTCTGGGCAGGAGTTAATCTGTGTAATAATGTTGTTGTTTTGTTTTTAATTACCATTCGTCTGCGGTAGATGGAACGATCTCGATGGATGAAGAATCGAAAAACCAGAGATTTTATCAGTGGCATGACAGAGTTCATGAATTTGGCTGAAAGTACAAAGAGGAGAATTGGTGATGCGGATTACATCCTGTGTCCATGTACTGATTGTGCCAATACAAAGTCACATGAAGTTGCAGATGTCCAGATGCACTTAGTCTCTAGGGGATTCATGGATGGATATACACGTTGGACCAGACACGGTGAAGAGGAGGTCATGGATGAAGATACCCAGGGCAGCGAGATGCCAAACCCCGATCAGTGTCACATGGATGTTGAATCTAACATCGGGGCAGAGGCGTCAAGCTACCAATGGAACACCGAAAAGCCAAAACGCCCACTGGAAAACCAAGACGTCCACGCAGATGACGACGATCTTGATATGCCAGATTTTGCTGCTATGATTGCAGATTTAGAGGGCCCAGAAAAGGATATGATTGGGTACAAGGATCTGCCAACCATTGATGCGGACTCCAAGAAAGAATTGTATCCAGGTTGCAAAAAGAAATATTCCAGGTTGAGTGCCACCCTGGCGCTTCTCAGATTTAAAGCAGCAAACGGTCTATCAAACAAGGGCCTCATAGAGATCTTAGGTATTTTCAAAGATATTCTTCCGGAAGATAATGTGTTCCCCAGAAGCACGAATGAAGCGAAGAAAATTGTTTGCCCATTGGAACTTGAAGTACAGAAGATACATGCTTGTGTGAATGATTGTATATTGTACCGTGGTGAGTACAAAGATTTTCATGCATGTCCCACATGCAAGCATGCACGATACAAGCACAGGAGAGCAGAGAACAAGTACAAATTGGGCGACGAGATCAAGACAGGAATCCCGTTCAAGGTCGTTTGGTACTTGCCTTTAATTCCAAGGTTGAGGCGTTTGTTTGCAAACCCTAGAGAGGCAAAGAGGTTGCGGTGGCATCATGATGAGCGAATTGCGGATAGGTTTATGAGGCACCCGAAAGATGGGGCTTAGTGGGAATTAATCGACAACAAGTTTGAAAATTTTGCCAAGGATCCTAGAAGTATAAGGCTCAGGGAGTGTACTGACGGGATGAATCCTTTTGGCAATATGAGCACCAATCACAGCACATGGCCGGTGCTTCTGTGCATATATAACCTAGCTCCTTGGCTGTGTATGAAGAAAAAAATACATTATGATGTCAATGATTATCCAAGGCCCGAAGCAACCTGGAAATGACATCGACATTTACTTTCAGCTATTGGTAGAAGAACTGCTGACAATGTGGATAGATGCGCCTGCTGTAAAATGTTATGATGCTTACAGAAAGGAGATTTTCGATCTACATGCGATGCTAGTGCACACCATTCAAGATATGCTGGCATTAGGCAACACATCGGGGCAGAAAACAAAGGGAGATGTAGGGTGTGTCACATGCATGGATAAGGCAGCTAGCAAAAGACTTCCCAACTCGCACAAAACAGTGTATTTGCGTCATCGTAGGTTCTTGCGGATGAATCACCCATACCGAAAGATGAAAGCTGAATTTGATGGTACGACAGAGGCAGGTGTGGCCCCAAGACCCCATGTCGGGAAGGTAGTCCACAACATGGCTAAAAAAATTAATGTTGTGCTTGGCAAGAACCACCCTTTGACGGTGAAACTAACAGCCAAGGATCAAGTATTTATGTAGAAATCGGTGTTCTGGAAATTACCTTACTGGGAGATTCTACGTGTACGTCACTGCATCGATGTCATGCACATAGAGAAGAATGTATGTGAAAGCATCCTTGGTACTCTGCTCAAGATTAAAGGTAAAAGAAAGGATGGTGACGGTTCACGGCTCGATATGCTTGCTGATCAATCACAACGCAAGAGTGAAGCAGAAGATGATGACAAATTCATCAAAGCTCGCCAGAGTTACAATTTCAGTACAAAAGAAGCAACACAGTTCTTCACCTATTTGTTGTCAGTTAACACACCCTCTTCCTACTGCGCAAACATCAGAAGTCTCGTGGATGTGAGCTCAGGTAAAATGAAGTTGGGACACATGAAGTCACATGATTGCCATGTAATGTTGACACAAATCCTCCCGGTGGCCATCAGGAATCTGATGGACAAAGATATAAGAAACACACTCATTGACCTCTGTCATTTCTTCAACAAACTATGGCGGAAAGTTGTAGATCCTGAAGAGTTGGATAATATGCAAGATGATATTGCAAGAATATTGTCCAACCTAGAGATGTTTTTTCCCACCGTCATTCTTTGATGTCATGGTCCATCTCACTGTGCACCTTGTCGACGAGATAAAGTATTGTGGTCTTGTGTTTCTTCGCAACATGTATCCCTTTGAGCGGTTCATGGGAATACTGAAGTGCTTTTGTCGGAACCAAAACTATCTAGAGGCAAGCATCCTACAAGGTTATACCGTGGAGGAGGTGGTTGAGTTTTGCACCGAATACATGAAACAAAGACCTATAGGTTTGCCCCTCTCTCACCACGAGGGAAGGCTGAAAGGTAAGCCGGTCCTTGCTGGCACGCAAATGGCTGCACCCGGAGAATTGGCAGAGAAAGCCCATTTGACGGTACTGCTTAACAACCCAGTTCTCATCGCTTATGCCGAAGGACACTTGGTGGAGATACGCCAAAGCTTCTTACCAATGGTGCCTTCAGCAGAAGTGGAGATGAAGGAGCACACTAAGAAGTATGCCGAATGGCTGAAGAATCGTTTGGCACAAGGATCCATCGATGACATTGCTACGTGGTTGGCACAAAAGCCATCACCTACGGTGTTGACGTACCAAGAATATGACATAAATGGATACACGTTCTACATTGAGGAACGTGATAAGAAGACCTCGTATCAGAATAGCTCTGTTCGAATAGAATGCATGATTGTAAATGAAGCTGATAAAAGGGTATACTATGGAACCATCAAAGAGATTTGGGAGCTTGACTGTGTGAAAGTTAAGGTGGCATTATTCAGGTGCGCATGGATCCCTCTTGGTCAGGTAAGGATTGATAAGTACAGGAAGACCTATGTTAACAGGACAACGATGGCATATCACGCGGACCCATTCATTTTTGCCAGCGATGCTACCCAGATTTTCTTTGTGGAAGACCCCTTGCATAAGAACGACCATTTAGCAATGCATGGGAAGAGAAGGGTATTGGGTGTCGACGATGTTGCCGATCAGGACGAGTGCGATGAATTTGATGAGTTGCCAGCCAAGGGATCGCGCACCAGTGCAACAGAGAAGCGTAAAATCATGAAAAAACCCAAGTTCATTCGGGGTCAACTTAATGATCCCAGTTCCCCCATGTACATGGGAATTAAGCCGTAAGACTAGTCTTTATGCCTACCCTGCAACTTAATTCGTTCAATTTAGAACTGTCGAGTGTACTGAGTTTGTAAGTTATGCCCGGTTTTCTGTTGATGTAAGAACCGTTAATATGTTGACCTTGATATGCTGTCATCTCAGGCAATGAATATGAACTATTTTTTGTTATTATTATTATTATATCATAGAGGTAGCACACTCAATCGATCTCACTACAGTATGTGTGAACAAAAATATGCAATCTGGTCTGCGAATAGCACACGATTCATTGATGAAAGCCGTGTGTCAACCAAACCCCGCCACCCCGCCCACGATCTGAGTTGTGCTTTCTGATTGGCCAGAACCCAAACCCCACGGATCGTACGTCTGCACCGTTGGATGCTCCCAGGTCGAACGGCGATCCTCATCCCTTTCGACAACACATGCAGTTCCGGTTGTAATTTTATTTTTATGCACAAAATGCACGTTAATCTCAAAAAATGTCTTAAATATAGCGAACGATACCTGAAATGCGCCAGAAAATCAAGCCCGTGGTATAATGGTGATTGCGTACCGTGGAAATTTTTATGAGGCCAAACGATGAAGTCACCGACCACATGAGTTTGAATTGACACGTCTCCTTTTGGAAAACTATGATTCTTCATGTGAGATGCTCCGGTCTGGAAGGAGCGGTTATCAAAACTTGTGCCAAACTTTACCAATTTTTTTCCACGGGGTCGTGAGAGCATGCCACAGGCACACATCGATTTTGATGATGTCCGAACTCCATCTGAATTTTCTATAATTAAAATACCAACTAGCCCTACGCTAGTGGCCGCACGTCGCGACCGAAATGTTTGAAACTTCTCTCCGCTTCTCGAACAAACGGATGAAAACTCACAAAGTGACGCACAAATGATATGTACACCTTTGCTAGGCTGATAGTAAGGGGGTATCATAGCTAGTATCATGCATGCCAACTAGGCAATTTTGATGAGCTGTCATAGGATTAATTAAATGAAGAGAGGGCTAAGTATCATATCATGAAACCGTATCATAATAAATGTTATGCTACTATGTGTCATGCATGACAATATAAATAAAGTACTACATATGATACTAGCTACTCTATGATACTATGCATTAGAGCAAGTAAGTACACAATAGAGTGACATAAGACTAGTGACAATGGGTAGTAACATAGAATGTTACTAGTCTATGTTACTACCTTTATAGTGGGGAGTAACATATGTGTAGTAACATGCAACACTTCATTTATTAGGCTATAGACTCATCTTGCCTTGAGATGTGTGATGTTACTTAGACTAGCCACAATGGGTAGTAACATAGACTAGTAACATGCCCATGTGTTACTAGTCTATGTTACTACCTCTATAGTGGGGAGTAACATATATGTGTGGTAACATGCAACACTTAATTTACTAGGCTATAGACACATCTTGCCTTGATATGTACATGTGATGTTACTCATACTACTAGTAACTAGCTATGTTACTACTTTCCTCTCTTCCTTCATTTATTGCTTGCCACATCATCTACTTAATTTATCTAGATATGTGTGATGTTACTACCTATGTTACTCCCATTGTGGGTAGTCTCATACTATAGTAAGACTATACCCACAGTGGGAGTAACATAGGTAGTAACATCACACATATCCACTTTCCTCCATTTCTTCATTTATTGCCTGCCACATCATCTATTTTATCTAGATATGTGTGATGTTACCACCTATGTTACTCCCACTGTGGGTAGTCTGGCTATAAGGAATAGAATAATATATATATGTGCTTATTAGTTGGAGGAAAGAGAAGAGAAGCGGGCTCTTGGTTAGTAGAGCCAGCTGCAACACGAGACCCAAGACACTTTCTGAGGATGTAAGGTGGGCTAACTATTGATAAACTAGTATGTATATAAAACTTATTATTCTACATGCCCGCTAAGAGGTTGGTTGTATATGACATGGCAACTTCTTATAGCCGACCCTTGGCTGTATTATTAACCATGATCTTAGTGAGGTAGCTGGTATATCATAGACGACTAGCTAGTATCAGACTAACCACAGTGGGAGTAACTTCAGCAGTAACACCGACTCCAACTCAGCAAACTTGCTTATGTGGCAATAAGTTAATGAGGAGAGAGATAGTTTCAGTAACTTAGCTAGTTACTGTATCATCACATGTCCCAATGCAATATGAGTCTGTAACCTAAGAAATGAAGCTTTGCATGACACTACACTTATGTTACTACCCACTATGAAGGTAGTAACATATATAGTCCAGGGATATGTGTATGGTACTAGTGTACTACTCTCCATTGTGGCTAGTCTCATACTCCCTCTGTCGGTGTCAAAACCGGCGGATCTCGGGTAGGGGGTCCCGAACTGTGCGTCTAGGATCGATGGTAACAGGAGACGGGGGACACAATATTTACCCAGGTTCGGACCCTCTCGATGGAGGTAATACCCTACTGCTTGCTTGATTGATCTTGATGATATGAGTATTACAAGAGTTGATCTACCACGAGATCGTAGAGGCTAAACCCTAGAAGCTAGCCTATGATTATGATTGTTTTTATGTCTATCGACTAGCCTGGCCCTGGTTTATATAATGCACCAGACGCCTAGGATAACAAGAGTCCTAGCCGAATACACCAGTGGGGGAGGAGTCCTTGTCTTGATCGCCAAGTCTTTTGGATCTTCCTTGTATGCGGCAGCTGCCCGAACTGGCCCACGAGTATACGGCCATGGGGGTCCTCGGCCCAATCTAACAGACCGAGAGATGACGTGGTGAGTACCCCCTAGTCCAGGACACCGTTAGTAGCCCCCTGAACCGGTCTTCAAGTTAGGGACGCTCCTCGATTCTTCCGAACTGTTCTTCATCTTCGGTGGTCGGTCTTGAAAACTGGTTCAACAAATCTTCTCATCTTCGATCTTGAGGATCGCCAAAGTGAATCCGAAGAGCTTACACGTCGGGTATCCGAGGAGCCCCTTTAAGTTTCCGGCCTAAATGCCTTGTTATTTTTATGCCACACCTCGGGTTTGAAGTTGTTCCCGGGAGGCAGTGTCCTCTTGCGTCCGAGCTCTAACGCCGGACTGCATTCGAGGTATCTTTTGCAGCCGAGCACCAATGCCGGACTGCTTCCGAGCTCCAACGCCGAAATGTATTCGAGCTCCAACGTCGGACTGTGTCCAAGCTCCAACGCCGGACTATATCCAAGCTGTCATAGATCATCTTGGTCCAAAAAAGTTGAAGGAGTTTAGCCGAGCTTAATGCCGGAAATGCCCTCTATGGAGCCAGCCACTGGCGCCCGAGCTTTATGCCGGACTGCTTCCGAGGTGGTGCACCACCCGACAGCGGGCTGATTTTTTACGGATTTTATTTCCGATGCGCGTAAATTTATTAGCTGTCAACATGTATAACTAGTAGCCCTCAAGGTGTGTGTCGGTCTAAAACCCGAGATGCACCTGAAGGAAAACATGAAACCGCTGATCCTAGTAGCCCCTGAGACTCAGGTCGATGCGCGAAATCGGCCTGAGGATCAACTCCTAGCTCGGTAGCACACGTAGGAAAAAAAACACAGTGTAATATATTAGAGATAATAGTGATCGGCGAAAGGGCCCTTGAGAGAGGGTCGTGAGAAGTCGCCGCAATATACTAGCTTGACGCCGGATAGGTCCAAATGGTACCTATTGTTGTCCGAAGACACGTTTGCCCATAGTTCGGTCAAGCCAAACACTTGGCAATTGGAATTTTCTGCATTGAAATAGGCAATGCAGTAGCCCCCGAGACACTGGTCGGGTGGCAACACCAGATCAGGGGATCGATGTGCCCCTTTAATATTTGTAAATAATGAGCACGAAGCCCAGTAGCCCCCGAGCCTTAATGTGGGCACGGGTGGCCGAATTAAGGATCGATATCCAGAGTAAAATCACAGATTATGTGTAATGATTCTATGTATCCAAGTACTTTACATCATTATTTTGACTCCATTGCGACCGTTTATCAGTTGAAAGTGGCCCATCGTCGGCCTCTACCCCTTGGTAGATACTACACAGGGTGTTTCCGCAATAACAAAACAACCCTTAGCCGACGTCTCGGTGCCCGAATGCGGTTGTGTTAGCGGAAACGAGGCAATCAGATATGCGGGGTTTACAACTTTCGCTTAGTCATAGGAGCTTTAAACTGGGGAAGCTAGCTATGAGCCCCCGGTTAATGTTCGGCGACATCCGAGGTCAAGCCGTAAACACTTCGGCCAATGTTATGAATGGCCCGTCATTTAACATAGTCATCGGATCGCTGACCAGTTTACGCCTATTGTGACAGTCAGTTTTCGGCTTTCTCCACTGAGGTGCTTAACCATGCGAGCTGGAAGCACAATCGTAGTGGTTCTCCCTTTGCACACCTAGCCGAACAAAGTGGAACGTAGGAGTCAAGCATAGGAGCCGGGCAACCCAACTATTGACCGAAGACACAATTTGAAACCAATGCATATATAGCAAGATCCGAGAATGTTTTTGCCGAATCTCTAAAGGTGTCCGGCGTTGCACTGCGAGACTTGTGCTGGAAACAGACAAATAGTTTAAAAGTGCCAAAAGCTTGGAAAACCAAAAAACGTCAGTAAAAACATGACGTCCGAACAAGATCAAGTGTTCGGTACCAATCCAAAAATTGGAAAAAAAATTGTGCTTCTGTCGTGTTTTGACAACGACCAAGAAGAAAACACCTTTACAGCTCATATATAAATTGTAAGAGCCCCCAAGTGACTTGGGTAAAAGAATTTTATGTATAATGATTGTATGTACCGAAGTACTTATATCATATATGTGTTCACCCGAACTTTAAACGCGTCTTAACCGGCCGTCGGCTTCCCCCTCTTCGGTCAAGGGCCGAGAAGTGTTATGTACTCCACCTGTCGAGAATATCGGCAGTGTTTTCGATAACCAGGCAACCAGGCCATAAGGCTGTAACAGACAAAGCGCGCTCAAGGAACTTATGCTATATCACAGACGAAGTGTAAGAAGCATCTTCGAAGAAAATAGTACCCCCACCGATACCTTTCTTCGGTGCTCATTATTACTATGAGACTTGTGCAATAGATTTTTTGTACTCACGAGTTCCGCTGTGTGCCGACCATGATTGAAAACAGTAAGAGCGCTAGCTTTTGGCTTCACCTAGTCTGAGGTCAGAGCTCGGATGACCCGGTCGTGACAATCGCAGAGGTGCTCCCTTTACTCCCTAGCCGAACAATCGGGAATGTAGGGGTAAGCACAGGAGCCAGGCAACCCAGCTTGCAAATCGCTTAGGTCAATATGGTGCTATTGTGGCGTAATACACGAACAAGGTACGAAACCGTACAAGTATAATCATATGCAAGAGGAAAAGCTCCATCAAGGGAGCCCCCAAATAAACGGGGTATTTGAATATGCGCGTCACAAACAAAGTTTTGACAAGGAACTTTGTCACAAACAACTTTGTGCCAAAAAGTATAATGCTTGGTCGAACCGAACAAAATTTAAAACTGAAAGTTTTTGAGCATGAAAGCAACTTAGCTGGTTAATGTGCTCGGTGTTGGTGATGCGATTCGGGCTTGTGGCGGGACGAAGACGCCCATTGGTCTGTGACAGATCCGACGAGGTTCGCAGTCCTCGGCATGGCCGAGGTCCCAGCCCCCAGGCCCGAGGTGTCCGAGCAAGGAGTTCGGCACTCCGGAGTAGTGACCACCTAACGCAGTCAAAATCGATTACCTGCACACATAAAACAATGCGGTCCAGGAAATAATAATATATATAATCCTTGCATAATTGCTTTACACAAAAATAATTTATTTAAAGAAATGTGGCCTGGCGCCGAAGCAAATGTCGATGCAGGGCGTCAGCGTGACGCAGTGAAGGCGTGACAAAGCCTGAATTTGCAGGGCGGTCCGGGCTCCGGATGCAGCGTTCGCCGAACTATGTACGGAAACTGACCGAACCACCACGCGACCGTTTTTAATGTGGCCGCCATTTGATAGACCTGTGTACAGATGATGGAACAAACCAGAGTAATAATTCCTTAAGAAAAATAAACCCAACAAGCAAAAATTGTTAGGATTAATAGTACCTGGTTTATTTGTTGTAGCATTCTGAAGAAAAGCGACTCCTAAAATCGGGAATCGATCCGCACACCCATTGCCTGATGGGCGATAAAGCGATGGCCTGGTGATGCTGGCAAAGGTTGGCTTGCCGAGGCGAAGCCCTCGGTCCAGGTAATGCGACGAAGCTGGTCAGCTCGTGACGCCGAAGTCACCGGAGTATGTTGATGAAGAAATAGCCAAGTCCCCGGTCTAGCCGAGGTGACGGAGCAGGCTGGTGAGGAGTTGTTGTAGCTGCCATGTCAGCCGAGGTGTTGAAGTAGTTCGGTGTGATGGACATTGGCTCGAAGAAGCAATAGTGCGGCCATGCCGACCCAGGTCGTAACTTGTGACGCGGCCGATGCTGGTTTGATGAAGTGACCATGCGGCGATGCCGGTGTGCCTGCTCCGTGTAATCCGTGGGGCGGCGATGTTGGTGATGATTTATCCTTGGCGATTTCGAACTCTTATTCGGCTCGCCGAGGTGAGGATCCGAAGGAGTTGAGCTCGGCTTAAAAAGCGACGATATGTCTAGCGCAGGTCGGCAGTCGTGGAGCTATATTGCCGGACTGGTTTGACACCAGCGTGATGGCGAAGATTACCTCAGAGGCGGATTAAAATTTTATGGGCGCGTGTTAAAAACAACGCACAATACCTTAGAAGAAAATACCTTTTAAAAAGGTTGTCAAATATCACGTTCATAAAGAAACATGAATTCGTGTCGGATCCGTATTCACGCAGGAAACAGATCTGAAAAGTGATGCACTAATCGGAAGGTTCCCGGAGTTTGGACGGTCGGATCGAGCTGAAATTTTGAGGGGTGGTAGATATGGGAATTCCGCAGTAGATGAATGGTTGGATCTTCCAAAGGACTTCCGAGCTGGGATTTGGAGACCACGCCCTAAACTCGTCCAGATTCCCGTCTGGATTTGACAGGGCTCCGGTATATCGTAGATTGTCAGAGATTCCTCCATCGGAACTTGACGAAATTTTCTAGGGTTGTTGTAGACTCGATTCCGCACAACTCCACCGAAGCGATCGTTAAAATGACACTCGAGGAGGCGGTGACAGCGGATACGCGTTCGCTGTCCAGAAAAACAGCACGGTCGCCCGAGGGCAATGTTGACGTTGAACCCCCGGGCTCCCTGGATGATTCCCCCGTGATCTTGATAGAGATCGGCCCCGTCCGAACATGACGATCGGAGATGGAGCGCGGTCCTCGGTCGAGCCAAGGTGACCACTCGAGCCGGCGATGAAGATGCCGGCGTCGCAGTTGACCTGCGGGCGAGCCATTGATCCTTTTGCCGATCACACAGCGGAACTCTCAATGAAAGCACTAATGTCGGTGTCAAAACCGGCGGATCTCGGATAGGGGGTCCTGAACTGTGCATCTAGGATCGATGGTAACAGGAGACGGGGGACACAATGTTTACCCAAGTTCGGGCCCACTCGATGGAGGTAATACCCTACTTCCTGCTTGATTGATCTTGATGATATGAGTATTACAAGAGTTGATCTACCACGAGATCGTAGAGGCTAAACCCTAGAAGCTAGCCTATGATTATGATTGTTTGTATGTCTATCGACTAGCCTGGCCCTGGTTTATATAATGCACCAGAGGCCTAGGATAACAAGAGTCCTAGCCGAATACGCCGGTGGGGGAGGAGTCCTTGTCTTGATCGCCAAGTCTTGTGGAATCTTCCTTGTATGCGGTAGCTGCCCGAACTGGCCCATGAGTATACGGCCATGGGGGTCCTCGGCCCAATCTAACAGATCGGGAGATGACGTGGTGAGTACCCCCTAGTCCAGGACACCGTCACCCTCCTTTCCAGTTTAGGCTGGTTGTAATGGTATTATCATAAGCAGTATCATGCATGCCAACTAGACTTTCTGGATGATGTGGCACACAAGAGAGGATGTGGTATCATATCATGATACTGTGTCATATTAAATGTTGTACTGCTACTTTGTGTGATGCATGACAATTAGTAAGGCAACCTAAGATGTTAACTTATGATACTATGCATTACGGAAGTAGTATCCTAGCTACACTATCATATATATGCATGCATGATACTACTAGTATATATATAATACTCCCCATTACAACCAGCCTTATAGGGCTCAATTCATAAAAACGGTCATCTATGATATATACTCCCTCCGTAAACTAATATAAGAGCGTTTAGGTCACTATTTAGTAATCTAAATGCTCTTATATTAGTTTACAGAGGGAGCTAGTACTACTCTATGATACTATATATGCACTATGAAGGTACGTACGTAGTATCATACACTAGTATCATATGCATGATACTATATATATAGTATATGATACTCCCCACTATATAAGGCTGGCCATAGTGGTGGTAGCATAGCCGACGATGTCATGTACTCGGAAATAGCAAGTATGTTGATGTGGCAAAGAATTAAATATATATAAAGAGGTTTAGAGTAACATATAGTAGGTAGATACCGTATCATGTTAAATGCGATGCTAATTTGTGTCATGCATGGCAATAAATATGATCTATATATGATACTATACTCTATGTACTATACTATGCGCTATAATTAATTAAAGGTAGTATCATATGTACTGTATATTCATGATACTAGTATATGACACTCTCCACTATACTCATGATTTCTTACCGTGGAAAAAAATTGGAGGCAAAACGATGAACTCATGTTTTCACTCGAACAAAAATATGATGTTAGGTAATGTAAATATTTTCAAAGAGCACACGGTTCACTCATGAAAGCCGTGTGTCCACTAAAACGTGGCCGATGCACCCCCACCCCTCTGCCATGCGCGCGATCTGAGTCGTGGTTCTGATTGGCCAGAACCCAAACCCCACGGATCGTACGTCTGCACCATTGGATTCTCCTTGATCGAACGGTGATCCTCATCCCTTTTGACAACACATGTACATGTTTTCAAATAGCCCCTCCCAAAAAAATGTTTTCAAATAGCACATGGTTCACACACGAAAACCGTGTGCCTACCAAACCGTGGCCGATGCCCCCCTCACTACGCGCGTGATCTGAGTCATGCGTTCTGATTGTCCAGAACCCAAACCCCACGGATCGTATGTCTGCACCGTTGGATGCTCCCAGATCGAACGGCAATCCTCATCCCTTTCGACAGGAAATGCAGTCCGGCTAGGAATTGATTTATATGCCAACATGCATGGTAAATGCCAAAAAATGTCTTATATATAGCACACGAGACCTGAAATGCGCCAGCAAATCAAACCCATGGTAAAATTGTGATTGGTTTATGTGCGAAAAATTTAGAGGCGAAACGATGAACTCACGTCTTCATTTCAAAATTAGTATGTCTTCATTTAAAACGAAATTATTCTGTTTGTGCACACGAGCGCTTAGAGGCAACCGTTTGCACAGGCCTTTCTGCGCGCGCGGCGACCGGGGATATTTTTCACCCTTTTCACCTAGGCCGCCAACACCACCCACCGTCCACCCGCGTTTCACTCAACTAGTCCACCCAATCTCCTTCGCCAGCTCCCCTCCCCCAGATCCATAGCAGAACCCTCTCCAGCGCCGCCGTGCTCACCCCGGCCGTGTGCCTGCTCTTCGGCATCAAGCCTACCTCCACTGTCGTTCCTAACACGCGACGGCCCGCGCCTCGCCATCTTCGTTTGCTCGCCAGCCACCCTCGAGCATATCGATGCAGTAACCCTCGCCTCTCCTGTGGTCCGGCCGGGTTTGCATTAAGAAGCCTGTTAGTTACTGCTCTCCATCGCGGTGAGGCATATTTCCTCGCAATCCCTCTTCCAATTTCGTTCCGTATGTTCCCAAATTGGCTATAAAATAACGGAGAGCGTATATATGTTCATTATCTACCTTCCTTACTACATATAAGCTGTATTTGTTCCAATAAGTTACTGCCTATTTACAGATCGCGGGCGCCCGAGTCACACAAAATTAACAAATTAGCCGTACATTTCTAAATTATTGCATGGCATGTTTAGAAAGCTTGATACCAAGTTGTCAGTTTTATGCTTATCCTCCTTTCCTGAGTTTCGCATGTGTTCTCTGTAGATGCCGAGTAGCAGCGACATCACTCATTCAGGCCATGTATCTTCATCTGATTCGGACAACACTAGATCTTCAGCAGATTGTGAGGGATCAAGTAGTCTTGAACGGGATAAAGCTGTAGCAATTACCCTTCCGTCAGGACACGGAGGAACGCTCTGCTACCTCTTGAGCACTGCGTTGGTTTTCCCTTGAAGAGGAAAGGGTGATGCAGTAAAGCAGCGTAAGTATTTCCCTCAGTTTTTGAGAACCAAGGTATCAATCCAGTAGGAGGCAACGCACGAGTCCCTCGCACGTACACAAACAAATAAGTCCTCGCAACCAACGCAATAAAGGGGTTGTCAATCGCATCGCGGTCACTTACGAGAGTGAGATCTGATCGATATGATAAGATAATATTTTTGGTATTGATAATAAAGATGCAAAGTAAAGAAAACAAAATAAAAACGGTGCCAGAAATAGCTTGTTGTCCGGAGATTAATATGATGGAAAATAGACCCGGGGGCCATAGGTTTCACTAGTGGCTTCTCTCAAGAGCATAAGTATTACGGTGGTGAACAAATTACTGTTTAGCAATTGATAGAATTGAGCATAGTTATGAGAATATCTAGGTATGATCATGTATATAGGCATCATATCCGAGACAAGTAGATCGACTCCTGCCTGCATCTACTACTATTACTCCACACATCGACCGCTATCCAGCATGCATCTAGAGTATTAAGTTCATAAAACAGAGTAACGCTTTAAGCAAGATGACATGATGTAGAGGGATAAACTCATGCAATATGATATAAACCCCATCTTGTTATCCTCGATGGCAACAATACAATACGTGCCTTGCTGCCCCTACTGTCACTGGGAAAGGACACCGCAAGATTGAACCCAAAGCTAAGCACTTCTCCCATTGCAAGAAAGATCAATCTAGTAGGCCAAACCAAACTAATAATTCGAAGACACTTGCAAAGATAACCAATCATACATAAAAGAATTCAGAGAAGATTCAAATATTGTTCATAGATAAACTTGATCATAAACCCACAATTCATCGGTCTCAACAAACACACCGCAAAAGAAGATTACATCGAATAGATCTCCACGAGAGAGGGGGAGAACATTGTATTGAGATCCAAAAAGAGAGAAGAAGCCATCTAGCTAATAACTATGGACCCGAAGGTCTGAGGTAAACTACTCACACATCATCGGAGAGGCTATGGTGTTGATGTAGAAGCCCTCCGTGATCGATGC